>NC_137792.1:60972075-61572075 GCF_963383645.1 Muscardinus avellanarius | reverse complement strand
ATAAAAAGTGTAGAAGAATTCCTCTTTCTGCATATTCTCATTGGTGTTAATTAGTTGTTTGACTTCTGTGTTTCTAATACATTTTTGGTGGGATTGCAAGTCAGTGCAGGTACTTTGGAAAACAATATGGAGGATCTTCAGAAGCACTGGGATGAACCTACCATATTATTTATTTATTTATTTATTTATTTATTTATTTTTGTGGGTCTGGGGATGGAACCCAGGGGCATTCGACCTCCAAGCTACACCCCCTGCCCTATTTTTTATTCTTTATTTTGAAACAGGGTCTCACTGAGTGGCATAGGGCCTCACTAAGTAGCTAAGGCTTTCCACAAACCGTGACTCTCCTGTCTCAGCCTCCCAAATGCTGGGATTACAAGTGTGCTCCACCACACCTGGCCTACCATATCATTTAGAAGACAGGAGGCCCAGTATCCAAAGAACTGGAATTACCATTCTAGTAAGCAAAGAGATAATATTTTAGATCCTTTATAATCTAGTTGTTTTGATTTAATGAACAAAACAATTTTTTTTTTGCTGAAACTGGGGTTCCTGTAAATCCTTCTACCTCTGGGCTACACTCCAAGTCCTATTTTTATACTTTTTTATTTGGAAAAAAAGATTCAAAATGGCGACTGAGGGACACAGCACTTCTCAGTAGCTGAAACAAATAAAGTTCAACTACTTAGAAAGCAGTGTCTTAATCAATGAAATGGATACATCCCAGGAACCAAAACACATCTAGGTACCTTGGCAGAAACCCTGAACTCAAAGAAGAAGAAAAAGAACAAAGATCAGACACCATACCTGCTGCAGATACATTCAGGACATCTGCTGGCAGGCTGCCTGCGCGGGGTGCTTGCCTGCCCAAACTGCACTCCCGAGCCCTGACTGAAATCACCACGGCAAGATAATCCGAGACTGAAAACGAACATAGAGCTTCATCTTAAGCAGCGAGCAGCACCCACGTCAGAATTCTGTGTGCTCACCAGCAACTGGATCACAACAGTACAGGGACTCCCATGGACGCCTGGACCAAGGAAGCCAGGTACCTGAGTGTGTCCAGGAAAAGTGCGGGTCCTAGCGTGCACCCCAGGCCCAGAACTGGCCCAGAGCATCTGTCCCATGCTTCAAAACCCAGCACTATCCTCGCGCACCCTGTCTGCGCCCTGGACCCTCGCTAGTAGTCATTGCCTGTGCCACTGCCACCCCTAAAATCGGATTTTACCTTGTGTACCTAGCCCCTGCCCCCCACTGGAGCCCAGACACCCACCTTGCCAGAGGCCTGCTTTCCAGGAGGCAAAAGCACTGTGTGCCCGTGAAATCTCCTCAGGCCCCCAGCTTCTATGCCCCGCGGTTGGCAGAGATCATTGCTGGACACCACCCAGCGCCTGTGCCCCCGGACCCTTGTGCACCTATCCCGCGACCCTGGCCCACTGCTGGGAGTTTCTGCCCACCTGGTAGCCTGATACTCAGTTCTAGTCTAGAGCAGAGCTCAATGTACCTTGGAGGAACATAGCAACAGGTACAAGGCAGCTGCACCCACTCACACCTGGGTTCAGTAATAGCAGTGCACCCAGTCTGAACTCTCGGAATTGGCAGAGCTCTGGCCGTAAGTGTGGGCATCCGGGAACCAGCATCCCTTTGCCCAGGGTACATCAAGCTCGGGAATTATAAGCGTGCACCACCATGCCGGCCCACAGAACAATTTTTTTTTAATTTAGTTTTTTTTTTTTTATAAGTGGAACATATTGAGAGTGGTGTACATTTCCATTGTGCTTCATGCACTTCCCCCTCCCTTCCCCTCCCCCCCAAATAGAGAATGTCCAGGTTAATCATGTTGTATTTATGCTATTACACATATTCGTATGTAGCTTCTCCAAAACAACCTCAGCTTTCTTCCTCTCCTATCCTTCCGTTAAGGCTTTGCTGAGATTTCCTCTCCATCATCTGGAGTCTCTCTGGTATTACCACTACTCCCTAGCTTGAACATATTAGAGAAAATATATGTCCCTTCTCTTTCTATGCTTGACTAATTTCACTTAACATAATGTTTTCTAGTTCCTTCCATCTTCTTGCAAATGCTATTATTTTATTTTTCTTTATAGCTGAATAGAATTCCATTGTGTGTATTTCCCATAATTTTGCAATCCATTCATCTGTTGATGGAGATCTAGGTTGTTTACATAGTTTGGCTATTACTAACTGTGCTGCTATGAACAAGGTTATGCATATGTTAATGTAGTTCTCTGATTTCAACCCCTTTGGAAAGATACCCAGGAGTGGTATAGCCGGATCAAATGGTGAATCTATTCCCAGTTTTCTAAAGAATCTCCATACTGGTCTCCATAGTGACTGAACTACTTTGTACTCCCACCAACAGTGTAAAAGAGTTCCTCTTTCCCCACATCCTCACTAGCAATTGTTGTTGTTTGATTTCTTTATGTTTGCCACTCTGATTGGTGTTAGATGGAATCTCAGCGTAGTTTTGATTTGCATTTCCCTGGTGACTAGTGATGTTGAACATCTTTTCATGTAACTATTGGCCATTTGTATTTCTTCTTTTGTGAAATGTCTATTCATTTGAGTTGCCCATTTCTTGATTGGGTTGTTTGTTTTGCTAGTGTAAAGTCTTCTGAGCTCTTTTTATATTCTGTATATTAGCTCCCTAACAGAGTGGTGGTTGGTAAAGATCTTCTCCCATTCTGTAGGATTCTTCTTTAGGTACTTGATGGTTTCCTTTGATGAGAAGAAACTTTTTAGTTTGAAGAGATCCCACTTATTAATCCTTGCTTTAATTTCCTGTGCTTTGGAAGTCTTATTGAGAAAGTTACTCCCTGTACCTATATGTTGAAGTGAAAATCCTATGCCTTTCTATAATAACTTCACAGTCTCAGGTCTAATTTCTAAGTCTTTGATTCATTTTGAGTTGATACTTGTGCATGGTGAGAAGTAAGAATTCAGATCCAATTTTCTACATATGGATAGCCAGTTCTCCCAGCACCATTTGTTAAAAAGGCTGTCTTTTCTCCAGCAAATGAGTTTGGCCCCTTTGTCAAAGATGAGTTGACTATAGATGTGTGGGTTTGTTTCTGTGTCTTCTATTCTGTTCTACTGGTCAGTCTTCTTATTGTTGTGCCAATATCATGCTGTTTTTACTACTATTGCTCTATAGTATAATTTGAAGTCCGGGATTGTGATGCCTCCTGCCTGGTTCTTGTTGCTGAGAATTCCTTTGGCTATTCTGGGTCTTTTCTTCCTCCATACAAAATTCAAAACTGATTTTTCCAGGTCTATGAGAAATGTTGTTGGTATTTTAATGGGGATTGCATTGAATGTATAGATCACTTTTGGCAGAATGGCCAATTTGATGATATTTATTCTGCCTGTCCATGAGCAAGGGAGATCTTTCCATCTTCCAAGGTCTTCTTCAATTTCTTTCTTTAATGTTTTGTAGTTTTCTTTGTAGAGGTCTTTTACATCTTTGGTTAGGTTTATTCCTAGGTATTTTATTGGTTTAGAGGTTATAGTAAATGGAATAGGTTTTTTTTATTTCTTTCATTGTGGATTCATTGTTGGCATAAAGAAAAGCAACTGATTTCTTTAGGTTGATTTTGTATCCTGCAATTTTGCTGAATTGGTTATCAATCATTGATGAGTATACATTGCTTATAGAAATAAATTGTCACAGCCATTTTGGAAAAAATGACTTGTATTTTAGCTTTTCAAGACAAACATTCACATGGCAGTATGGCAATACAAGTATAAATTTTGTATTCATATAAATACTCATAAACTTTAAGACCAAAAATTGTCTTTTCCTAAATATATCTCAGAAAAAACTCTTGTTTATAAGTAATATGTAGCATTTACAAGAGTATTGCAGTTATTTAAAAGATAAATCTGAAAAGCTCTTGCAATATGGCTCATACAATATCATGAAGGAATTATGCAAACATAGAATAAAAAAATTCTAAAGGCATCTTGGAATTGTGACACACACTTGTAATCCCAGAATTTGAAAGGTTTAAACAGGAGGATTGCCAGGCTTGAAGCCAGCCTCAGCTACTTAGTGAGGCCCTTTGCAAATCATTGAGATCTTGTTTCAAAATAAAGAATAAATAATAGGGCCGGGGGTATGGCTCAAATAGAATGCCCCAGGGTTCCATCCCTAGTACAACAAAAAAATTATCAAGGCTATATAAATTATCATGTCAGTGTTATAAAACTAAAAATAAATGGAACAAATTTGCCATTTGATCCAACAATACCACTTCTGTGTATCTACAAAAAAGAATAGAAACCAAACTAGCAAAATAATGCACATGTATCTATGTTCATAGCTACACAAATCACCATTCACAAACTATGGAAACAGCCAAGATGTGTCCTTTCTTCATCTTTCACCATGTTATCACATTGTACCATGAATATTGCTAAGGTTTTTTATTGCATTTACTTACTACGTTTTCAATGTTCCTTTTCAACCTAAATAATTTGTATATTATTTTGGTATTTTCCTTCCTTCATTTTCTATGTTCTTTATAAATTTTAATGCTAGACTGACTGGATTGATTATAATATTTTATTTTCTATTTGCCATACCTTTGCCTATTGGCTTTATTTTCAGGGAGATAGCTTTAGCATTGTCTCCAATTCTGCTGAATTTGATTTTTAAGATATTTTAGTTATGATACTTAGAATTTTGAGAACTTTACTATTTTGTTTCTTTTTGTGTAACATTTTGTTCTTCTGGAAGCACATAATATAAATACCACCACATATCATGTCCTATATGCTAAGTAGCACTCTAAATGATCTACCTACATTAATTTATTTGTCAAAAACATATGATAAAATTTCAATTACTATCTTCTTAAAATTTTTCTTGCCGGGTGCTTGGTGGTGCATGCTTGTAATTCCTATGCTTGGGAGGTGGAGACAGAATCGCACTAGTTTGAAGCCAGCCATGCTGGCTTAAGAGACCCTGTTTCCAAATAAAAATATAAAAAATAGGTCTGGGGGTGTAGCCCGGAGGTAGAAGAGCTTCCAGGAACCCCAGTATCACACAAAAAAATTCTGAAAATAGAGGTCTACAAAGTTTGAACAACTCCTTTAGGTGACATCAATGGTCAGTGATGGAGGCAGTTTTCCAATTGTTCTCCACAGGCCATCTATTTATCATTTATCACCACACCTAATGTTGTTCAATATACCTACACTATTTTGTTACTGGAGATGCTTATTTGGATCTCTTCTAGACTTCTACAGTTGAGAGTGGTAATAGAAGTTAACTTTAAGCAAAATAAGATTGCCTCTCCCCCAGCCTTCCCTGGTATCAAAGAGTCCTAAGTATCTTATTATTTCCAAGTAGTTAAATACTCATTTTGTCTTGATATCTCTTCTGCAACTTACTTCTGCATCTGTTTCCCATCTCCCAAAATGTATTTAAATTCCCTAACTTCTGATGTTCCAAATTTTGGAATGCTTGTTCATGATTATAGGTACCTTTTAAGTTCCTTTACTATAAATTGAATATGACCTCTACATCTTCATTTGGAAGTTCAGTGAATAATTTGTTTCACTTTATTATTTTCATTGAAAGCTTATTAGCTACATAAAATTTTAAGTCTGTGATTTTAACTATAATTCTAAATAATAAATTTACATTTTATTCAACAGGCTTGCTTTCATTTTTATTCTTTATGATGGATAAGAGATTTAAGTAATTTTTAAATCTTATTATAATATAACTTCATTGATAATTAGCATGAAAGAAACATAGGCCTCATATATAATAACAATTACATTCTTAGTCTAGAAATAGATATTAATTGATTCTAATTTAAAGAAAAAACATTTTAATATGTGCTTGGCCCATTTGTACTACTCAGATATATAAGTTACAGTATTTTCTGGCTTGCTAGACCTCTGCACAATATATATATATATATATATATATATATATATATATATATATATATATAATATTTTAGGTCATGGGATTTTGTGCTACAGCAAAATATTTCCCAACACCATTACAGTACTGGAAAATAAAACAGATAAATGCTTACATATACCTGGAAATATAGCCAAAGAAGATGCATAATGTCAATTTGTTTATTTATACCATCCCCCCTAAACTTTGGTAATATTTTGATCCCAGTTACTCAAGTTATGAGATTGAAAGTTGTTTCATTCACTTCTACCTTCTCTCCTGAGTTAATTTCGCAGAAAATTTGTTGATAAAATGCATTTATATACTCTTAGTATGTATAATTTGTATGTTTTATGTATCAGTTAAAATTTACATTTTAAAAATAATCAGTCTCACACTTCCAATATTTTTCTATTAATATTCAAATTCAGACATTCATCTCTACAATACCTGTCCTGGTCATGCACACATGACATTACTACCTCAGTTGCTTTTCAACAGCACACACATCATAGTACTTTTCTATTAAAATGTATTAACCAGCCGGGCATGTTGGCATATGCTTGTAATCCCAGCATTTGAGAGGCTGAGACTGGAGGATTGCAGTTTTAGGACAGCCTCAGCTCCTTAGTGAGGCCCTCTGCAACTGAGTGAGACACTGTTTCAAAACAAAGAAAAAAGTATGGCAGGGGGTGTAGCTTGGAGGTCAAATTCCCTGGGTTCCATTACCAGACCCACAAAGAAAAAAAAAAAAATATATATATATATATATATATATATATATATATATATATATATATATATATTCTTTAATTATTCTCCTGGGAAAATATAAAATTCTTAAATATAATATGTGAGGTTTCTGAATAAAATCTTTAGCAACAACTTAGCATTGCAAAAATTGAGGTATGGTAGAACAAACTGCAATTATATTTATTCTGTTCATATTTCAAGATAGGTGTTAGTAATTGAGTATAAGACATGTCAATTTTCAAAGAACTTTAATCATAGAAAGGTTCTGAGGCCTTATTAGTGCATGCCCTGTGATGTTGTCATTGTGCTAAGAACACAATTTAAATAAAATTGACCTGTGTAAATTATCTTAGTTAAAGCACTGGACTCCTGCATCATGTTGTTTATGATATGAAATAAGAAATAAAGAAGATAAAGAAGAAATATAACTATTATGAAGAAAAATTAGAAGTCATAATTAACAGATTAGTATAAGGGAGTGTCATTAAATGAGGTTTGGTGGTGCCTGCATATAATCCTAGTAATTGGAAGGTTCATCCAGGAGAATCACAGGTTTGAAACCAGACTCAAACAATTAGTGAGATTCTGTTTCAAAAAATTGGTAGGGGGATATAACTCAGAGAATATAATGTCCTTGAGTTCAATCTCCAGCACCAAAATATAAAAAAAAATATATATTCTTTTCAATCTCCAGTAACAAAAAGTGGAGAATGGTTACTAAAACAAGACTATTAAAAAAACTACCCTTATTAAATTATAGATAAACAAGGATAAAAATACTCAAAAATGAGCCAGGCGTGGTGGTGCATGCTTGTAATCCTCACGCTTGAGAGGCTGAGACAGGAGGATCGCACGGGTTTGAAGCCAACCTCACTGGCTTAAGAGACCCTGTTTCCAAATAAAACATAAAAATAGGTCTGGGAGTGTAGCCTAGAGGTAGAAAGGTTCATTTCCCAGTACCACGAAAAAATAGAAAAAACAAACCAAATACAAAATTAGTGGATAAAAATAAATAATAATAAAGATCAGAGCAGAGATAAATATAATGGAGACTAAAAGTACAAAGATCAACAATAATGATCAATTCTTGAAAAAAATAAATAGAAAAATATATGATTCAAATTAGTAAAATCAGTGGTGCAAAAGTATACCACAGAAATAAAATTGATTATGAAAGATTATTATAAACAACTATGCACCAACACATTTGATAGCCTACAATGAACAAATTATTGAATGCATACATCTTACCAATATTGAATCATGAATAAATAGAAATTTGAACAAACCAATAATGAATAGCATGATTGAATCAATAACAAAATCTCTCATCAAAAAAAACCTCAAGAGCCAGGTGTGGTGCCTCATGCTTGTAATCTCCATGCTTGGGATTTGGAGACAGGAGGATCACGCAGGCTTGAAGTCAGCCTGGCTAGCTTAAGAGACCCTGTTTCCAAATACAAAAATATAAAAAATGGGTGTCTGGGCAGGTAGCCTGGAGGTATAAGAGTTTCCAGGTACCCCAGTACCACCAACCCCCCCCAAAAAAAAAAAAAAAAAAAACTTCAAGACTAGATGGACTCACTGCTGAATTTTGCCATACATTTAAATAAATAAGTACTAATATTAACTTTTTTCTGCGGGTCTGGAGATGGAACACAGGGGAATTTAACCTCCAAGCTACACCCCCTGCCCTATTTTTTATTCTTTTTTTTTTTTTTTTTTGAAACCGGGTCTCACTGAGTTGCGTAGGGCCTCACTAAGTACGTGAGGCTGTCTGCGAAACACAGTCCTCCAGTTTCAGCCTCCCAAATGCTGGGATTACAACTGTGCACCACCAAGCCTGGTTTAATTTTTTTTACTTATTACAAAAAGTTAAAGAGGAGTAAATTTATCCAAGGTCAATCCATGTGGTCACAATTACTCTCCTAGTAAATCAGACAATACAAAAAAATTAAAGATAACCTACAGCTCAATATTCTTGATAAATAGAGATTCCCTCAGTACACTAATAGTAAACTGAATTCAATATCATATTAAAAAGTGTTTTAGGATGATCAGGATGGTAAATATTTCAGGATATTGGAATTTATTAGTAAATTTTTCTTGCACAGGGAATTGAGCCCAAAGGAATTCTACCTCTGAGCAGTAACCCAGTACTTTTCATAGTTTTTATTTTTTGTTAGTTTGCTTTTATATAAAGATAAAACTTATATGTATTTATTTTTAAATGTTTTATTGGTACATTGTAGTCATACATCTTAGTGGGATAAAAGTCTCGTGTAGACATATGTGCACACATCATCAATTACCTCTTACATAATCCCAACCGCATTCCCTCCCCATCTCTCCTTCCCATGCTTGGCTTACTGATTGACTATGATATGTTTGTTTAAGTACATCATGTGCTTTAGAGAGTTTCTCTCTTCCTCCTCCCACCCTCTCAGTTAGATCGCCTTATTTGCTACATATAGGATCTCCTTCATCTAGAGTTCCTCCTGTTACCAATTTCTCCCAAGCTTTCACATATTAGGGGAAACATTTGATTTCTTCTTTTTGGGGAATGACTAATGTCACTTAGCATAATGTCCTCCAATTCCATATATTTCCCTGTAAATGATGTAACTGTATTCTACTTTATGGCTGAGTAAAATTCTACTGTGTACATATCCCACAGTTTTGTAATGCATTCATCTGTTGATGGACATATTGACTGCTTCAATAGTTTGGCAATGGTGAATTGTGCATCTTTGAACATAGATACATGTGCATTAGTTTGGTAGTTTGGTTTCCTTTCTTTTGGGAAGATACACAGAAGTGGTATTTCTGGATCCAATGGTAAATTTGTTTCCATTCTTCTGAGGATTTTCCATACTGTTTTCCAAAGTGGTTGCACTAATTTGCAATCCCAACAGTGTTTTAGAGTTCCCACTTCTCCACATCCTCACTAGCATTTGTTGTTGTTTGTGTTTTAAGTAATTGGCATTCTAGTTGGAATTAGGTGAAATATCAGGGTAGTTTTAATTTGCAACTCTCTATTTGCCAATAATATTGAGCAATATTTCATGCATTTGTTGGCCATTCAAATTTCTTTTATTGTAAAGTGTCTATTTAATTCACTTGCCCAGTTTTGATTGGGTTATTTGTTTTCTTAGTGTTGAGTTACTTAAGTTCTCTATATATTCTAGACATGAGTCCTCCATCAAAAGAGCAGGTGGCAAACTTTTTCTCCCATTCTGCTGGCTCTCAATTGAGGTTCTTGACAGTTACCTTTGCTGAACAGAAGCTCTTCAGTTCCATGCAATGCCATATCTTCATTCACCTTTTAATTTCTTGTGCCTTTGGAGTCTTGTTGAGAAAGATTTTATCTGTGCCTATGTGTCGCAGTGTTGAAACTATACCCTATTCAAGGAGCCTCAAGCTATCTGTTTAATTTTTAAGTTTTTGATACATCTTGAATTGACACTTGGGCAGGGTGAGAAAGTGGGATTTATGTTCATTTTTATGCATATGGTTAATCAGTTTTGCCAACACCATTTGTTGAACAGGCTACCTTTTTACGAGTGTATGTTTTTGACCCCTTTGTAAAAAATAAATTGGCTGTAAGTGTGTGGATTTGCTTCTGGGTCTTCTGTTCCACTCCATTCATCTATATTTCTGATTTTGTGCCAGTACCATAAATGTTTTTTTTATTACAGCAGCTTCGTAGTATAGTTTTAAGTCAGGTATTGTGATTCCTTATATATGGTTTCTGTTGCTGAGAACAACTTTGGCTATTCTGGGTTTGTTTTTGTTGTTGTTGTTGTTCCAAATGAATTTAAAGACTGATTTTTCCATGTCTGTAAGGAATGATCTTGATAACTTAATGGGTATTGCATTGAACCTGTAGATCACTTTTTGAAGTATGGCCATTTTGATGATATATATTCTGCCTGTTCATGAACATGAATGATCTTTTCATTTTCTAAGATCTTCTTTGAATTATTTTTTCAATGTTTTATAATTTTCTTTCCAGAGGTCTTTTATCTCCTTGGTTAAGTTTATTCCTAGGTATTTTAATTTTTGTGGGAAATCCTAAGTGGAACTGTTTTTTTTTAATTTCTTTTACAGTGAATTATGGTTGGTGTACAAAAAAGCTTCTAATTTTTTTGGTGTGTGTGGTACTGGGCTTTTGGGAAGCCTTTCTACTTCTGGGTTACACTCCCAGACCTATTTTATGTTATTTTTATTTGGAAACAGTGTCTCTTAAGCCAGTGCAGCTGGCTTTGAACCTGTGCTATCCTCCTGTCTCCACCTCCCAAGCGTGGGGATTACAAGGGTGCTCCACCATGCCCAGCCAAAAAAGCTTCTAATTTTTTAAGATTTATTTTGTATCCAGACACTTCCCTGAATTTGTTGATCAGCTCTATAGGTCTTTTGTTTGAGTTTGCTGGGTCTTCGAAATATAGTATTATGTTCTCTGCAAATACTGAAAATCTGAGTTCTTCTTTTCCTGTTTGTACTTACTCCTTTCATTTATTTTTCTTGCCTTATTGCTCTGGCTAGACTTTCAAGTACTATATTGAAGAGAAGTAGTGATAATGGGCACCCTTGTCTTATTCCTGTTTTATGGCAAATGCTCAATTTTTTTCCTCATTTAATATGATTATGGCTGTGGGTTCGTTGTAGATTGCCTTTATGATGTTGATTGATCACATAAGAAAAACAGAAAATCATCAAATAAATAACCTATTGACACACATCAAAGCCCTTGAAAAATGGGAGCAATCTAACCCCAAATCCAGTAGGAAATTATTAAAATCAGAGCAGAAATCAATGAAATACAGCATAAAAAATGCAGAAAATCAACAAAACCAAAAGCTGGTTTCTCAAAAAATTAACAAGGTAGATATACCACTTGACAACTCAACTGAAAATTTGAGAATCAACCCAAATTACAAAGGTAAGAGATGAAAAAGGAGATATCACTACTGACAGTGTAGAAATCCAATGTATTATCAGAAACTACTGTTTTTTTTTTTTGGGGGGGGTGGTACTGGGGATGGAACCCTTCTACCTCCAGGCTACACTCCCAGATATGTTTTTTATTTGGAAGCAAGGTCTCATAATCCAGCGAGGCTGGCTTTGAACCTGCATGATTCTCCTAAGTGCAGGGATTACAAGTGTGTGCTACCATGCCCAGCTATAAAAAACTACTTTGAAAAGCTATATTTCAAAAAAATAAAAAGTCTGAAGGAAACTGACAACTTTCTAGATAAATATAACTTTCCTAAACTGATTCAATAAGATATAGAAAATTTAAGCTAACCAATGGCAGACAAAGAGATTGAAACAGCAATAAAGAGCTTACCAAAAAAAAAAGCCAGGACCAATGGTTTCCCAAGTGAATTTTTTTTTTTTTTTGGTGGTACTGGGGTTCCTGGAAGCCCTTCTACCTTCGGGCTACACTCCCAGACCTATTTTTTTTTTTATTTGGAAACAGGGTCTCTTAAGCCAGCGAGGCTGGCTCCAAACCAGTGTGATCCTCCTGTCTTAGCCTCCCAAGAGCGGGGATTACAAGCGTGTGCCACCACGCCCGGCCTCCCCAAGTGAATTTTTAAAACCTTTATAGAAGAACTAATCCCAATGCTTCTCAATCAATTTTATGAAATGGGAAAAACATGGGACTCTCTCAAATATATTCTATGAACCATCATCACATTAGTACCAAAACCAAGTAAGAACATTTCAAGGAAGGGAAAATACAGGCCTATACCTTTGATGAACTTGGATGCAAAACTGCTAAACAAAATACTAGCAATGCGCATTCAAAACCACATCTAGAAAATTATACACCATGACTAGGTAGAGTTCATCACAGGGATGCAAGACTGGCTCAACATGCAAACATCAATCCATGTAATTCATCATATAAACAGAACCAAAGACAAAAATTACATGATCATTTCAATCGATGAGGAAAAAGCATTTGATGAAATCCAACATCCACTTATGATAAAAGCACTGCAGATAATCAGAATAGAAAAAGCATATTGCAACATCATAAAGGCAATCATCAATAAGCCCATAGCCGACATCATATTTAATGTTTGTTTTTAGACAGGACATCACTAAGACTTTGAGGCTGGCCTCAAACCTGAAATCTTCCTATTTCAACCTCAAAGACACCGGGATCATAGATTTGGGCCACCACACTCAGATCCATGTATTTCTTTAAGAGAATACCAAAAGTATAGGCATCCAAAGAAAACTTACAAATCAGACTAAAAGCTTCTGCCTACAAAAGAACATTAAGCTAAATGTTTCTACTCAAAAGAAACAACAGACTGAAGACTAAAAGCTTCTGCTTATCAAAGAAAATAACAAAATGAAGAAACAACCTGAAAAATGGGAGAAAACACTTGCTAGCAATATATCTGGTAAGAAATTAATAGCCAAAATTTATAATAAACTCAAAATCTTAGTACCAAAAAAAATCTGACTTAAAAATTTGGCAATGGAGTAATTGGAGCATTCAGAAGGCTGATAAAAAAGGATCAGTTGGGTTTTGGCCAGCCTCAGTTACTTAGTGAGGTCATTTGCAACTCACTGAGACCCTGTTTCAAAATAGTAAAAAATAGGGCTATTGATATGGCTCAGAGATAAAATGCCCCTGGGTTCCATCCTCAATACCACAAAAAAGGGCAATGAATATAGATATTTCTAAAAAAGCAAAAGCATACAAATAGTCAAAAATACATAAAAAATGCACAATAGTATTAGACATCTGGGAAATGCAAATCAAAACTACAGTGAGATGCCATAAAAAAAAAAAACTCAATTATATCATTTTCAGGGAAATGGATGGAACTGGAGGACATTATGCTAAGTGAAATTAGTCAGTCAAAAAAAATAGAAATCAGATGCTTTCCCTAATATGTGAGCGTTAGGGAGAAATGGGTCATAGGAGGAACTCTTGAAAGAGGAAATTCTATAGAGGAGCAAACAAGACAACCTAAGGAGAAAAAAGGAGGGGGGAAGAGGAAAATCTATAAAACACACAATATACTTAAATATATCGAAGTCAATCACTAAGCCAAGCAAGGGAGGGAGGGACATGGAGGGAATGGGGTGGGAACTGGGTAGGGGTTAAATCAGCCATGAGTACATGTTTGTACACACAAGTTTTTTACCCCAATATGATGTTTGAATATAATGCACCAATAAAAAATTTAAAAGAAAAAAAATTAACTAAGAAGAATGACTATCTCCATTTTAAAAATATGCTGGTGATAAGATAGAGAAAAATTAAGTCATACACTATTTTAGGAATCATAATTGTACATTAATTATGGATAATAGCATGGAGTTTTCTAAAAATATTAAAATTGGCATACCAAATGATATGATTATCCACTTCAGTATATATATCCAAACAAAAAAAAATCATTATGTCAAATAGGCACCTATTTTTTCATGTTTACTGCAGTGCTATTCAAATTAGCCAGGGTATAGATTCAATCAAAATTTCCATAAATTTTTTTTGAGGGTCTGGAGATGGAACCCAGGGGCATTCGACCTCTGAGCTACACCCCCTGCCCTATTTTTTATTCTTTATTTTGAAACCGGGTCTCACTGAGTTGCAGAGGGCCTCACTAAGTAGCTGAGGCTGTCCGCGAACCGCGATCCTCCAGGTCTCAGCCTCCCGAATGCTGGGATTACAAGCGTGCGCCACCACGAATTTCCATAAATTTTAATTGCATATTTATAAATTAGAATAAGGCAATAGTTATGTCTTAAACCAGATATCTAGGAATGACACATTGTATTGGCTGGGACCTTTCTACAACCAGTCTCTTTAGATTTGCTAGCATTAGGTGAGGCCATTATGCCAGAACAGATAGTGTTTTATTCTACAACAGCATTCTCAATCTTGGCTGCACTCTGGAAATACATGTGAGGCTTTTGAAAATTATCGATGCAGTCTTCTCCTTAAGAGATTCTGGATCAGGTACTCTGTTCCACAGGACATTGCATATTACAGTACAAACTAGTGTGATCTAATTAAATATGTTTTTGCAAATCCTTCAAATATTAATAATAAACATTTTAACACTTCTAAAGATTTCAGGTTTGGGATGTACTAAATCACATTTTTGAGCAGTTTGTGTCCTTCTCATAGAATTTTACAGAAATCACTTGTTCATAGATTTTAGATTAAAAAGCAACACTCTAAAACATAAAAACAATGCAAAAGAACAATTATATAACCTTTTAATATAATGTTAGAATATTTTTCTTTGAGTTCATTGAAATTAATTGGACTCATTTAATATATCTTTATCTGCTTATCAGGATTGAGATGTCTTATAGCACCTTAAATAGTCGATCAATGAAGAAATGAACTGATTTGTTTTTGTCTGATGGAGAAAATAATACCAAATCTTATTTGTTTAATTTCATGGAAGCATATTAATCAGTTTGGCATATTTCTTGACAAATTTACCTCAATATCACCAATGACAGTAATTATATAAGTTCAAGTTTCTCAAGTCATTCTAGAGCTAAAACCTGTTATTTTCCTGGTTCATCCAACAGTGAATTGAATACAACTTTGACATATATTCATTATCTATTCATATTAAAATTATCAATTTAAGTTTTTGTTTTTAGAATTTTCATAGTTTTGCAGAAATTCCATCAGAATTTGAGCAACCACTAAAGTAGAGAGCAATCTTTGGTCAATGAATATCACCACCCTCCTTGATCTCCCACTTTTTTTGGCTCAACATCATTTTTGAGTTTGAACCAAAAAAAGACAAATTGGGAATAATTTCAGAAATCACATCTGTTTTAGGCATTTTTTGAGGTACTAGTAATGGAAGCCAGGGACATTCCACCTCCAAGATTTTGGCTTGTAAACACATTTTTTCTGTGATTTTATTTGACTATGGAAAATAATACAAGATGTTATAGTTCAGATGCCCCCACAACTACATCCAAATAAAATAATATTCCTCCAATAAGTTAACTCCAAACAGAACAACAGAAAAATGAATTAAAAATTATGCGAAAAATTATGGAAAATACAACGAAAATCTACTCAACATTAATAAAGAAAAAAAGTATGTCATTCGTAGTAAGATGGTTTGAATTTTCTTTAATATTTGGAATTAAGCTGGGTTGGATTATGAAAAGTAATTGAGAATTGTTTCCTCTTCTGTTTTCTGAAGAAATTTAAAATTGGAGTTATCAAGGGAAACTCTTTTTCTTAATTGATGTAAAGTAGTCATACCTTAGTGGGGTACAAGATGGCTAAGGCATACAGGCATACATCACTCATTTAGCCCTTCTCCACTCTTGCTTCCATTCCCTTCCCCCTTCCTTCTTCTCATGTTTGGCTTACTGATTGTCTTTGACATGTTTATGAGTGTATATCATGTACATTAGAGAATTTGCCTATTTTTGCCTCCAATCCCCCTCAGTTAGGTCACCTTGAATGTTTGATAGAATCCAGCAGGAAGCTTATATGAGAGTTTTCAATGAACGCAGTTGCTTTAATTCATAGAAGATCCTCATATTTTTCTAAAGACATTATATTTGTTGTCTTTTTAAAATAGTTTACTTAGTTTACAAAATTATCACATTGCTGTTTATCTGAATATTCTCATATCATTTGTAAATATCAATAACATATGTGGTGATTAAACATTTTTATCACCTGAATATGGGTGATATGCATTTTCTCATTTTTTTAAAATCAGTATAGCTAAGATTTTTTCAACTTTATTAACCTTTTCAAGTTACTAGCTTTTGGCTTTGTTAATTTTCTCAAATACTTTTATTTTATGCATTGCTGTTTTAGTTCTTATTCTTGTTTTGGTTTTACTTTGCTCATATTTTTAGTCATTTTAACGTGTAAACTTAAGTCATTGGTTAAATATTTTCAAATACAAACAACTCACAGTTGTCATTTGTGTCTAGTTAGTTTTCTTTCTATCTCACAATTTTTGATATGCTATATTTTTACCATTTTCTTCAGTTTTTCAAATTTTCCTTATAATTTTATTTTGACCCATGAATTATTGAGAAGTAATATTTTTCTTAATTTCCAAGTATTTTAATATTATTGATTTACTTTGATTAATGTATGATAAAAATATACTGGGTATGATTTCTATCACCTTAAATTTATGAAGAAATTTTATGATACAGTATATTGTCTGTCCTCATGAACGTGCCTCATGGACTTGAAAGAAACTTATACTGTGTTATAGCTGAAGTTAAGTCAAAATGATTGATATTATTGTTCAAATGTTATATGTATTTTATGATTTTAACTCGAGTTGTGCTATTAATTGTTGAGAGAAAGGGGTAGAAACACCTTATTTTATCTATGGAGTTTTACAATTTTCCCTTTAATTTTGTTAATTTCTGCCTTATATGTTTTGTGACTATTAAGTACATATTTATTTTTTATTTTTATGACTTTTTGATTAAATCTCCTCTTTATTATTTTGCAATGTTCTTTTCCTTTAGTAATGTTATTTTTATTGAACTCCATTTTAACTTATATTTGAATAATGTTCTGTGCTACAATATTCTGTGCTTATTGCTTACATGATATGGGCTTTCATTATTTACTGTAAACATAGTCATATGTTAAGTGTCTTTATTGGCAAGACACAGTTAAATCCTGTTTTAATATATTATAATATTTTATATTATATTTTATTTATTTTTGTTCAGTAGATTTTGATTAATGAAGTTAAGGACTAATGAAGCATATAGAAATATGAAAGTTTAAGTCAAGCTGGGGATGGTGGCATACACTTGTAATCCGAGAATCTGGGAGGCTGAGACAGGAGGATTGGGGTTCATGAACAGCCTCAGCTAATGCTTAATGAGACCTTTGCAACTCAGTGAGACACTGTTTCAAAATAAAGAATAAAAATTAGGGCTGAGGGTGTAGCTTGGAAGTAGAATGCCCTTGGGTTTCATCTCCAGTACTGAAAAAAATAAAAGTTTAAATCAAGAAAGATATAGGTACCATCCACATGGGTGAGGGTACTGGGAAACAAATTACCCAATATTTTAAAAAGGTTTTTGAGATATAACCCATATGCCATGCAGTTCTCTCATTTAAAATGTATAATTTAAGCCGGGCGTGGTGGCGCATGCTTGTAACACCCGTAATTGGGAGGTGGAGACAGGAGGATTGCACAGGTTTGAAGCCAGCCACGCTGGCTTAAGAGACCCTGTTTCCAAATTTAAAAAAAAAGTATAAAAATAGGTCTGGGAGCATAGAACAGAGGTAGAAGGGTTTTCAGGAACCCCAGTAACACACAAAAAAAAGTATAATTTAAAGATTTTTGTATATTATAGTATTATTCTTGCATGTTTTTATATATACAAAGTAATCTAAAATTTATTTTGTTTTACCATTTTATGTAAGCAAATGGTAGAATTAATTACATTCAAATCATTGTACAATCATCACACTATTTATAAAACTTTTGTATCACATTAAACAAAAAATAATGGCAAATGCTGTCAAGCTTTATTTTATATGCTTATTGGCAATATGTATATCTTCTTAGCTGGGATGTATATTTAAAGACTTTTACCTATTTTTAATTTTTATTTACCATTTGTTGTTAAATTGTAGGAATTCCTTAGAGGTTGTATATACCAAAGACTTGTCAAATTTATGATTTGTGTCAAATTTATGATTATCCAATTTCATAGATTATTTTTTCATGTTTTCTGGTTTTATGTTCATTATAATTTCTATTAATATTTTATATTGGATAAAGTACAATCAATCTATATTTTATTTCTTATTTTGATCATAAAGATTTATACTTACATTTATCTTAAGGACTTAATGTTCTGAGATCTTATATTTATAGTGAATTATTCTATTTTGAGTTAGTTTTTGAACACGATATAAAGTAGGAATCCAAGTTTACTTGTTCTTTCCTTTCTTCCTTTTTTTCTCTCCCTATTTATTTATTTATTTATTTATTTTAATTGTATATTGAAGTCCTAACAATATTTGTTCATAAATATATTCTTGTTTTCTACTGAATGGACTTTCCTTTCTCTTCTTTTTTTTAATATTGTGGAACTTTAAATTTGGTGAATACATTGAAATGTTGGAAAGGTGGCAGGCCTGGAGTGGCCACCCAACCCCAGAACTTTCACTATGTTTCCCTTTCATTCAACTTCTCAGTTGTATATTGTATGGTAAGCTGATAAATGTAAGCAAACCATTTTACTAAGTATTGTGAGATGTTGAAGCAAATTATCAAACTTGAAGAAGGATTCATGGGAATCTTGAACTTACAGTTGTTTGATGAGATACACTGGTGGCTTGACACTTTTGACTGGTATCTGAAGTGGAGACAAACTTATGGGACTGAGATCTTTAATTTGTGGATAACGTCAGAATTGAGTTGAATTGTAGGATATAAATATGTTGATGTCAGAAAAAAAACACCTCATAATTAGTGCTGGAAATGAGGTCTGACTCTCAGAAACATGGATTTTGGGAAGGGAAGGATGAAAGAGCATGACATAACAGTATTTTTGGGTATCCATGTTATTACACATGTTATGAAGCATCAGCTCTGCGATGATCAGTTTCAAGAGATAAAAGTAACCAATAGAATATAGACATAGATCCAACTCTAATGTAGTAGGTGTCTTAGTTTCAAAAAGAAAATCTATTATGGAAAAGGTAAAGTATTCAGTTCTTGCTTATTATTATCTTAATAGCTAAAATAAAAATGACAATACTTTCTTTAAACCCTGATGTTGGACCAAACACAAATTTTGGTCAATCTAAAATATAAGCACTTAACCTCAAAAATTTCCCCCAAGGCAATAATTTAGTTGACAAAACTCAAAGTTCTTCCAAGAACTATGTTCTTCAACTATGTAGAGGGCAGAAAAATCCTGGAACTATTGAAGCCAGGGAGTATAAATTATTGAATCCCACCATAAACTTCCTAAGGAACTTTGACTAAATTGGTTGTGAGTGAGAGTGGCTAATTAAAGATGGGTATCATTTGTTTCAAATACTTCAGAGTGAAAACACATGTTTTGTGATTTTTTAGTCCACTCTGAAACAATGACAAATTGTTATAAATGACTATATATATATATATATATATATATATATATATATATATATATTCATTCCTAAATATTAAGCACATAGTGTAGATTGGATAAAAACTACTGTAACATTTTTATGCCATGATAAGGGGACTATACACCCCTCTATAAAATCCCAAGTAGACTTCTCTTAATAAACCAGCTAATATCTTTTGATGTGAAAATGTGAGACTGAATTTTTCATAATTTTATATTCACTTACTAAATATACCTATGACTCATGACATGGTAAATACTGTGGTCAATGGGGTCCATTTTATACGGGGAAAACGTGTAAACTTACTTCTGCAATATTAAGCAGTATTCTAGGAAGGTTTATTGAAATTATTGTTTCAACTTCCTCTCATGGATTTAATAGATGCTAACATAAGCAACAAATTAGCTGACTATACAGAGCAGGGAATTAAGGGATGCATAACAGCACAGTGGAAATTTATAAATGATTATTAAGAAATCAGGCAAATAAAACAAATATTGGTAGGAGTGAAACAAAAATGGAATAGAAAAGAGTCAGGAAATATGTTCCATTAAGGTGCAAAACTTTAAATGCTTATTAAGAAATTAATGACACAGACATTGCTAAGTAGAAATAACGTTTTTAGTAAACCTGTATTGCAGACTAAGTAGATAAAAGGGACCCACTGCTGTTTCCTCAAACATTAATGGGCTTCAAACAAGTCTCTGTGTTCACCCCAATTTGAAGAAATTAAAAAGCCAAAAGAGAAAATGTACAATGACTCAGGTACTCATGAAGAAGTGATAATAATTCCCTTAGGGCAATAATCAGAAAACTAATGAACATAAAGTTTGACAAAAGAGCCAGGAGCTCTTTATCTGACCACTATCTGGGTATCCAAAGCCTTATACCAAAAAGTAGGTATTAACTGAGAAATAACTCATTGCATACTACCTATCTGATAGGGGGTTATTATCCAAATTTATAATTAACTTTTACAATTTATAAGTTAGAAACAGTATTAACTGAGAAATAACTCATTGCATGCTACCTATCTGATAAGGAGTTATTATCCAAAATTTATAAATAACATTTACAACTTGTAAGTCAGAAACAACCTAATTAAGAAATAAGCAAAGAACCTGAATAGACATTTTTTTTCTAAGAAAAACATAAAAATTGTCAACTCACTAAGTTGCTGAGGATAGCCACAAATTTGTGACCCTCTTTCCTCAGACTGCCAAGTACTGAAGTTACAAATTTGCACCATCAATCCTGGCTAGGGAGACTAATAAAACCTGAAAAAAGGCAGGTATGGTGGCACATGCCTGTATTACCAGTACTTCGGAGGCTGAAACAGGAGTATTTTAGGTTCAAAGCCAGCCTAAACAAATTATCAAGATCTTCAGCAACTTAGTAAGACTGTTTCAAAATAAAATATGCAAAAGAACTGGGAATGTTGCTTGGACATCTAATGACCCTGAACATTAAATATTTTATATAAGGAAAAACATATAATATCATTTTGGTACCAGGTTTCATTATCAGTCCCAAAATATAAATAAATTATAATACTTGAAACATTAATAATGCCTTGGATGATATCAGATAATCTATCTAATGGGGATAGCAATGCTCAGAAAAATTATAAACTAAAATTGCAGCAGTTCATACAGAATCATACTTCTTGGCGGATACAAGAAGAAAATACAAGCTGGGTACTTCTTTTTTCCTTAAGACTGTTGTCATTTTCACAGGGGCTTTGTTGGTTGATCTTTATGGTTGCCACAGTGGTTTTGATTTCAACAAGCTGGCCATATGATTACAACAAAGACACAAGAAACATAAATCTATTATAAGAATTCCCATATGAGAAAGTACAGTGGGAAATTACAGTGGGAATCTGGGGATGTATAAATAAGGACATGTCGTGATGAATCTAAACCTCTGAGATTTGAAAAGCAACTTGGAGCCACATTTCTGTGAGCTATGTGGATCATAAAAGAAATGAAGATGGTGGTACTTCAGGGAGGCACCACTGGGCTGAATTTACACATATTCCTTTATTACCCTTTGTGGCACAAAATTTCAGTATAACTATCTTGTCTACCAACAAAAGAGAGATTGTGGATTGTAAGCTCTCATTTTTAGGGTAGCCCATATTTTCCATTGAATATGTATTTCCTACTTTCTTAAATAAAATTCTGTCTGTAGGGATAGAGAGAAAAATAAGGGAGGAGAGAGACAGATTCTCCAGGGAGAAGGCATTTAATAGAGCTGGTGAAATTGATTTCAGTAGCCTAAAGGGACTACAAACAGATCTTTACAGAAATAGATACTGACTCTAGATTGGCTCTGCTACTCAGGAGAAGATGCAGATGATCAGAGTGCTATACCAGAACTAAAACAGAACATGCTGCACCAATTTTGGTTTCAGGGGTATATTTCTTCACACTAAGAAACACATTTTAATGAAAGGTCAAACAATGGCAGGGAGATAACATTTTCAAATTGATGGTTTGATAGATAATGTTAATGGCACCTGAAATATTGCTCATCTAAAACAAAGATAAAGACATGAAGGGATGGCTGCTATTTAACAAGAGTCTTTAACAACTGTAGGCTCACACTTATTATGAGCAAGACTCAACAATTGTCCCTATTAGATAGATTCTTGTTTCCCTGGTGAATTCTGGGAGGAGAATATGGGGAGCTTTTATTATTTTCTTCCTTTATCTTGCCTGAGGCAGTTTTCACAGGACCAGGTCTGCAAGTACAGGTGTACTTTAAGTCTTCATGTAAGAGTTCCCAAAGGCCTGATGGAGAAAGTTTTGCTTTTACCCTATCTGTCAAGATTGAAGGTAATAGCAAGTGCTATTTTTCCTACTGATCAGGAAAGCCCACCAGTAGGCTAATGTAAATGTTCTGACTACCTTTAAATAGTCTAGGCTAAGCTTGAATGTTTGGTAGTTTACATGTATTAAATATGCTTTGACTTATGATATTTTCTATGTACACTAGATTTTAGAAGATGTAACTTCTTGATGATTCAAGAAACATCCGTAATAAATATAAATATATATTAATATAAATTATCTTATTTTAATTGAAAACTTTGTTCCATTTCTGTGGTTTATACAGGTTAACTTGTTTCTAGGAGTGCTAATTTGGGCCACATAATGAAAGATATTTAATGTCATACTGATATGTTTACAATCATTATTATTTTTTGTGGGTTTTGAGGATGGAACCCAGGGGCATTTGACCTCCAAGCTACATCCCTTGCCCTATATTATTTTATTCTTTATTTTGAAATAGGGTCTCACTAAGTTGCAGAGGGCCTCACTAAGTAACTGAGGCTGTCCTTGAACCATGATCCTCTGGTCCCAGCCTCCCCCAAATGCTGCAATTACAAGTGTGAACCATGATGCCCAGCTACAATCATTATTGATATTCAATTGATAACTTACTTTCTCTAAAGAAAATATGAAACAGTGGATATAGATCGGATCAAATAAAATGTGTAGGTGACCTAAACAGGATTTAAAGTTTTGGTTATAGTATTTTAAAACTATTCAAATCTGTCCCCATTATGTGTTATTTGTGTGAAATTTGATGCACTCTCTAGTAATTCTGAATATGTTTCATCATCTATAATTTGTTCTTAACAATGCTCAAAAGTAGCAGTACATTTGTGAGGTTTAAAACTTGAGAGAGCGTGTGGAAAACAAATATGTCATATTTGGGTTCAGGGATCAGAAAAATATATTCATATAACTTTTCCTGTCTGCCTGCCCCACCAGGTCCTTCCGCACACTCACCTAGCACATTTATGCAAATGGAATTGGCAATTTTGTAAATGCACATGGCATTATTTCTGCCATGCATTCTTTATGAGTCAGAGAAATGATTAAAATGCCAAGTTGTATATTCATTTTTGTCATTCTTACAGAATAATTGAAAAAAATAAGTAAGCAAAATTTGCAAGCAATCTCTCATTGAGCTCTTTGCTAGTTACCTGGGAGAAGAGAAAATGGTCCCTTAAGGATACCAAACTTTCATCCTTTTTGGAGAGTGCACCCTTGCCAATAATTCAGCACTAGCTACATATAAATCAATATTTTATTTATTGTTTTTCTTTAAAATATTAGAAGCAGATAAAACAATATGACAAGGTACAGAGAGCAGGTATAATAAAAGACTATGCCCCAAAGGGGAGGTAAGAAGGCTGCTCACTCCAATTGGGCCCTACAAGCTCTTTTAAAACTTCCAGAAGTAATCAGGACTTATTTCCAGGTCAGTTTAAAACACTGTAAGTAGGCTAGTGGAGTTACATGCTAAACTCCAATGCCCATGTGGAGAACAAAAAATTTAGAAAAATTTATAATGGGCAGATTTTTCTATGGTAGCACCCAAGGGGTCACATGATGTTCTTCTAGAAATCTTTTCTTCTTTATGTTTAGTAGAAACTTCTAAGCATTAAAGTATTTAAAACATGACATGATAATCATGGCTAGGAGCTTAAAATAGCCCCTGGAAGACAGGTGGCAGAAAAGGGCTGACCTCATTACCACAGAAAGTAACTAGATTCTATAAATGCCATTTGGGATTGGATAATAAGCTGAAGGTTTAGATGAGAAAATAGCCTGACTGACACCTTGATTTCAGCCTTTCAAAAACCTGAACAGAAAATTCAGCTGTGTTCTTTCCAGCCCAGATTTCTAATAAATATTTTTTTATCTTACCTAACTCCTTATAAGATCAACATTCTAGAACAAGTAAGTAGTGCAATGTCAAACAATTATTTCAAAAACATAAATTACTGAATTGTACAAAAATCATATGGAGAATATTATATGGAGATGTAACTTTTAACATTGTTATTTCCACAAATCCTTGTTTATCTTTATATTTACCTAAATCTCAAGCTTACCCTCCTATAAGTCTAGAGAACAGATATGAGCATACTCTTGTCCCGCTTCTCCTATTTATAACAGATGGCCCTAGTACCTACCTTAATATCTAAGACCTCAGTGAAAATACACAGCCTGTTATAAATAGGGTCTATATCATACCATACTGAGCTTTAATCTCCCAAACAAAAATGTGAACTTGGCCAAAGAAGAGTGTGTACCTTAGGCTTCTGAATTCCACCATATTGACATTTTTGGCCAAAATATTTTTTTGGGGGGTGTAGCTATTTTGTACATTTTATTGCACTTAGAAATGTTTTTTATGTTTACTCACTAGTTTCCAGTAGCCTATCTCAAATTATGACAATTAAAATTGTGTTCCAACATTACCAGATTTTTGGTAGAGGTGGGAGAAAAATTGCTTCCTGTTGACAATCACTGCATTAGCATAATTTCTTTAGTGGTGAAGAAAAATGAAATATGGTTACTGTTGGTGCTTTGAAGAATATGTGAAAGTGATACATGAAGAATATTTGAAAGAATATGTGAAAGTGGTCTCCCACAGACCAGACTATGGTTCTCTCTCTTCTCTCCTCACTATTCCTAAGGTTTCAAATCACCTGCCTCTCCTCTCAGTACTCTCTTCACTGGGAATGGGATATTTCTCAGATTTCAGAATACTCCAAAAGCATGAATTTCTTTCCCCATTTTTCCTCAGAGTAGTCTTTTTATGAAACTTTTCTCTACTTATGTCCTAGATTTTTATTTTTAGCATTCACCTAAATACCATGTTTTCTACCCTAAGCCTTTCACAGATGAGTATTAATTTTAAGCCAAGCCTGTTTTTTTCCTCCTTTGATTCTAGTGACATTTACTGATGGACTTAACATAAGTCTGCTGGAAGACTACAGGAATTCAGTTTCCTAAGCCCAAGACTTCAGGCCCTCTCATATTTTGTCAGGCATCTAGATGTCAGAAGTTCTTGCACAAGCAAAGGCCAGTTTGACAAACTGATTTAGGTTCACTGAACACTGAGTTCAGTAGGATCTCAAAAGACAGAACTGGTGGACTTTGGTGACAGGCCAATTTTCCCTTTTCTTATACACATAAAGGTCTATGGTTTATCTTATCAGAGTAATTAGTTTTCTGAAGTTTACATAATCTGACCTGACTTTAGAAGACTGGAGAGACAGAATAGATGGCAGACACACATTATCCATATTGTGACTCTGAATATAAAAAGCTATTTCTCTGTGAGAGGTTTTCTCCAGAAAGAACTGCCTGAAATATAGACAGAAGTTGTTTGTTAGACCTACTCCAAGTCATAATCTAAATATTTGTCAGTGGTGTAATGAAAACCAGTATTTATTTTACTTACTGAGTAATTTATACCAAGTAGAATCTGTTCTCTTTCACCTTACTTTTGTTTTATTATATTACCTTACAATAATGGATTACCTTTATGCCTCTCTACACATGAGACTGTAGTGGTAAGATGAGAGAAGAGAAAAGAAAGAAAAGCATTGGCAACAACCATCTTACTGCTCTAAAATTCTTATTAATTATTTGATTCTTTTACACTGGATCATGAGAGCTCAGAAAGGCCTTTAAAAGATGCTATTTTCTTATTGTGTACATAATTGAAGGTCAATTATTAATAACAACTTAAAGGAGTTATACTATGTATGATTTTCTGCAATGTATTTTAAATACATATATACATATATCATAGAAATGTATATGTATATGTTTAACTAATTATTTTAATGAATGTATAATTTGATTTTTATGGTTTCTTTACCTAGTATCCTACTTATGGTCATTAAATTAATTCCAGTTTTATTTTATTATTAAAAATAAGAAATGTTCATATTCATTTTTCTTTATGTACAGTAATTATATAGATTAAATGTCTACGGTAAGACTACTGACTAAAATATAATACAATATTTTTACTGCTAAAAATTATTTTCAGAGCTGTGGGTGTAGCTCAGTGATAGAATGGTTCCCTACATTTTGTGAGGCCCTGGGTTCTATTCCCAGGACTGATAAACAAAAAAATTGTTAAATTAGCCTTCAAAAATCTGAATCAACCCTGGTATAGTGGTACACTTCCTCAATCACAATACTTGGGAGGTTGAGAAAGAAATATTGCAGTTTAAGGACAGTCTCAACAACTCAGCTAGACACTGTTAAAAAATAAATAAAAAGAGCGAAGGTATAGCTCAGATGCAGAATGCCCCTGGGTTTGAATCCAAATATCTCCACCTCAAAAATGGCTATATGTATCTACTTTCCCACTAAAATAAAAAAAAAATTAGAATTAACTTTGACTAAGATCTTTCTTTATTCTTTGCTGAAAAACAATTAGCCCCGCCCAGGAAGGCCCTATCCGGACTGGAGGCGGTTGGCCCAGACTGCGCCCAGGAAGGCCCAGTGCCAGGTGGGTGAGGTGGCCCAGCCCACGGCCTGGAAGGCCTGATGCTGAGAGGCGGCAGGTGTCCCAGCCTGTGCCCCCGGAAGGCCCGGTGCCAGGCAGGAGGCGGCAGATCACGCATCCCGGAAGCCTATGTACCAAGCAGGAGGCCTAGCGGCACGTCCTGAGGAACTCAGTGCTGCTCTGCTGCACCGAGGCCATGGTGTTCCGTGGTAAAGCCATGGTGAGGGTGTGGGACTCCGCTCTTGGAAGGGAAAAACATTTCATTGTTGTCAAGTGCCTGATCCCACAACCTCTTCAAACCACACATACTGTCTTCTATTATTAAAAAAAAAAAGAAAACAAAAAAGAATAAATATTGGAGAGGGTTCAAGATGGCCGAGGTGGCAGCCAAGATTCTGGAGATGCAGACAAAACAGATTCAACTGACCTGGAAATTTTGGAAAACTCCCAGCTAAGGGGTCCACTTCTTCCTTACATGCTTAAGAATTCTGGACATCATCTGTAAGGAGGGAGCTCAGCGGAGAACTAGGAGGAAGGTGGTGGAGGCAGCGGCAGTGGCAGCGGCCAGTATTCAGGAGAGGCAGACATCTGAGGCAACACACCTTGATGATTTGAAGAAATATCCCCAGAAGTAGAATGCTACTACCTCGCACGCTCAGGAACTTGGGACAACATGCTGTGTGAAGAGGGTGCTCTGAAGAGAACTGAGATGGCTGTGACAGGGGCAGCAGTGGTTAGCATTTGGTAGAGGCAGAAATTCAATCCAATCCATATCATAATTTGAAAGAAATATCCTCAAAGGTATACCGCTAATGTCGCACATGCTCAGGAATTTTGGAAAACAAACTGTGTGGGAAAGGTGTTTGGGAGAGAACCGAGATGGCAGTGGCAGCAACAGTGGTGGTGGTGACCAGAGTTTGGAGGGGCAGTCATATACAGTCCAGTCCACCATGAACTTCTGAAGAAATCTCCCTAAAAGTAGACTGCTCCTCCCATACATGATTGAGATTTCTGGACAACATGCTAAGTGGTAAAAGGGTTTGGGGAGTTTCAAAGGGAGCCCTGCTTGGTTGCGGTGGGCCACAACACTGCAGGTTCTGGGAGTCATCAGCCCTCATGGCCACCACACTCCTCTGTGCAGAGTGGGAGGCCTGGTATGTATGGAGCAGCAGAACCATGCTCTCCAGAGTGAAGCTGTAGACCTCTGCCTTTGGAGGGAGGACAAAAATTTATTGTCACTGGGTATCTGGAGTCCCAGCTTCTGCAAAAGACATGTAATGCTCTCTCAAGTTAAAAAATAAATAAATAAATCGAAGAACATTGGGCATGGTGGCACACGCTTGCAATCCTCGGGCTTGGGAGGCAGAGACAGGAGGATCATGCAGGCTTGAGGCCACCCTTGCTGGCTTGAGAGACCCGGTTACCAATATATATATATATATATATATATATATATATATATATATATATATATATATAGCGGGTCCCCTGGTGTAAAGCCCGGAGATGGAAGGGTTTCCAGGAACTCCAGTACCACCAAAAAAAAAAGGGGGTGATAAAAAAGGGAATATCTGTAGACAACCTGCTCAGAGTGGCAGAGAACAGAACCCAATGCACAGCAAGACAGCAAGGCCAGAGGTGGGGCCTCGGGGGGCCAAGATAGAAGCCTGCCGGGCGGCTAGGCCATTGCCAGGGTCACTGAGACCGTGATCAGAGCCTGCCATGAGACAAGGCCTGTGTTCTGACCTCTGATGCCGGGAACAGAGCCTGACGTGGCGTGAGGCTACTGTCGGAGGCAGCAAGGCTGGGATCAGGGCCTGACATGAAGCAAGGCCAGTGCTGGGGCCTCCTAAGCCAGGATAAGAACCTGCCAAGGGGTGAGGCCAGTATCGGGACCAGCAAGGCTGGGATTGGACCCTGCC
Source organism: Muscardinus avellanarius (assembly GCF_963383645.1). NCBI lineage: Eukaryota > Metazoa > Chordata > Mammalia > Rodentia > Gliridae > Muscardinus > Muscardinus avellanarius. The sequence continues at coordinate 61,542,992 of NC_137792.1, read as the reverse complement.
ATGAGTCAAGGCTGGTGCCAGGGCCAGTGAGGCCGGGATCGGAGCCTGCCATGAGGCTAGACCTGTGCAGGGGCCTCCAAGGCTGAGATCTGAGCCTACCGAGGATTTAAACCAGTGCGGGGCCACCAGGGCTGGGATTGGAGCCTCCCTTGAGGCAAGGCCACTGCTGGGGCCTCTGATGCTGGGATAGGAACCTGCAGAGGGGTGAGTCCGGTGCCAGGGTCAGCGAGGCTGGGTTCGTTGACTGCCATGAGGCAAGGCAGGTGCTGGGGCCTCCAAGGCCAGGATCAGAGCCTGCTGAGGGGTGAGGCCAGTGTCAGGGCCAGCAAAGCTGGAAACAGAGCTTGCTGTGAGGCAGGACTGTTGCTGGGGCTTCAGAGGCAAAGATCGCAGCCTGCCAAGGGGTGAGGTTGGTGCCGTTGTCAGTGGCCAGCATCGGAGTCTGCCGTGAGGCAAGACCAGTGCCTGGGCCTCAATGCTGGGATCACAGCCTGCTGAAGGGGGAGTTCAGTGCTGGGGTCAGCAAGGAAGGGATTGGTGCCTGCCATTTGGTGAGGCAATAGGTGGAGCTAGCGAGGCCGAGATAGGATCTAGCCTAAAGACAAGGCTGATGCTGGGGCCCCCGAGCTGGGATCGGAGCCTGCCATAAGACAAATCCAGTACTGGAGTCAGCGAGGCCGGGAGCAGAGTCTACCGGGTGGCCAGGCTGGTGCTGGGGCCTTCAAGAGTGGGAATGGACCTTGCAAAGCAGCGTACACAAAGAAATATCACAGAAAAAAAAATCAGATGCTCTCCCTAATATGGAAAACTAGGAAGAAATGGATAACAGGAGGGAATCTATGGAAGAAGGGCCCCTATGGAGGAGAAATTAAGGTTTTCAGTCAAAGGGAATGGGATGGGGGAAGATGGATTCTCTTTAAAGCACATGATGTATGTAAACAAATATATTAATGTTAAACACTACATCAAGCATGAGATTGAGGGAGGGGCAGGGAGTGGGATGGGGATTGGATAAAGGTTGATTGAATGATGTGTACTTGGATATCCTAACAAGTCTTGTATTCCAATGTGATGTTTGACTAAATTGCACCAACAAAAATATATTTTAAAAAACAAAAATTACATATTTTTTCTTTATTTGATTATTATTTTCATCAGTGGGACATACATGCACACACTGCCCAGTCAGCCCCCACCCGATCCCCACCCCATTCTCTCCCCATCCCTCCCTCCCATGCTTGGCTTAGTGGTTGACATCTAGTATTATAGTAATTTATCCTAAATTAAAAAATGATAATCTCACATAACAGTTTCATTTGTCTGGTACCAAGCTTTTGATGACTTAAAGATAACATTTCAATATTTCTTTTTGCTTTCTTTCTTACCAGAGAATATTTTTTTCTTTTTTTTCTTAGGTGAAACTATCATATATTTATATATTTATTTTTCAGAAAAAAAATCTATCCTAATATGGAATATGGACTCTAGATACCCAAAATAATATTGAAAAAGAACAAAGCTAGAAGATGTATATTTTCTGATTTCAAACCATATAAAGCTAGAATAATTGAAACAGTGTAGTACTATTCTAAAGGCAGATATATAAACCATTGGAGTTAAATAAAAGCCTAGAGCTAAATTCTTCCCTATATTGTCAAGTTATTTTTGACAAGGTTTCCATGAACATTTGGTGGTGAAAATAATAATCTTTTAAATAAATATTGTTGAAACATAATAATTACATGGAAAAGAATAAAGTTGGACCCTTACCTAATCCCATATACAAATATTAACTCAAAATAGATTAAAGACCTAAATATAAATCTTAAGACTATAAACTTTCAGAAGAAAATCTGGGTCATAAAACCTCACAACACTGAAATTGGCAGTGATTTCATGGATATGATTTCAATGGCACAGGCAAAAGAAGGGTAAAAAAACTCCCTAAAAATAAAAAAAATATATATTGTTTATCCAAAGGCAATGTAAGCAGAGTTAAAAGTTACTAATAGAATGGGATAAAATATTTCCAAATGCTATATCTGAAGGTATATTAATATTTCAACCAGAAATTCTAAAAATTAGCAACAAGAAAAGCAAACAATACAATTTAGAAATAGGTAAAAACAAACATAAATAATGAATCTCCAGAGATAACCAAACTTAGTTCTCTGTTGGATGGAAACCCTTGTTTCTCCGATTCTGGCGTGTAGTACCTATTTCTTCTTTGTAGTTAATCACTTTGAATATTTTCTCTAGTGCTGGTTTTGAAGACATAAATTCCTTCAGTTTCTGTTTGTCGTGGAAGCTTCTTATTTCTCCATCTAAATTGATAGAAAGTTTTGCTGGGTAGGAAATTTTTGGCTGGAAGTTGTTTTCTTTCAGAGTTTGGAATATGTTACTCCAAGCCCTTCTGGCTCTCATGACTTGGTTTGGGAAGCCTGGAGTGATTCTAATTGGTTTGCCTTTGAATGTCACTTGACTCTTTGTTTTTGTTGCCTTTAAGATTATCTGCTTGTCTTCCACATTGGTCACTTTGATAATGATGTGGCGTGGGGATCCTCTTCTCTGATCCTGTCTAAAGGGAGTTCTATAAGTTTCCTTGACCTGTGTATCGACCTCTTGCTCTATGTTTAGAAAATTTTCTGCTATTACTTCCTTGAAGAGATTGTTGATCCCTTTGGTTTCACCTTCTTTTCCCTCCTCTATTTCAATTATTCTTAGGTTAGCTCTAACCCCCATATTTTTTCTTTTTCTTTTTTTTCTTGTGGTACTGGGGTTCCTGGAAGCCCTGCTACCTCTGGGCTACACTCCCAGACCTATTTTTACATTTTTATTTGGAAACAGGGTCTCTTAAGCCAGTGCGCGCAGCTGGCTTCGAACCTGCGCGATCCTCCTTTCTCTGCCTCTCAAGCACGGGGATTACAGGCGTGGGCCACCACGCCCGGCTAACCCCCATATTTTTTCAATGTCAGATTCCTACTGTCAAATATTTTTTTCTAGATCAGAAACTATGCGTTCATTTTTAGATTGATCATCTTCTAGGAGCGAGATTCTATTCTCCAATTTGTCTAATCGGTTGTTTGTGCTTTTAATTGAGGCCTTTACTTCATTAATTGCATCCTTTATCTCTTTTTGGCTCTCCCTGAATTCTTTTCGAAACACCTCTATTATTTCTACAGTTATTTTCCTGATTTGATCTTCTAGAAATCTCTGAATTTCTGTTTTATCAGGTTCTGATGTTGTGGGGTTGTTGGCATTCATTTCTCCATTGTTATTCCTCTTTCCCATGATTTCAGAACTTTGTGTCTTCTCTGGGTTCTTCCCTGGGTCACTACGGCTTTACTTAAGGTGCTCTGAATCCCGAGTCTGTGGTATCTCAGTCACCACTACTCCTTTACTGGGTTGTATCGCAAAGTCTCAGACCCTGGGAATCAATTGAGGCTGCTTTAGACCATGGGGGGGTGCCAGGTTGCGCGTTCTCCTATGGTGTGATATCTCTGCCACCACCACTCCCCCACTGTGTCAAGTCCCTGGGAGTCATTACGGGGATTTCTCCTCTAGGGGCCACAATTTGACTCACTGTTTTTGATTAAACAGATGGAGCTGTCGTGGACTCGGTGAATTCGCTTCTGCTGCCGCCGGTGACAATATGGCACTGCTGTTATGCCCTCGGCCTTGAGGCAGGCCTATTTCTTTTCTGTTTTTGAGCTCTGCTCTGAGTCCCTGCAGGGTGTGCTGAGCCCAGATACTGGGAGCTTTAGATGCTCCCTGCGCCGAGAAATCTGCCGAATTCCTCCCAGCTGATCCGCAGTGGCTCACCTCGGCTCGCTCTCTGCCTCTCCTATCTGGAGCCTTGTGGGCTGTTGTGTGCGTTGGTCCAGTGACGTCCGTTGAGCTCGCCGCTGCCGCCGGCAGTAAGGTGCTGCTGCCGCATCCTCAAGCGTGAGGCCGGCATATCTCCTCTGTGGCTCTGAGCTTCTTTATCAGTTCCACTCCTCTCTGGAGCCTGGTGCTGCAAGGGAAAATAGTGCCCACTGCTTCGCGCCATGGCTCTGGCTGCAGCACTGTGATCTGGTTTCTGGTGTCTCGTTTTCCAGCCCTCTTTTACTCTGTATCTTGAAATTACATTTTTTGTTTCTCTGCTGATGGTGTTTACTGGCTATGAAAGGCGCTGATTTTGTGGTAATAGAGATTTTTTTGTTAGCGGGGCTCATAAGCCCCGCTTTTCTCTGTCGTCATCTTCCTGGAAGTCCTATTTTTATTTTTTATTTACTTTTTGGTACTGGTGATGGAGCCCAGGAGTATTCTACCTCAGAGCTACATTCCATGTTCTATTTTTTTATTCTTTTTCTACTTTTTAAATTTAATTTAATATTATTCTATTGTTTTGAAGTACTATCTATCAAAATTAATGGGGAAATAAGAAGCTTCCATGACAAACATAAACTGAAGGAATTTATGTCTTCAAAACCAGCAATAGAGAAAATACTCAAGGAGATTAACTACAAAGAATAAATAGGTACTACATGCCAGAACCAAAGAAACAAGATTTTCCATCCAGCAGACAACAAAGCAAAAAAGAATAAACAGTATATCAAACAAAAATAAAGTCTTAGTATGTTAGGAATTCAAAAATATCTCTCTATAATCACATTGAATGTAAATGGTCTCAACTCCCCAATAAAAAGACAAAAAGTGGCAAAATGGATTAAAAACCAGAATCCATCCATCTGCTGCTTACAAGAAACACAGCTTACAAGTAAAGATAGGAACAAACTCAAGGTAAAGGGCTGGAGCAAGGTAACCGATGCTAATGGAACTCGAAGCCAAGCAGGAATAGCAACTATGGTATCAGACAACTTAGACTTCAAACCAAATTTTATTAGAAGAGACCAAGAAGGTCATATTTTACTGGTAAAAGGAATAATCCACCAAGAGGAAATAACAGTAATCAACATCTATGCCCCAAATATAGGTGCAGCTATATTCATAAATCAAATTCTTTGTGACATGAAGTCACACATAAATCCCAATAAAATAATAATGGGAGACTTTAACACACCTCTCACAACACTAGACTGATCTTCCAGACAAAGTGTCAGTAAAGTTGCCTCAGAACTAAAGAACACCATTAACCAGATAGACCTGTTGGACACATATCCAATATTTCACCCAACTACAGCAGAGGTCACATTTTTCTCAGCTGCTCACAGAACCTTCTCCAAAATAGATCACATCCTGGGACACAAAATGAGCACTAGCAAATTTTAAAAAAATGTTACATACTTTCCTGTGTCATTTCAGATCGTAATGGAATGAAACTAGAAATCAACTATAAGAAGAACCAGAGAAACAACATAAACATGTGGAGATTGAACACCACACTTCTGAATAAAGAATGGGTCATAGAAAATATAAGAGGTGAAATGAAGAAATTTCTAGAAACAAATGAAAATAAAGATGCAACATATCAAAACCTCTGGGACACTTTGAAGGCAGTATTAAAAGGAAAATTTATAGCACTGAGTGCTCACAAAAGAAAAACAGAAAATCTTCAAATGAATAACCTAATGATACACATCAAAGCCCTTGAAAAGCAGGGACAATTGAACCCCAAAGCCAGTAGAAGACAGAAAATTATTAAAATTAGAGCAGAAAGTAACAAAATAGAGAATAAAAAAAATACAAAAAATCAACAAAACCAAAAGCTGGTTTCTTGAAAAAATTAAAAAGATAGATAAAACACTAGCCAGCCTAACTAAAAAAAGAGAGATAATCAACACAAATTATGAAGATAAGGGATGAAAAAGGAGAAATTACTACTGACAATGTAGAAATCCAGAGGATTATAAGAAACTACTTTGAAAAACTATACTCCAAAAAAATGGAAAATCTGGAGGAAATTGACAAATTCCTAGATAAATATAACCTTCCTAAACTAATTCAAGAAGATATAGAACACTTAAACTAATGAGTAACAAAGAGATTGAAAGAGCAATAAAGAGCTTACCATGAAAGAAAAGCCCAAGACCAGATGTTTTCCCAAGTGAATTCTATAAAACCTTTATAGAAGAGCTAACCCCAATACTCCTCAAATTATTTCATAAAATAGAAAAATCTTGGACTCTCCCAAATACATTCTATGAAGCCAACATCACACTAATACCCAAACCGAATAAAGACAGTTCAAGGAAGGAAAACTGTCGCAGACTAAACTCAGTCGGGTCGCTATTGTCCGCTCCAGGTCAAATCCTCAGAAAGATGGGGCAAAAGGCAGGTGAAGTTCTGCAGCCTCTTGTCTGCAGCGATTCTTTCCCTTTAGGGACTGAATTTCCTTTAGGTCCCTAAATGACGACGCTTTGGAAAGAACCTGAGGTGGACAAAGGCTTTTTGAGCCAATGACACTTTATTACAAGAACCCCGAAAAATTTATACCCTTCACCAGTAAAGTTAATAATAAGAGAAAAGGAAGTGAATGCAATCACTGTGAAACAATAGTGAATGACACGTAAACAAAGGTAAAAAAAACTAGTCCGGTTTTCAGCTGGCTTTTGGCTTTCAAGAGATTAACTCCGGATCTTCTCCCTGATCTTGCAGACAAGCAGTTCCAAAGGGCAATCTTCCAGAGGAAATGGGCACGCCCAAGGCTTGAAGGCTTCTTGGGGAATCTTCTTTAATTTTCTTGGAACTTTCCATCTTTTGTGCTCAGTCCATATAGCAAGTGTGGGGAGATGTGGTGATTCAGATGGATGTGATAGGGTTTCTTCAGGTGTTGGCATTTACCTCCTAAATCTGAAAGCTTAAGCAAACTCACAACACAGTTTGGCAGACAAAACACCACAAACAACACCATGAAGTTCTTGGATTTAATTGTCAGATGTATTTCCTTAACTGCTGAGCACTCTTCTTTAGACAACAAGCCTATTAGAAGCCTACTCATCTTTAATAATCCATTTCCCTGTCACAAACCCTCTGCAACCTGCTTTTAGCCTTCTAATTCCTTTCTTTCCCAGTTGGGACTTTCTTATCATAAGCTCTTTTTCATGCAGAAATGCTTTTCTTACTCTTACGGTATTTCCTTTCTTTCATACATATATATTTAGAACATCTGTCCTTTATTTTGTTATATTCATTCCTAACCATGCGGCCAGTCTCTCTGTCTCCAGGGATGTTCACACTGAGGTAAAAGTCAACAATCTTTTTCCTTGGGTCTATTGTATTTGGGCAGCTAAGTTGTTTATCAACTAAATTGCTTTAAGGTCACACACAAGGTTTTATCTTCTCTGTCTCTAGGCAGGATCTCAAGGATAAACAGTTACCTTAAACTGAGCTACCGGTTACCGGAGTTAAAGGCTTAACCTAAGTTAGTGATAGGAGTGAGGGTCAGAGACCATTTGTGATTGCTGCAGCTGGAATGCTTATCACAGCATCTGAGTTCTGGCCAGTTTTTTCATTACTATTGAGCAAAGCCAAGGGCGTTTAGACAAATTATTAGAGAATTTATTTTCATGGACTCAATCTCTTTCATAGTCCTGGTCTCACATCACCGGAGCAATTCGAGTTAAAAGGAATCATTACCAAGAAAATAATAGTCATGAAGGGTATCTAAAAGTGGGGGGTACTTTGGCCAGAGACGACACCTCCTTCTCGGGGCTTGTTGCTGATTAACTATGTGGAGTGGGGTCTCAACACATAGATGCCGAGGCAGCAGGCAGTCTCGGCAGAAAACTACAGGCCTATATATCTGATGAATTTGGATGGAAAACTATTAAACAAAATACTAGCAACACGCATTCAAAACCACATCAAGAAAATCATACACTATGACCAGGTAGGCTTTATCCCAGGGTTGCAAGGCTGGTTCAACATATGAAAATCAATTCATGTAATTCATCATATAAACAGAACCAAGGACAAAAATCACATAATCATTTCAAGAGATGCTGAAAAAGCATTTGACAAAATTCAACATCAATTTATGATAAAATCTGCAGAAAATTGGAATAGAAGGAACATATCTCAACATGATTAAGGCAATCTACAATAAGCCCACTGCCAACATCATATTAAATGGGAAAAACTTCAAGAATTCCCCCTAAAAACAGGAATGAGACAAGGATATCCATTATCACCACTTCTCTTCAATATAGTACTAGAGACTCTAGCCAGAAGAATAAGGCAATAAAGGAAATTAGAGGAGTACAAATAGGAAAAGAAGAACTCACACTTTCAGTATTCACAGATGACATGATACTATATTTATAAAATCCAACAAACTCATCAACAAAAGGCTTATAGAACAGATCAGCAAATTCAGCAATGTGTCTGGACACAAAATCAATCTTAAAAAATCAGAAGCTTTCCTGTGCACAAACCATAAATCCACTGAAAAAGAAATTCAGAAAACACTTCCATTCTGGATCTCCCACAAAAAAAATACAATACTTAGTAATAAACTTGACCAAGGAGATAAAAGATCTCTACAAAGAAAATTATAAAACACTGATAAAAGAAATCAAAGAAGACCTTAGAAGATGGAAGAATCTTCCATGTTCATGGATTCGTAGAATAAATATCATTAAAATGTCCATCCTCCCATAAGTGATCTACGGATTCAATGCAGTGCCCATTAAACTACCAAGATCATGCCTCACAGATATAGAAAAATCAGTCCTTAAATTTATTTGGAATAACAAAAAGCCAAGAATAGCCAAAGTAGTTCTCAGCAACGAAAAACTTGCAGGAGGAATCACAACACCTGAGTTTAAAATATACTACAAAGCAACTGTAATAAAATCAGCATGGTACTGGCACGAAAACAGACACATTGACCAGGGGAACAAAATAGAAGACCCAGAAACAAGTCCACTCACTTTCAGCCAATTGATTTTTTACAAAGGGGCCAAAAACATACACTGGAAAAAAGATAGCCTGTTCAACTAATGGTGTTGGCAAAACTGGTTAACCATATGCAGAAAAAATGGAAATCAATCCCACTTTTTCACCTTGCACAAGAGTCAATTCAAGATAGATCAAAGACCTGGAAATCAAACCAGAGACCTTGAAGGTCCATGAAGAGGGCATAGGTCAAACACTGCAAAACATAGGCACAGATAAATACTTTCTCAACAAGACCCCAAAGGCACAGCAAATTAAAAGGTGAATAAACATGTGGAATTGCATGAAACTAAATAGCTTCTGTTCAGCAAAGGGAACTCTCAATAATCTCAACTGAGAACCAACAGGATGGGACAAGATTTTTGCCACCTACACCTCTGATAGAGGACTAATATCTAGAATATACATCAAACTCAAGAAATTCAACACTAAGAGAACAAAGCATCCAATAACAAAATGGGCAAAAGAACTAAATAGACACTTCACAAAAGAAAAAATTCAAATGGCCAATAAATGCATGAAAAAATACTCAACATCATTGGCAGTCAGAGAGATGCAAATCAAATCTACACTGAGATTTCACCTAACTTCAACTAGGATGGCAATCATTCAAAACACAAACAACAAATGCTGGCACGGATGTGAATTGGGAACTTTAAAACATTGTTGATGTGATTGTAAATTAGTGCAACCACTTTGGAAATCCTCAGAAGAATGGGAACAAATTTACCATTTGATCCAGCAATACCACATCTGGGTATCTACCCAAAAGAAAAGAAACCAAACTACCAAACTAATGCATGTGTATCTATGTTCATAGCTGCACAATTCACCATAGCCAAACTATGGAACCAGCCAAGATATCCATCAACAGATGAATGGATTACAAAACTGTGGGATATGTACACAATGGAATTTTACTCAGCCATTAAAATTACTCAATTACATCATTTTTAGGGAAATGGATGGAACTGAAGGACATTATCCTAAGTGAGATTAGTCAGTCACAAAAAATAAGAAAGCAGATACTTTCCCTTTATATGTGAAAGCTAAGGAGAAATGGATCATAGGAGGAACTCTAGATGAAAAAGGAAATCCTGTGGAGCAGCAAAAAAGACAACCTAAATGAAGGAATGGGAGGGGGAAAGAAGAAAATTCTCTAAAACACACAATGTAATTAAACATACGAAGTCAACCCCTAAGCCAAGCAAGGGAAGAAGGGATGGGAAGGAAATGGTGTTGGAATTGGGTAGGGGTTAAATTGGTTATGTGTACATGTATGTACATACACTTTTTACCCCAATATGATGTATGGATATAATGCACCAATAAAATTAAAAAATAAAGAAAATAACTGTCACAAAAATGGAAAAAAGAACTTGTTTTTCTATGTCTGTGAATAATTACCTTAGTATTTTAATGAGTATTTTGTTGAATCTGTAGATCACTTTTGGAAGAATGTTCATTTTTATTATATTTATTCCGCCTATCCAAGAACATGAAGGATCTTTTCATGTCCTGATTTCTTCTTTATTTCATTTTAATGTTTTATAATTATCTTCATAATGGCCTTTTACCTCCTTGGTTAGGTTGGTTAGATTAAAAATCTAAGTATTTTATTTTTTGTAGGATATCCTGAGTATAATTTTTTCTGGATTTATTTTTTAGTGAAATTATAATTGACATAAAGGAAAATTTCTGTTTTGTACCAGCCCAATGTTTTATTCTTTATTTTAATGCAGAGTCTCACTAAATTGTGGAGGGCCTCACTAAGAAGCTGAGGCTGGCCACAAACCTGGATTCTTCTGTCTCACCCTCCCATGTACTGGGATTACAGGCATGCACCACCATACCTGGCTTAGCTTCTAATTTTTTAAAATTGATTTTGTATTCAGACACTTTGCAAAAACACTTCAAGAAAACTGTACACAATTACCAGGTAGAATTTTTTCCCAGGGATGCAAGTCTGGTTCAATAAAAAACAATCCATGCAACCAGAACCAAAGACAAAACAGAACCAAAGACAAAATTCACATGATCAATTAAATAGAATCTGAAAAAGTATTCAACAAAATACAACACACATTTATGCTAAAAGCACTGCAGAGAGTCAATATATAAGGAACACACCTCAAAATATTAAAGATAATATACATTAGTCCCATGGCTACCATCATATTAAATGTAAAAAAAATTGCTAGAATTTTTTGTAAAAACAGAAACAAGACAAAGTTGTCCATTATCACCATTTCTTTACAATAGAGTATTTGAGCTCTAACCAGAGCAAAATGATGTGAAGAAAATAAAAATAGTACAAATAGAAAAAGAACTAAAATATACCTCTTTGTAGATGACATGATACTATAATTAGAACCAACAAACTCAATAAAAGACTTATAGAACTGATCAACAAATTCAGCAAAGTGTCTTGATATTTTTTATATATCATAGAAATTCGTTCTTTTTTCTTTTGTACAGTACTAGGGATTAAAAAAATGTAAAACAATCAAATGTAGTTCAGCATAAACACTATATATTTCTTCAAGAATTTTGATATTAATAAAAACTTCACTATATCTATTGTTTGCAAATCACCATTACAATTTTTTAATTATTAAATACATTTTCTCATTTTTTTGCTTGCCAGAGGTTTGTCCTTTACATTGTTTTGGTTTATTTTAGTTTCTTAAAGCCAGTTTCTAATTACTTACTATGTACCAAGTATTGTACCATGTAGATTAGATATATAGCATGCCCATAAATATTAGCTTATATCAAGATGAAAAGTTTAAAGCCTATAATCAGTATGACAAATTATAGAATAAATGCTAAATTGGATATTGTCAAAGGATAAATGAGGAAACTCAATATTAACTCTAAGATTAGGGGAGGCTCACGAAAAGATTGAGTGACATATTGGAAGCAAAATGATCTTAGATGTGACTAATGTGTAAGTGATAAAAATATTGTAGAAATTCTAAGAAAGGGCTTCTTCATATGATTAAAAATGACTTAGATTATGAACAGAGTTGTGAATGGTAAAGATATTTTAGGTGGAAAGAACTGCAGATATACAGAATTAAAATTAAAACTAAAAATAATGTCTTTATATTTGAAAGAAAAATGCTTTTGAATATCTCTAAAATGAGTGAAAAAATGTATGTGTGTGCTGGATGAAAATCAGAACACTAAAGTAGTTAGGGGTCAAAAATATCAAAGTCCACTTTCTATCATAGTTATTCATTATACTTCTGCATGTACTATGCACTTTCTGACTTTTCCTTTTATGACTTGTCCTTTTTTGAAGTCTTTTATTCATTTACATAACTGGAGGGATTTTGCTAGTGCCTGAAGAAATCTGCTTATAAAATAATAAAACAAACTATTCCACAACCTTTAGTATAAGTGTTATTGGACATTGTATATACATTCCCAAATTACTTTTATGAGAAACGGTAGGTTTCCCTTTGGGCCCATCTAGTAGGCAGAACACCAATCAGAGAAGGACTGAGTCAAGGTCAAGATCACTGAAAAGGAAAAAGTTCAAGTGATAATATATCATGAATCTGAACGAAGAGATGGGCTTTGATTTACCTTTTTAGCTATTAGAATTTCCAAGCTTATGAAGTGGAAATATTTTCATTGTTTTTCAATTCACCTTCTGTATTGTTGCTTCCAAAATTGTAATGTGACTGGTTAAATTCTTTCCTTGCATTCTAGTATCTTAATAAAATAGCTAAGTGTTTTTACATTTCCAAATGCAAGTGTACCAGTTTTGCTGGGGAATGTCAGGTGGCTTTAAAAAGGTAGGCCACAAACAATGGATATAATAAAATAAACTTATACAGCCAGGCATGGTAGAGCAGGCTTGTAATCCCAGTGCTTGGGAGGCTGAGACAGGAGGATTGCACAGGTTCAAAGCCAGGCTAAAGTACTTAGTGAGGCTCTCAGCTAATTAGTGAGACCCTGTTTCAAAAAAAATATATATATAAAAATATGTTTGGGAGTATAGCTAGCAGGTGGAGGGGTTCCACCCTCAGAACCGCAAAAACAATGAATTTATACTAGGGAAAATCTGTGATCCAAACCACATAAGTCATTAAAAAACTGAAAAGTGCTAAAAAGCACTTGGTATATCATGTGACTATTTTAAGAATGTGGCCTACATGATGTCAGTGTAGGGTGCAATAATTTTCTAATTTTCTAGCAGTTTTTTTGTATTTATGAAGGCATACTTATGTTATATTTCAGTGTCTGTTTTATCTTTCATGATTGTCTTCCCATAGGTATGTCACTGGGTCCTCACTCATTTTTCAGTAAACTACACTGGTTATTTATGTTGGGAGGCTGTCTGTGATTTATTTTTCTCCCAGGGAGAGTTTATCATTACTGTTTTAATTAATTAATTAATTAATTATTGGCACTAGTGATTGAACCCAGCTGTCTGTATTCTACCTTGGAGCTATACCCTCAGACGTATTTTATGTTTTATATTTTGAAATATGGTCTCAGTAAATTACCATATACTGCTGTTCTCAAGTTTATAATTATCCTGTCTTAGCCTCCCAAGTACTGAGATTACAGGTGTAATCTCACCTTTGGTGAGATTACTTGGTTACCAAGTAATCTTGGTAACCAAGATTACTTGGTTACCATTGACCTTTAGTGCCCCCACTGTGTCATGTGCATCCCTACCTCATTGAAATTATCATATTAAAGTGCATCATGTTTGTTTACTTAATTACCTTCCCCAGCAATTAGCACATTCTTTGAAGAAGGAAATTTTGATGTTAATCTTGAAAGTTATTTTTTTTATTTTTATTGGTGCATTATATTTATATATTATATTGTGGTAAAAAAACTTGTGTGCACAAACATGTACATATCACTGATTTAACCCCTACACAATTCCCACCTCATTCCCTCCCCATCCCTCCTTCCCTTGCTTGGCTTAGTGGTTGACTTCGATATGTTTAAGTACATTGTGTGTTTTAGAGATTTTCCTCTTCCCCCCTCCTTTCTCCTCCTTTAGGTTGCCTTGTTTGCTTTTCTAGAGGATTTCCTTTTTCATCTAGAGTTCCTCCTATGACCTGTTTCTCCCTAACTCTCACAGATTAGGGAAAGCATCTGATATCTTATTTTTTGTGACTGACTAATCTCACTTAGCATAATGTCCTCCATTTCCCTGAAAATGATGTAATTGAGTTTTTTTTTAATGGATGCGTAAAATTCCATTGTGTATATATCCCACAGTTTTATAACCTTTCATCTGTCGATGGACATCTTGGTTGATTCCATAGTTTGGCTATGGCCCAGAATAGTATTTATCAAACAGTTTAGATGTATTGGTACTCTCTGTTCATTGGTCTGACTTCTACATAACTCTCATGTTTCCTTGTTTTCAATGCTAATAGAAAATTTTTTCTTGGCTTGAGGTAAAGACTCAGGTGGCCTTCTGGAACATTTCACTGATTTCTCTCTAATATGACCTTTATTCTTGTATTATAATTTTATTTTCTATTGAGGGCTTAGGTTTTAGTGAAATTATCTATATTCAAGTCACTTCACTGTTGAACGGCTCAACTTCCTTAATTACATTGTAGAAACATAAATTATTATTCTTCTTACCATAAGATTTTGGTATAACTTATAAAATTTAATTAAAATAACTGTTATTAGGTTTAAAAATAAAACAATGTAAAGTTGTGTGTGCTTATAAAAGAAAAAAACAAGTCAAAATTACCTTTATTTCTATGCAAAGCTAGAATAGTTTTTTTACAAGATTGATTTTTTTTATAATGAGATACAACTCACTGACACTAAGAGAGATGGTAGGCAGAATATTTTGTTACTTATATCTCTAAATGAAAGAATGCTGCCAGGCTGGACCACACAGGTAGTTGCACCTGGAGCTAGAAAATAGCAACCTAAAGTGGTAGATGGCAGGGTTAGCATGGCATGTAGGTTTGGTTAGGTTACTTGGGCTTACTGTGAATTGTCTAATTTGAATAAGTTCTCCAACTGCGGACATAGGAGCTATCTATTTGTCTGGTGACTCTTCTGGGAAAATCAGAGAATGCATAATATTCTAGAGTGTATGAGGTTAATGATGGTGAGGTTGGACTTCAGCTGTCTGCTCAAAAAAACTCTACTTATTGGCCTTCAGACAAGATCTCAAAACCAGTTCATTACTATGAGTGTGTGTGAGTGTGTGTGTGTGTGTGTGTGTGTGTGTGCATGTGTGTGTTTTACTGGGAATTGAATCCAGAGGAATTCTATCTACAAATTATATTCCAGCCTATTTTATTTTGAAACATTGTTTTACTAAGTTGCAGAAGGTTTTGCTAAGTAGCTGAAGCTGTCCTTGAACTTGAGGTCCTATTGTATCATCCTCAAGAATATCTGGGATTACAGACATGCACCCCTATGGTTGTGTAATTTATCAAACAAAAAAAGTATCAGGGCAATAGTTGCAAGTATCACAGAGTTCTGGACCACTTGCTCATGGAAATTATCCAATAGGTGGTTAAAAACCTTTTACCTGAGGATGTAATGATATGATATAAAAATATATTACATCTATGACAGAAACCATAATTGAGGCTATTACTTGATTGAGTTTGTGATAGTCCTCCATCTTCCAGAATCCATTTACTTTTTATGGTCCAGAAAGAGATGTAGTTGTGATAAGGGAGTCCTATCCTTACTTCTCTAAGACTTTTACTATGATACTAATTTCTACTATTCCTTCTAGAATGCGATAGTGTTTGGATGTACTGTTCAAGTAAGCAGCTGGAAGGATGTGATATTTTTTCAGAGACAGCCATTTGGTCATCCCCAGAGTGATAGCTCTTGACCTCCAAGCCAACCCACAGTGAGTTTTCTGCAAGTTCACAGATAAGTACTTTTAATTATATATTCAGGAACTAAGCATATATACATTCAGGAACTTAGACACAGAAGACTGTAGTATGTATTTAGGATACAACTTCACTTACGTTTTGGTCTCTAAAAGATCCCAGGCTATACGAGGATAAATGAAGATATTTTTGGTGTCTAAGTATCAATGTCAACTAGGATGTAATGTTTTAAATGTCTGGTAATACCCATTTGTCAGAGCACATGCAAGTGAATGTTCTAGGTCTCTCTGGAGAGATAGTGTGGGGTTCCTCACTTTTTCCCCTTACCAGAGTATTGTCAGGGTATTGTCTCAAGGGAACTTTGTTGCTTTTATCATCAGTGGATTCTGGATCACAGCATTGACTCTGATCCCCAAAGTGGGCCAGAAACTGTGATCTCTATTGGTAAGTTTCTTTAAGCCTCTTGATCATCTCTTTATTGTTAATTTTGGTTGCATATGTTAAGAAATGCCCTTGTTAACTATCCATTAATTTTACCTTTATAGACACTATATCATATTTTTCATCCTTATAATATTCCCTGGATCAGGTTCCTCTGTTTGACAAATCTGCTTTGTCATAATGCTCCTTATGGTGATTTACTACCTGGCTCCTACCATTTAATTGATGCTACCTTGACTCTATATTTCTGAGATTCTATTATTCACTTTGCTACCAGGAGATGGGAATCAATAATGTCATCCCCTCCTATCAACCATGGCCTAGAAAGTACAGCTAAATGAAGTGTACACACTATGGAAAATGTCAGTGTGACACTTTACCTTGCATAATTCCATTGACTTTACTGTGGGTGGAATCTGTCACTTGTTTCTAAGCAACAGAATATTACAAAAGTGATAGAATAGAATTTCCTTGATTAGGTCCCATTATATAAGGTACTGTTATATTAAAAATGGACAGAGAGTTTTGCCTGTTAGTTTTGAAGAAGAAAAGACCCATCCTGTAAAATGCCACATAACATAGTAGTAGAAGATAAGTATCTTAGTACCAGAAAGTTAATTCTGCCAACAATGACATCTCTTCCAAAAATGAATTTAGCCTTCTGATATATTGATTGTAGCCTTGTGAAAGATCTTGAAATAGGACATAATTTATTGCATACCTTGATTCCAGACTCATAGAAACTATAATTAATATTTGTTGTTTTAATTGTTTTAAACAATGAGTTTGTGGTAATTTGGTATACAGTAATATTAAAATAACACAAGTAACTACTGACTTCTTCAAAATTTCTTTTTTTACTTTATATTGCATTCCATATGTCTTTAGTACATTGATAATCCTCTGGACTTTTCTGCAAGAATGTTATGAGCTATTGAGTTTTCTGTCCTTTCACAGGAAATTTTCTCTATCACACCAACTTTTCTGAGCTTTTTTATTCATTTATCCAAGATATGTCATAACCGTTATCACTTGTAGGTACTTTTTCTAAATTTTTAAAGGGGGTCTTTTTTGTTGTTATCTTTTTGGACTGATGATTGATAGTCATCCAAATAGCTTGCTTTCACTGTCTGTACTTAACTCTTAAATCCTTACTCCTGAGAAATCTTTTTCATATTGATGAATTCATTACTTACTGTATGAACCACGTTGCAATTGAGTATCTTCATGGTTTAGCATCATATATATCCTCCTTTACAGTCCTATCACTCATTTTTATATACTCTCTTTCTTTTTGACAGCTCACCAAATACTGATGTGAAATAACCTGTTAATTTTTGATAGCTGAAGGAAAATTGATATTATGAAGGGTTTCTAAAATATCTTATAAGATATGTGCCCTGTTTACAGGAAAGGGGAGACTACTACTTTAACACAGATGATTGGGCCCCTTCCGTACCCACAATTGGGTAGAGCAGAATATGAAGAATCAGAAATTTTGAATATATAATCAGATACAGCCCCTTTCTCACATTCAAAGCTTCTTTCCTTTCATAATTTTGTGTTATAATTGACACAGATTTGATGATTCATGATTCTCAAGCGCCTCTACCTTTATAATTAAGTCTGTTGCCAGATCCTTTGATAGTTTCCCCTCAATATACAAGAGAAAAGTCTCTTTAAATGTGGCCCTGAAATCCCTCTAAATTCTTTTGTCTTGCCTTAAATTGGTGATCTGTTATCATGAGCCTTTGATTTATTCTTTCTTTAATACATGAATAATACCCACAAAGCCATTTGATTCCATATTTCTTATAATCACTACTCACCACACCCCTTACAAAAGCCGGGAATGATGTGCATGCAATTGGATTTCTTTCCATATTATTCACAAATACAGTTTTCTATATCCAAATCATGTAAATATTTTCTTAAAATCTCACTAGTATATCATGGCAGTGGCTATTCATACTCCAACAACTATCAAAAATGGGGTCCTCCTTTCTATGAATCTGACTGATGCAATGATCTACACCTAAAGTCCTATACATAAGACTACATGTCAATCATGTTTACCAGGGAAAAAAGTACGTGCACAGAGAAAGTATACTGGAGAGTGATCTTTAAAGCAGTATCCTCAGTGAATAAGAAAAACAGGATGAACAGAAGAAAAATGTATACTTTTATATGGTTTATATCAGGCTTCAGCCTGTTCAATAGTGACCTCCATAAGAATTGTTGGTAATTAAATCGAGGTCAATTTTTTTTCCCTCCAAACTGATAAATAATTAAATACAGGTGGCTTTTTTTATGAATGGTGTGAAATTTGGGGCAAATTGACTTCCTTAGATCAAGGGCAAGTCCAAGAGTGGGATTCAGCTGTGAAGCATTAAAAACCAACACTTCTGAAAATAAAAAAAAGAATGATTTTGTCCTGATGGGCATATCTGGATGGAGCTCTGTACAATGTACTCACTTTTAAATAGGTTTGTACCCTGTAATTATAGAACATTTCATATTTAAGGAGATTCTTTAAGCTCATTTTTTTCAATTGTTTGCTTTAAAACAGAATGAACCATTTAATGATATTTTTCACTCAATAAATATTTGTGGAATGCCTACAATGCAAGGCACGATCATAGGCACTGTGGATATATCCATAAACTCTTGGCATTTGAAAGGATAAAATCATCCCCTTCAGTCCCACCAGATGGAGCCTGGGAATTAGAATCATTCTTGACTTAGAATTTAGTCACAAACTCTAATTTAAATAGCTGCATCATTCTGTAGTTAAGAAAAGATGCATAAAGAAGCATATGGCTCAGCAATCATGTTGTTTCCCATTTTCAATTGATTCTAAAAAAATTGAAAGAGAAGTATTAAGGCAAAAAAGAGGAGGAATGAATACTTCTCTGTATAATATAGTGATTTGGCATCAGTGTGAGAAAGGCAGTCTTGCAAATTATGGGGCAGTTGATGAGACTCTACTATTTTTGAGAAATAATTATTCTTTTTCTTTCCCTTGTTTGGTCTTATTAAGGTAAATTTACATATAATACATTTCTCCACGTTTAAATGTGCAATTTGATGAGTTTTGATAGAATAATATAGTCATGTAACCAAAACCAAAATCAAGACAAGAAACATTTATATCATTCCTAAATTTGTTGGTATTCCTTTTCTACCTATCCTCTCTACACTGATCTATTTTGTCACTACAGATTTGATTCATTTATTATTTCAAATGAGAAAAATTATATAACAGTTAATCTTCTGTATCTTATTTCTTCCTCCTTTTATAGATTCACCAACAAATACTTAAATACAAATATTTATTGGAGTTTTTTTCATAAAAGTTCCATACACCCATCAGCTATAATGAAGGAATTGTGTTATATTCTCACAATAGAATATTACTCAGCAATAAAATGGAACACAATTAGGGTCTTCTCTGTTACATATATAAATCATGTGTTCCTTTTGAATTTGCACAGTAAGAGAAAAACACTCAGTGCTTTGAAACAGTTGTGAATCACAATGTATCAGATGCTGAGTAGCTAAGAAGTAACAAACAGCTGCTACCCTTAATTTTTCTATGACAGTGAGCACTTTGCTTTTTTATCAAAATCTTAATAGTTTATTTTCTTCAGAACTAATATATATTACTTTGTTAGTGTGACAAAATTAAGAAATATTAAGTTTGACAAATGTAAAATTCCACATATAAGTCTCAGGCAGAACATTGGTAACTATGTGGAAACTGTTAAGACTAACTTGAGAAAATTCACTTAGTTATTAGGTTTTTAAATGGCCACTGTTTTGGATTTCATAGTTTCCTATATGCAAAAGTAATTTATTTTTAAAATCTACTAAAATTTTATTACCATTCCATATGTATTTTGGAGGGTGGAGTTAGTGTTTGGTCTACTATTTCTCATATTTCAAGAGACCCACCTCAGAATTTTAAAATTAGTCTCACTGAATCTTTATATTCTATGTTTGAAGAATAGGTGAGAATGCCATGTCTTCCATGACTTGTCTCCTTCAGCACAGGAGAAATGTCCTTTTTTTTTTTTTTTTTTTTTTTTTTGGTGGTAATGGGGATGAAACCCTTCTACCTCCGGGCTATACTCCTAGACCTATTTTATGTTTTATTTGGAAAGAGGGTCACTTAAGCCAGCACAGCTGGCTTCGAACCTGTGTGATCCTCCTGTCTCCACCTCCCAAGCACAGAGATTGCAAGCATACACCACCACACCCATTGAGAGAAATGTCCTTTTAAGTAAATAATTATTCACAAGTGTTTCTATTACCTGTCATAAATTGAAATTTTAATATTCTTCTTTAGCTTTATAACTTTGTAAAATGTAGTACACTGATCTAGTCATGTCCCCTATACAGTAACAACACTGGGGAACAGTAACTTCTGATGGCTCACATCTAGGTTTTTCAATGAACACTGCATCCTCACTTAAATTTTTAGCCACCCCTCCATGATATAATATATGAATCATACTTATTTGATATGAATGTTTGAAGGCCCAATCTTTTTCTTGAGGGTAGAACAGCTATGTAAATTTGTATATACAAGATGCAGATAGTTCAGAAATATTTTTTATTGCTACTTTTGCAAAAGAATAGAAATTAGGTTCACTCTCTTCTAAGCCCTGTCTTTCCTATTTTCTTAAAATTATATATCCCTAAACCATTCTCAATAAAGCTACAAATAACCAACTCATAGATGGTTTTTAGGAGCTCAACACTAAGATTAATCTCTATCTGGTTCTAAATGTTTCTTCTTTTCATTACAAATATGCTTTATTTATTCTGATTTCTTACTTTGTAATCCCATGGCTATTATTTAATGACAACTCCATCCATCCTTTCAACTTAAAATACTTTTGTAGTTCATGCCCCATAACTACCCTCATGGGAGGTGGAAACTAAAGACAAAGAAACTCAATAATTACTACAGAGACACCTTTAAATACCTAGGCCAAACATGGGGAAAAACAATCAACCAAAGATGAGAGAATAGCCATGGACTGTGTTTGTGGACTGGCAAAAATTTTGGAAAAAGCAAGTTATAATCATCAACCTGTGACCTACTTCACAGACATCAAAATCACCAGCTACAGAATCATATAGCCCCATGATGAAACATAGAGGGAGAAGGATGGAAACATCCAAATCCTTGTTAATTCCAACCTTCAATCCTTTCTTTGTTTCTTTGTTTATTGCTATTTCTCTGTACTTGTAAATTTTTAAGGTTTTTTGTTTTGTTTTCTAACTCTTTTGTGAGATTTTTTCCTCTTTTATAATTCTCTATTTTCTGCTGTCTTTTTATTTCTTTCTCTTTTGTGGAGCAGTGGGTTGAGCCTATGACCCTAGTGAATGTTGATAATTTCCCTGGGTACAACCCCAACTCCAAGCAAGAGTCTCAGTAACCATTAGAGACAGCTCCTTTTTATATATCCTACCAAATATGCCTCCTTACCATGGTAGAAAACATAGCAGACAGGGGAGGAAGCTTGAACAAGAGCTTCTAAACAGCTTTCACATCTCTTCTAAGAAAGCCATCAAATCAAAAACAAACAAACAAACAAAACAAACAAAAACTGGGAAGGAAAACTCCAAAGCCATGAGAAAGGCAAATCTGTTCTAGTCTATTCCAACAAATAAGCTTTACTCATTAAGGTTAAGGAATTTTTTCTTTTCTGAAAAATTATATTTTTTGTGTTCAGAAAACAACATAAATAGAAAAGTATCCATCATTTTTCCATGAAGAGAATGGGCACGTTTGCTAACTTTGCATTTGAAAGAGATTTTCTCTTTTCTTACTGAGCCTAACAGAAGGGTATTTGGGGTTGAGTTCCTCCTGTTCTCATGTCTGTGCAGTTTGCTTTCTGGGACCATGTTCTTGTGATGCCTTTCTTTTCCATCCAAGTGTTTCTGCTCATCATTTTCTTTTTAATTTTAATTTTAATTTTTAAATTCATTTTTATTGGTGCATTGTAATCATATATCACATTGGAATACATGACTTGAGAGGATATACAAGCACACATCATCCAATTAGCCCTCATCCACTTCCCATCTCATTCCCTCCCCCTCCCTCGATCCCATGCTTGTTTGGTGATTAACTTTGATACATTTGTTTATGTACCTCCTGCATTTTAAGGAGGCTCCATCTTCCCCTATTCCATACCTTCTGATTGGTCACCTGAATTGCTTCGCTATAGAGTCCTTTCTATAACTCGACCTCTTCCTGTTGCCCCTTTCCTCCCAGTTATTGCCAATCAGGAGAAGCATCTGGTTTTTATTTTCTGTGCAAGCACCGATCCCACTCTTTACGGCCCCAGTAGTGGCTTGGATACCTGGTGGACTGATCCAGACCTCACTGGCTCAAGCAGCAGCATTTTACCATGGGAGGCCCCGATTCTGGCCTTGCTGGCCCCCATACTGGCCTAACCCCTCTGCTGGCTCTGATCCCGGTCTTGGTGTCCCCTGCCCTGGCCTAACTCCTCAGCAGGCTCCCATCCCAGCCTTGCTGGCCCCAGCACCAGCCTAACCCCTTGACAGTCTCCAATCCCTGCTGTGCTGGCCCTGGCACCAGCCTAATCCCGTGGGAGGCTCCAATCCCGACCTCGGAGGCCCAAGCACCAGCCTTGCCTCACAGTAGGCTCTGATCCCGGCCTCCCTGGACCCGGCACTGTCCTAAATACTCAGGAGGCTCCGATCCCAGCTTCAAAGGCCCCAGCACTGGCCTTGCCTCATGACAGGCTCCAATACCGGCCTCGCTGGCCCCAGCACCATACTAACCCCTCGGCAGGCTCTGATTCCGGCCTCAGAGGCCTCATAGTGGCCTTGCCTCATGGAAGGCCCTGATGCCAGCCGCTGGCCCCGACACCGGCCTAACCCCTCAGGAGGCTCTGATCCCGGCCTTGGAGGCCTCAGTAGTGGCCTTGCCTCACGGCGGCCATTGGCCCTGGCACTGGCATAACCCCTCGACAGTCTCCAATCAAGCCTCAGAGGCCCCAGCACCGTCCTTGCCTCAAGGCAGGCTCCGATCCTGGCCACACTGGTCCCTAACCAGGCCTAACTCCTCAGCAGGCTCCGATCCTGGCCTCGCTAGCCCTGGCACTGGCCTAAGCCCTCAGCAGGCTCCGATCCCGGCCTCAAAGGCTCCAGCACTGGCCTTGCCTCACAGCAGGCTCCAATCACGGACTCGCTGGCCCCAGCACTGGCCTAAACCTTCAGCAGGCTTCGATCTTGGCCTCAGAGGCTCCAGAACTGGCCTTGCCTCACAGCAGGCTCCAAACCCAGCTGTGCTGTCTCTGTCGCCCACCTCACGTCTCGGCAGGCTCCAGTCTGAGCACCCTCTTCACCCAGCCATTTGTCCCACGTTCTTGAGGGTGCGCAGTGGTAGCATTCTGCCTCTGATGTTATTAATTCAAAAGTTCCAGGTGTAATGCATCACATATCTGCCTCCCCTGAGTACTGGACACTGCCATTGCCACTGCCTCCACTATTTCAGATCTTTCCCAAGCTCTTTTTCCACTCTGAATGTTGTCCAGTGTTCCTAAGCATGCGCGACGGTAGCATTCAACGTTTGGTGTAATTTTTCCAAAAAAAAATAAGGTTGGTAGGATCTGATTTCTGCCTCTCCTGAATACAAGTCTCCATGGCCATTGTGGAGACTGCTTCCAACACTGCCTTTCTCCTAGGTCTCCGCTAACCTCTCTCCTTACAGGTGATGTCCAAGATTCTTAAGAATGTAGAGAAGAAGCAATCTTCCTTTGTGGGGAATTTTTCCAAAAGTTCCAGTTCATTTGGATAAGTTTTGTCTGCATCTCCAGTATCTTGGCATCCACCATGGCCTTCTTGACCCCTCTCCAATATTTTTCTTTTTTCCTTTTATTTTCCTTTTATTCTTTTAATAAGAGAAGACAGTGTGTGTGGTTTGATGAGGTTGTGGGATCAGGCACTCAGTAGCACTGTGACCCGGGCCCGGTTTCCCCAGGGGTCCAGCCTGCTCCACACGACTCCGTCTAGGGCCCAGAGTCCTGCAACCTGGAACCCAGATCTTCCAGGTGTCTGGCGTGCCCCGCCTTTCCCCCAACCAGAGCCCAGGGCCTTGCGACTGGGCCCCAGGTACTCCAGGGATCTGGCGTGCTCGGCATGATCCTGCCCATGGCCCAGAGTCCTGGGACCTGGGACCCAGCTCTTCTAGGCTCTGGCGTGCCCTTCCTGACCCCCACCCGGGTCCCAGGGCCTTAGGACTGGGCCCTGGTTTCTCCAGGGGTCTGGCGTGCTCTGTGCCATCCCGCCCGGGACCCAGAGTCTCTGCTCATCTTTTAAGGATCAACGGTTGGGAGCCTATGGACTTCTTCCTGACAAAAGCAGATAAGAAATTCTTAAGGTTACTTTTTTATTTTTTCTCTTTTCCTTTTCTTTCCCTCTTTTTTGTGTACATGCAAGAAATTGTGTTTGTTTTGTTGGTCACAATCCAAATGAACTTGTCTGCCAATTTCTTGTATTAAATCCATTTTGTATCACTATACTTAAGCATTCTACATCAACTACTAGAATTATTTATTTTCACTATCTCTACTCTTTACTATTAATCACCTAACTACACTCAAATCCATATTTTACTCAATTCTATTCTCTACATTACTTTATTCTTGCATTCTTTACTCTAGCTCCTACTTCCTAATAAACAATTGACATTGAAAACAACACAATTGACTTCCAGGAAGATGGCAACTGAGAAAAGCGGTGCTTAAGAGCCCCGCTAACAACCAATCTCTATTACCATAAAATCAGTGCCTTTCATAGCCAGAAAACACCATCACCATAGAAACAAAAAAATGTAACTACAAGGGACAGAGAAAAAGGGGCTGGAAAAACGGGACACCAGAAAGAAACCAGACTGCAGTGCTGCAGCCAGAGCCGTGGCGTGGAGCGCTGGGCACCATATTTTCTTGCAGCACCAGCCCCAGAGAGGAGGGGGACTAATAATGGAGCTCAGAGCCACAGAGGAGATATGCTGGGATTATGCCTAAAGACGCAGCAGCAGCGCCTTACTGCCGGTGGCAGCGGGGACTTCACCAGACAGCACCAGACCAATGCACAAAACAGCCCACCAGGCTCCAGAGAGAAGCATCGGACAGCGAGCCAAAGTGAGCCTCTTTGTATCAGCCGGGCGGAATTCGGCAGATTTCTTGGCGCAGGGAGCATCTAAAGCTCCCAGAGGCTGGGTTCAGCACACCCTGCAGGGACTCAGAGCGGAGCTCAAACCAGAGAAGAAATACGCCAGCCTCATGGCCGAGGGCGTGGCAGCGGCACCATATTGCCCCGGTGGCAGCAGCAGTGAATTCACCGAGTCCACTACAGCTCCTTTTGTGTACTCAACAACAGTGAGTCAAATTGCGGGCCCCAGAGAAAAAATCCCAGTACTGCACTCCCAGGGACTTGACCCAGTGGGGGAATGGCGGTGGCAGAGATATCATACCAGAGGAGAACGTCCAACCTGGAAACCCCCGTCTAAATCAGCCTCGATTGACTCCCTGGGTCTGAGACTCTGTGATACAACCCAGTAAAGGTGTAGTGGGGTTCGAAATACCACAGTCTCAAGATCCAGAGCACCTTAAGTGAAGTCATAGAGATCCAAGGGAAGAACCCAGAGAAGACACAAAGTTCTGAAATCATGGGAAAGAGGAATAACAATAGAGCAATGAATGCCCACAACCCCACAACATCAGAACCTGATAAAACAGAAATTCAGAGATTTCTAGAAGATCAAATCAGGAAAATAACTGTAGAAATAATAGAGGTGCTTCGAAAAGAGTGCAAAGAGAGCCAAAAAGGGATAAAGGATGCAATTAATGAAGAAAAGGCCTCAATTCAAAGTACAAACAACCGATTAGACCAATTGGAGAATAGAATCTCTCTCTTAGAAGATGAGTAATACAAAAATGAACGCATAGTTTCTAATCTAGAAAAAAAATATTTGACAGCAGGAATCTGACATTGAAGAAATATGCGCCCATTTTAAGAGAGCTAACCTAAGAATAATTTGAATAGATGAGGGAAAAGAAGGTGAAACCAAAGGGATCAACAATCTCTTCAAGGAAGTAATAGCAGAAATTTTCCCAAACATAGAGCAAGAGGTTGATACACAGGTCCAGAAAACGTATAGAACTCCCTTTAGACAAGATCGGAGAAGAGGATCCCTACGCCACATAATTGTCAAAATGACCAATGTGGAAGCCAAGCACAGAATCTTAAAGACAACAAAAACAAAGGGCCAAGTGACATTCAGAGACAAACCAATTAGAATCACTCCAGACTTCCCAAACCAAGTCATGAGATCCAGAAGGGCTTGTAGTAACATATTTCAAACTCTGAAAAAAAACAACTTCCAGCCAAAAATTTCCTACCCAGCAAAACTTTCTATCAAATTAGATGGAGAAATAAGAAGCTTCCATGACAAACAGAAACTGAAGGAATTTATGTCTTCAAAACCAGCACTAGAGAAAACACTCAAAGAGATTAACTACA
Organism: Muscardinus avellanarius; assembly: GCF_963383645.1. Taxonomy (NCBI): domain Eukaryota; kingdom Metazoa; phylum Chordata; class Mammalia; order Rodentia; family Gliridae; genus Muscardinus; species Muscardinus avellanarius. The sequence continues at coordinate 61,516,224 of NC_137792.1, read as the reverse complement.
AAGAAGATATAGGTAACATACACCAGAACCAGAGAAACAAGATTTTCCATCCAACAGACAACTAAGATTGGTTATCTGTGGAGATTCATTATTTATGTTAGTCTTTCACCTACCTCTAAATTGTATTGTTTGCTTTAATTGTTGTTAATTTTTAGGATTTCTAGTTGGAATATTAATATACCTTCAGATAAAGCATTTGGAAATATTTTATCCCATTCTATCAGTAACTTTTAACTCTGTCTAAATTGTCTTTGGATATACAATTTTTTTAGGGAGTTTGTATAACCTTCTGTTGCCTTTGCCATTGAAATCATATCCAAGAAATCACCGACAATTTCAGTGTTATGAGGTTTTATGACCCAGATTTTCTTCTAAAAGTTTATAATCTTAAGATTTCTATTTAGGCCTTTTATCTATTTTGAGTTAATATTTATAGATGGGATTAGGTAAGGGTCCAATTTTATTCTTCTTCATGTAAGTATTATTTTTCAACAATATTTAGTTAAAAGATTATTATTTCCTCCACCAAATGTTCGTGGAAACTTTGTCAAAAATAACTTGACAATATATGGAAGAATTTATCTCTAGGCATTTATTTAACTCCAATGTTTTCTATATCTGCCTTTAGAACAGTACTACACTGTTTCAATTATTGTAGCTTTATATGGTTTGAAATCAGAAAATATATATCTTCTAGCTTTGTTCTTTTTCGAGATCATTTTGGGTATCTAGAGTCCATATTCCATATTAGGATAGATTTTTTCTGAAAAATAAATATATAAATATATGATAGTTTCACCTAAAAAAAGAAAAAAATATTCTCTGGTAAGAAAGAAAGCAGAAAGAAATATTGAAATGTTATCTTTAAGTTATCAAAGGTTGGTATCAGACAAATGAAACTGTTATGTGAGATTATAATTTTAATTTTGAATAAATTGCTATAATACTAGATTTCAACTCTTAAGCCAAGCATTGGAAGAAGAGATGGGGAGGGAATGGGGTGGGGATCAGGTGGGGGCTGACTGGGCGATGTGTGCATGTATGTCTACAAAAGTTTTTTTTTTATCCCACTATGATGTATGAATACAGTGCACCAATAAAAGAAAAAGAAAACAACACAATTTTCCCTTGTATATACCAGCTGACTCCACTAAACCCCTACTTTTATGGTTGGACCAGATAGTTGAACCACCAAAAAGGATTTACAGACACGAAGATCATAGTAATCAGAGCTTACATTTCAAAACTCCAAACACCCCAGACATTGATGTTTAAAACACACATGGAACAAACTTCTCTGCTCATATCCCTGAGTATACTCTCTATTATGGAGGCAACAAACAGGTCCTCAGAACTTAAAACCTGGAACCAATCAGCATCACCATTGTAGTGGGAAGATGGAGCTCTGGAGGAACTGCACCCCTGTACTGATGATCTACAGGCAGAGCAACAGTGGAATGTTACAGGATGGAAAAGAGACTTCAGAGTTGACATTAAATAGTAATAAATACACAAAAGATATCTCAGTATACCTGTACAGTAGAATCTATTCGTTTTTAAAGCATTCTTTGAAGTAAATATCTGCTTGTAGAATAAGATACTATAAAGGGAGAGTTATTAGACATTGGAAATCTACAGAGTGAGATAGAGCTATCAGAAGCAATAAAGAGCTATCAGAAGCAATAAATATATAATTTTAATAAGGTTGAAATCATGAGAAACATATCAAAATATAAATTGGCCTCCACAATTTCTCAACAGTACCTGCCAACACAGAATTGCATATTGTTAGAAAAACAATTCAGAACTTTAACAGTAAAATTAATACATAATTTCTGAAAAGAGTTCAGAGAGAACATGAAAGAAATGAAGGGTCAAATAAACAAAAATCTGAAACCTAAACAGAAATAAAAAAGTAGCTCTGAAGGAGTTGAAGGATGCAGTGAATGGAGTGCAGAAATCAATACAAATCATCAACTGTAGACTAAACTACCTGAAAAACAAAAATTTCACTTTTAGATGACCACTTCAAAAATTAAAACATAGTATATAATTTAGAAAAAAAAAACAATTTGACATAATGGGCTTGACAATGAAGGGATGTGAGTCAATTTTAATTTAAAAAGAACAAATCTAATAGTAATAAACATAGAAGAGGAAATAAAAGCTGAAAACAAAGGAATACAAAATCTTTAAAAGTAGTAATATCAGAAAATAACCAAACAGAAAATGAGATTGAAACATAATTACAGGAAACATTGAGATCCCCCATTAGATGATATCAGACAAAAGTCCACCATGCAAAGTAATATAAGTTGACTAATGTAGAGGCCAAGGAGATAATCTTAAAGAAAATAAAAGACGAAGTAACATTTAGAGTCAAACCAATAGGAATCACTCCAGACTTCTTGCATCAAGTCATGAAAGCCAGACTTCTCAAACTTCTAAAAAAAATAAAACAACAACTTCCAAAGTAGGGCATGATGGTGCATGCTTTTAATTTTAGTACTTGAGAGACAGAGACAGGAGGATTGTGGGTTTGCAGCCAGCCTCAGCCACTTACTGAGAGCCTCTAGAACTTATTGAGACACCGCTTCAAAACCAAAGAGTTCAAAATATGGTTGGGGGTGTAGTTCAGAGATATAATGACCTTGAGTTCAATCCCTGATACAGAAAAAAATTGGAGCTAATATTACTCCACCAAGCAAAATTATCTTTCAAATTTGATGGGGAAATAAAAATATTTCATGACAAGCAAAACCTAAAAAATATGTCTCCCAAAACATCACTAGAAAAAATATTCAAAGAGATTTAATATTATAAGCACTAAAACCAGAGAAACAATGATTTCCATAAAGAAAACAAGTAATCAAAAAGCAAATAAGGACAAATACTACTGCAAACAGATTTATAACTCAAAATGTTAAACACTAAAAATCATTTCTCAATAATCACATTGAATATCAATGCCCTCAGTTCCACAATCCAAAGACAGAGGTGCCAAAATGGATTAAAATTATATTTTGTCTATATACTGTCTGCAAGAATGGCATCTTTTATATAAATATACTTACAAACTAAAAGTGAAGGCTAAAAGAAGGTAATTGATGCTAATTTAACTTGAAGACAACAGGAGTAGCAAGTCTGATATCAGGAAAATAGACTTCCAGCTAAATTTAACAGAGGACACAAAGCAGATATTTTTTTAACTGGTAATAGGAATAATCCAACAAAAATATAAAAGTGTATCCAACATTTAGGACCCTGATGCAGGCACAACCATTTCATACAATGAACTCTTTATGACATTCTCACATAGATCCCAATACAATATATTGGGAGACTTCAATATAACAATAACTGCCTAATGCTACAAATTCACATTTTACATAGAGGCAACTTTTATCATATAAGTACTATTAGGTAATATATTGATTTAACAAGCTTGTTTTAGTAGTTGTCTTAAATTTGAAAAAGGAAAAACTGTTCTGCCAAGGGGTTCAAAGAAATGAGCTCCATCTATAATGTTATTTTATTTTTAAAAAATACTTGAATCAAATGTTAGCATTTGTACATTTTCACTGTTGGCATACAGTAAAGATTATATATATATATATATATATATATATATATATATATATATATATATTCTGTGGATAAAATAGAACTAACTGAATATTTTTGATGCAATGAAAACAAAATAAATTTTAAACAGGAATATATTACTAAGATAAGGGTGACTGAAGTAAACAGTAGTAAAATAATCAATTTGGAGTGTGGGTTTATGTATACGCTTTTGTGTGTCTGCATGCGTGCTTATGAATGTTTATAGGTCTCATCTGGTATAGAAGAGGATGTTGGAAATGGTAGGAGACAAACAGAATGTACTTTATACTTTAAGATTCATAGGATACTTGAGAAGAATGCAAAAGACATTCAGTGTTAGGAAGTTCCTTAAAATAATGTATACATTTGTCCTTATCCAATTGGCTATTGTAGATAAAACATTATTTCTGAAGTAATAATGCAATAAAAATCATGTCAGGAAAAATCCCACTGATTGGAGATATGAGCTGGTATATCTCTGGTAAGCCTCCTCTACCTGACCTCATAAATAAAGAAAAGAGCACAACAGAACACCCCATTCATGAATCCCTTTACCTGCATATGTCCTTCAATAAGAAAGGATCAAAACAAACCATTCTTCATCTGATGCAAATTTCTATCATAAGAATCAGATTCAAGCAATTTGGGGATGTTCTTTTCACAGATACAACTCAATTTACCAGAGAGTTCATCTGTCATATGGCATTTTCTATAAAGTTACATTTCTTTCTGCCTATAAAATACTGTGAAGAATAATTTCACTCTAACATAGGATGTCTATCTGCTGTCTAACCACTGTGTCATCTCTTCTATGGAAATAAATAAAAAAAACAATGATACTTCATTCCCAGACCAAGAAAGTCATACCTACCAAATCTCTTCAATAGTTTAGGTTACTATTTTCCTAATAGTGTAAAGAAAAATAAAATTAGTGAAAGAATAAATATTCAGAATATATGATTCAAAAAGACTGAGATCCTACATAAAATGTATTATTCCGTAGTGATCCCTGTGGGTGAGTAAAATCTATTCAAAGATTAATTAAGGTATTATAAAAATGTACATGGAAGCTTCATCTTGGAACGACACCAGAAGTATGAGGATGTTCTGTTGAGAGGCCTGGTGTGATCTGCACATAGATCAAGTCAGGACAAAATGAGCTGTGAGAAGTTCTTAGTAAAGACTGAACCTCCTCAAAGACAGATAGGAGCAAATATCTCCTTGAGAGGCATGTGGAAGGCAAAGTTCTCATGCTCTGTTTACTTACTTAGAAATGTAACCATAAAGTTTAAAGATACCTCCAGCTTGAACTGATTATTTCTTGGTTTATGCTTCACTGCTTATGCTTTGTTAATTGTTCCAAGAATAAAATCTATGATAAGACTTGGGAGTTTTGCCTGAACGAGCTGTAGCCCTCCGCTCATTTTAAAGACTTCCTTGTCGCATCCCTCGACCAGCGATTAAGACGCAACACGAAGCTCTTCTTGCAAGCCATTTATTCAGGATACAAGTCGAAGAAAATGGCGGAATGGCGGAATGGCGGAATGGCAGAATGGCGGAATGGTGGAATGGCGGAATGTCGGAATGGCGGAATGGCAGAATGGCGGAAATCTGCCTTGCGCAGGGCATTATAAACATTAACTCTCCCAATCACTTCCTGCCACGTCTCACTCACTCATTGGCTCATGCTCGTCAGGCCACCACCACGTAATGCGTTACATAACTTTAGCCTCCAAATATGGAGTTGCTTCCTGCACAGCCATGTGTCAATAAAGCTCAGAGGTAGGAAGCCGGCGCCATCTTCTAGTTCAGAGGCAGGAAGCCAGCGCCATCTTCTAATGGTGGCTTGCCACAATTCCCCCTTTTTGTTTTTATAGGCAAAATGTAAGAGCAGAGGTTTGACCCCTATTAATCACTGGCACCTTTTTCTAGGGACGGGTACTTGGGTGCCTAACCCGTGTGCAGTCAAGCGTACTCTTCCTGAGGACCAAACTTGTGCCCTCAGCTGCAGTGCTTTGCCTTGCAACCTGAGCCACTATGCCTTAGCTGCCGCGAGCCAGGCTTGGGGTGATTGTCCCACCTCGATAGCCACACAGGCCTGTATAAACATGGCTGTATTATGATTAAAACTTTGGCGAAGACGAGCAATGCACCAGACACAAAACAACACAGCCACAACCAATAATCCCATCAAGGCCCCCAATCCAGCCCATTCCTTTAGATGATTCATGGCACGAGTTATCCAAGATTACAGTCCTTTGGCCAAACTAGTGTCCACACGAGTCGAGTTGACGGTGACCACGGCAGTGCATAATCTCTCTAGTTGGGTTTCAAATTCTTCCTCTCGACAGATTTTCATCCAGTCCTCAATATTTTTTTCCTTGTATGGTCAGATAGCAGCTCGGCATTCCTTTGTACACTGTTCAAAAACTAACTGTTTAATCAAAGGTATTGCCACCTCCACATTAGGACCTAAAATTCTACTTGTAGCTTCGAGGAGACGAGCTACAAAATCTGCGAACGGCTCGGTAGGTCCTTGTATAATTTTGGTTAGATTACCAGCAGATTCCCCTGAGCTTCTAAGGGATTTCCATGCTCTAATAGCACAAGAATTTATTTGATTATAAACTTCCAAAGGAAGCCGGGTTTGGTTTTGGGCATGTAGCCCTTGTCCCAAAATCATATCTCGATCCCATTGAGGATTTCCAGCAAGAGCATTAGCAGCAGCCTGATCAGAGGCATATTCTATGTTAAAGGCCTTCCATTCCAAAAATTGTCCAGGGGTGAGGCAGGCTCGTGTTAATCCATTCCAGTCCCCTGGTGTCATGCAGTTTCTAGCCAGAGCTTCCACTTGGGCTAACGTAAAGGAAGCTGTGACCTCATACATGTGAACTGATTCTGCTAATGCCTTAATGACCTTAAAATCAAGGGGTTCATAAAAACAAGCGCCCTGTGTATCTTGAAAAATAGGAAAGGCCAACAGGAGCTCAGTTTTAACACGTGACCAAACTTGAGGGCAAAAGGAATTATGAGATCCCTGAGTGGAGGATGGTAAGGATGGCGGTAGCTCAGGAGGAGGATAATCTTGTCCTTAGGGCATAGGAAAGTCCGGATCTAATTTAGGCAAATGGGATTTTTTCGAGGCTGAATGAATTGACATATATGCCATTTGTTTCTTTAACGAACTTTCAGACAAATTCGGATAGAGTGAGGAACGGACAGCTTCCTTTGCTTTACTAACTGCCCGTTTTGACTTCTGCTCTTCAGATTTCTGTTCTTTGAGTAATTCAAGGGCGGTTTGCCCTTCCTTAATAGCATCATGATGTTTTTGATCTTCTAAACAACCTCTGACCAATTTCCAAATAGGTAGAACACAGGAATTAAGGATTCCCTGTTGCTCGGCATATTCAAGATCTCGGCCAAGCTTTTCCCAACTAGGAACTGTCAGATTACTTGAGACAGCAAAAAATGGAGCGGCGCTGTCACAATCATTTAAACATTTTTCTAAAGTAGACTTTCTAATTTCTAAACTTCTAGAATGAAGTAGCTCCTGAAGAGCGAAAAAAATTGGATGAGATTTAAAATGAAATAGCTCCTGAAGAGCCAAAAAAATTGGATGAGATTGCAAAGCCCCCATCCCAAAACCAAGCTCAAAATGAAACTTAAAAATGGTCCGCTTTGATCGCGGCTCTACCTTCGCGTTCCCGCATCTGCTTTGATGGCAGTTCTACTTTCACTTTCCCGCGTCTGCTTTGATCGCAGCTCTACTTTCACTTTCCCGCGTCTGCTTTGATTTCAGCTCTACTTTCACTTTCCTGCGTCTGCTTTGATCGCAGCTCTACTTTCACTTTCCCGCGTCTGCTTTGATCACAGCTCTACTAGATTTTCTCTCCCCTTATCCACAGGTGAGAGCGGTTACCCGCATTTTTCGCGGACCCCCCAACTTACCAGGGGACTTACCAGTGCACCTTCCCTGACGACAGTAAGTTCTGAGCTTCACGTACGGGAGCTGATTTTTCCCCGTACGGGCCACCAGTTGTCGCGTCCCTCGACCAGCGATTAAGACGCAACACGAAGCTCTTCTTGCAAGCCGTTTATTCAGGATACAAGTTGAAGAAAATGGTGGAATGGCGGAATGGCGGAAATCTGCCTTGCGCAGGGCATTATAAACATTATCTCTCCCAATCACTTCCTGCCACGTCTCACTCACTCATTGGCTCATGCTCCTCAGGCCACCACCACATAATGCATTACAAAACTTTAGCCTCCAAATATGGAGTTGCTTCCTGCACAGCCATGTGTCAATCAAGCTCAGAGGCAGGAAGCCGGTGCCATCTTCTAGTTCAGAGGCAGGAAGCCAGCGCCATCTTCTAATGGCGGCTCACCACACTTCCTGCCTGCTGACTCTTCCTCAGTGACCCCATTCACCTGCAGACCACCAGCAATAGGCCTACATTAAAAAGAGAAAAATAACACTTTCACCTAAAAGTTGAAATACTTAAGACAGGTTTTCAATGGCCATGGGGTTATAAATCAAGGCCCATAAAATGTGATTCCAGGTCCAAAAGATTTGCTGCTAGTCCAAAAGGGGAAAATATAATTCCTTTCCCTCATCTTAATTATGAAGATATGATGATAATTAACACAGAATTAATTACACAATTTCAAATGCTGTACAAAAGACATTTTTCAATTTATGAAATTTAGACAGTGTACATGTTAAAAATAATGTAATATAACCACACAGGAAATAAACATGTAAGAAATGCCAAGTATGAGATGAGATGATGTCTTGGTGTTTTCCTGTAGTTTGTAGGTCCTTATGATCACGTAAAATGTACAAAATCATGTAACATCACAGAAGTACATTCATATACTTTCCCATTCTAAAATAAATTCCATTGCATACCCATTCAGTACTGTGCTAGCACATAATGCAATAGTATAGAATAGCATACTGATTATAAGAATTTATCAAAGATGTTATGTTATAGGTTAATAAAAATAATAATGACAGGCTATGATAATAACACCTCCTTGAATGAATAAAAATAAGAAATGGCATAATATTTATACTTCTAGTTAAAAAGAAATTTCAAAATGGGATAAAAATTGTCATTTATTGCAGTGCTGGAAAATATTAGAAATGGTAACTATATTTATTTTAAATATATTTTAATCTCTATGTTTTATTATTTTAATTCATATAAATATTGACAAAAATATGTTAAGAACTTGATTTATCTACCATAATATCATAATAATAACTTGAAAAGGGAGAAACAGAAGGTAAAATGCCATTAAAATTTTTGAGCTGACATGCATATGAGCACTAACCACATTAAAGCCTGGGCTTGAGTTTGTTTTAGGTGTGGAGAGCCAGGGAATCTCTGGCACAAATGTCCTCAACCAGGAGCCCATAAACACCTTCCAAGGCCCTGCTCATAGTGCAAAGGAAACCACTGGAAATCTGAGTTTCCCAAGGTCAAGAGGGACCTGTAGTCTCAGTTATAGGTTCCCAGTGATGGGTCCCAGAACCATTCCTCCAGGGTCCCACAACCTGGGTTAAGACTGAAGTGCCTTAGTCAATCCTTTTGGTGGGATCTCAGACTGTCCAGTTTCTTTTAGATACCAGGGCCAGGCTTACAGCTTCACCCTTCTATTCTGGCACAGGGTCGAAATATATAGCTATATTCAGGGGCATATCAGGCCAGCCCCAGGAATGTTTCTTTACTCAAGACTTAGCCTGCTCCTGGGGTGACCTCCACTTCTCCCATTCTTAATTATGCCAGAAATTCCAAACGCCTTTGTTCAAAGAGAGATATAATGTAAATTAAATACATTATGCATTGCCTTTAAAGTTTTTTTTTTTTCCTTTGGCAGAAAAAAAATGTCAAGACACTTGTGATGCTTACTTGATGTCTTAATTTTTGTAGTAAACTCTAATTCAATTATTAAGATGAATAAATGTAGAATGTGAGTAATGCTTTAAATTGGATTATAGAACTGAGTAACTGCAATATAATAAATATGAAGTTACAACATGAGGTGCAAGAAATTAAAGCAGATAAGTGTTTATAATTTATAAAGTGGTATAACAATACTATTTTATGTCTTCATCAAGTTATTTATAAATTAGACTTATAACAGGTCCCTCTACATCTAGTCATACCTCATTCTCTCAATTCATTCTCTATATTTCCAGCAAAGATTTCTTCTGAATGTGTACATGTGCTTTTATTTTTCCCTTGTTTAAAATACATTCAAAGGCTCCATGATGCCTAAAGAAAAAAATTCAAAAGGAATGTCAAGATTTAGTCATTGCTTACTTCTCCAGATGTACTTACCATATTATCCAACTGCTTTTTACTGAAATTGCACTGAGCTATTCAATTAATATTAAACTTGTTCAGATATTAATTTTCCTACAACAGTATAGTTTTATTTTATTGCTGCATTGTAATTATACTTCTTAATTAAGCTCAGGGTGGTAGAGGCATACATGAACATAGCACTTATTGACCCCACCCCCAGTTCCTACCCTATCCCCTTCCACTAACATCCTTCCTCTACTCATCATAGTAATTGACTTTGATAAATTTTGTTTATAATGTCCATTGATGTGTTTTACTTTTGCCTCCTCACATCTTTCTCAGGTAGGTGGACTTCTTCAGGCATCTAATATTTGTTCTTCTTTGCCTGGAGTAACTCCTATGTACTGTTTTCTCCCTAGATTTTGCATATTAGTGAGAACATCTGATTTTTGCTTTCTGTGTCTAACTAATATTATCTTCTCCAGTTTCATCCATTTCCTTGAAAATTACATAACTTTCTTCCTCTTTATGACTGAGTAGAATTTCATTGAATATATATCCCATAGTTCTGCAATCTATTCATCTATTAATGAACATCTTGGCTTATTCTATATTTTGAAAACTGAATTGTGCAGCTATCCACATAGATATGAATGCATTACCTTCATAGTATGATTTCCATTCTGTGGGGTAGATACAGAGTAGTGGTATTACTGGGTCATTTGGTAGGCTCTTTCCCATTTTTCTAAGGATCTTCCATATGGTTTTTCAAAGAGTTTGCACTAATTTCTAGACCCACTAGCAGTGTATTAGAGTTCCCATTTATCCACATTTTCAACACTATTTGTTGTTGTTTGTGGGAGGTTTTTTGTGTGTGGTGGTATTGGGGATGGAACCCTTCTACCTCCGGGCTATACTCCCAGACCTATTTTATATTTTATTTTAAAACAGGGTATCTTAAGCCAGCAAGGCTGTATTCAAACCTGCACTGTCTTCCTGTCTCTGCCTCCCAAGTGCGGGGATTTCAAGCATGCTCTACCCTGCCCGGCTGTTGTTTGTGTTTTAAAGATAATCATTCAAACTGGAGTTAGGTGACATTTCAGGGTAGTTTTGATTTACATCTCTCTTATTGCTAATGATCTTAATTTTTATATATTTATTGTACATTTGATTTCTTCTTGTGTGGAGTGTCTAGTTCCTTGGCAATTTTTGATTGGGTTATTTGTTTCTTAGTGGTGAGATTTTTTATTTTATGTATATTCTAGATATTAGTTCTATTTGAGGAATAGTTGGCAAAAATTTACTCTCTGTCAGCTTTTTGCTGAGGTTATTGATAGTTACCTTTGCTACAAAAATGCTCTTCAGAAGAAGTCAATCCCATGTATTGATTTACCTTTTTTTATTGGTACACTGTATTCATACATCATAATGGTATAAAAAAACTTTTGTAGATATATATGCACACATTGCCCAGTTAGCCCCAACCCGATCCCCACCCAATTTCCTCCCTACCCCTCCTTCCCATGCTTGGCTTAGTGTTTGACATCTAGTATTATAGCAATTTATCTAAAATTACCAATGATCATCTCACATACCAGTTTCATTTGTCTGATACCAAGATTTGGATGACTTAAAGATAACATTTCAATATTTCTTTTTGCTTTCTTTCTTACCAGAGAATATTTTTTTCTTTTTTTTTAGGTGAAACAATCACACATTTATTTATTTTTCAGAGAAAATCTATCCTAATATGGGATATGGACTCTAGATACACAAAACGATCTCAAAAAAGAACAAAGCTAGAAGATATATATTTTCTGATTTCAAACCATATAAAGCTACAATAATTGAAAGAGTGTAGTACTGTTCTAAAGGCAGATATAGAAACCATTGGAGTTAAATAAAAGCCTAGAGATAAATTCTTCCATATATAGTCAAGTTATTTTTGACAAGGTTTCCACAGACATTTGGTGGAAGAAATAATTATAGTTTAACTAAATATTGTTGAAAAATAATATTACATGAAGAAGAATAAAATTGGACCCTTACCTAACACCATATGCAAATATTAACTCAAAATAGATAAAAGATCTAAATATGAATCTTAAGACTATAAACTTTTAGAAGAAAATCTGGGTCATAAAAACTCATAACATTGAAATTGACAGTGTTTTCTTGGATATGATTTCAATGGCACAGGCAACAGAAGGGTAAACAAACTCCATAGGAAAAAAAATATTGTATATCCAAAGACAATGTAGACACAGTTAAAAGTTACTGATAGAATGGGATAAAATATTTCCAAATGCTATATCTGAAGATATATTAATATTCCAATAGAAATTCTAAAAATTAGCAACAATAAAAGCAAACAATACAATTTAGAAATAGGTAAAAGACTAACATAAATAATGAATCTCCAAAGATAGCCAATCTTACTTGTCTTTTGGATGGAAAATCTTTTTTCTCTGGTTCTGGTGTGTGTTACCTGTGTCTTCTTTGTAGTTAATTTCTTTGAGTATTTTCCCTAGTCCTGGTTTTGAAGACATAAATTCCTTCAGTTTCTGTTTGTTGTGGAAGCTTCTTATTTCTCCATCTAATTTGATAGAAAGTTTTGCTGGGTAGGAAATTTTTGGCTGGAAGTTGTTTTCTTTCAGAGTTTGGAATATGTTACTCCAAGCCCTTCTGGCTCTTATGACTTGGTTTGGGAAGTCTGGAGTGGTTCTAATTGGTTTGCCTCTGAATGTCACTTGGCCCTTTGTTTTTGTTGCCTTTAAGATTCTCTGCTTGGCTTCCACATTGGTCATTTTGACAATTATGTGGCGTGGGGATCCTCTTCCCCGATCCTGTCTAAAGGGAGTTCTATACGTTTTCTGGACCTGTGTATCAACCTCTTGCTCTATGTTTGGAAAATTTTCTGCTATTACTTCCTTGAAGAGATTGTTGATCCCTTTGGTTTTACCTTCTTTTCCCTCCTCTATTCCAATTATTCTTAGGTTAGCTCTCTTAAAATAGGCCCATATTTTTTCAATGCCAGATTCCTGCTGTCGAAATTTTTATCTAGATTAGAAACTATGCATTCATTTTTAGATTGATCATCTTCTAAGAGCTAGATTCTATTCTCCATGTGGTCTAATTGGTTGTTTGTACTTTGAATTGAGGACTTTACTTCATTAATTGCATCCTTTATCTCTTTTTGGCTCTCTTTGAATTCTTTTTGAAACACCTCTATTATTTCTACAGTTGCTTTCCTGATTTGATCTTCTAGAAATCTCTTAATTTCTGTTTTATCGGATTCTGATGTTGTGGGGTTGTGGGCATTCATTGCTCCATTGTTATTCCTCTTTCCCATGATTTCGGAAGTTTGTGCCTTCTCTGGGTTCTTCCCTTGGGTCACTACGACTTCACTTAAGGTGCTCTGGATCTCGAGTCTGTTGTATTTCAGTCCTCACTACTCCTTTACTAGGTTGTATCACAGAATCTCACACCCAGGGAGTCAATCGAGGCTGCTTTAGACCATGGGGGGTGCCAGGCTGGGCGTTCTCCTGCATGGAGTTGTGACTATAGTGTGATATCTCTGCCACTGCCACTCCCCCACTGGGTCAAGTCCCTGGGAGTCATTACTGGGATTTCTCCTCTAGGGTCCGCAATTTGACTCACTATTTTTGAGTGCGCCGATGTAGCTGTAGTGGACTTGGTGAATTTTCTGCTGCCGCCGGTGGCAATATGGTGCCGCTGCCACGCCTTCGGCCATGAGGCTGGCGTATTTCTTCTCTGTTTTTGAGCTCCGCTCTGAGTCCCTGCAGGTTGCGCTGAGCCCAGCCCCTGGGAGCTTTAGACACTCCCTGCACCGAAAAATCTGCAGAATTCCGCCTGGCTGATCCTCAGCGGCTGACCTCAGCTCGCTGTCCGCTTCTCCTCTCTGGAGCCTGGTGGGCTGTTGAGTTCGTTGGTGTGGTGACATCCAGTAAAGTCGGTGCTGCCGCCAGCACTATGGTGCTGCTGCTGCGTCTTTGGCTGTGAGGCTGATGCATCTCCTCTCTGGCTCTGAGCTCTATTCTGAGTTCGCCTCCTATATGGAGCCTGGTGCTGGAAGGAAAGATGGCGTCTGCGTGGCTCCGGCTGCAGCACTGCGGTCTGGTTTCTTTCTGGAGTCTCCTTTTTTCAGCCCTCTTTTTCTCTGTTCCTTGTATTTACCTTTTTTTTTTCTCTGCTGATGGTGATTTCTGGCTATTAAAGGCGCTGATCTTGTGATAATAGAGATTGGTTGTTAGCGGGGCTCGTAAGCCCCACTTTTCTCCCCACCTTTTAATTTTTTTTTACCTTTGGAGTCTTGTTGAGAAAGTTTTTATCTTTGCCTGTATATTGAAGTGTTGGTCCTCTGCCCCCTTCAAGGACCTGCAAGGTCTCATAAACCTAATCAAGGAAACAAAAAAAAAAGCTCTGTAAGGAAAATTAGAAAATAATGAAAAAGAAAATCTAAGAATACCTTAGGAAATATAAAGACCTTCCTTGCTCTTGTATATATAGAATATGCATCATCAAAATGGTCACTTTTGCAAAAGTGATCTACAGGTTCAATGCAATACCCATTCAATTACCAAATTCATTTCTCACAGACATAGAAAAATCAGTGCTTAAGTTCATTTGGAAGAACAAAAACAACAAAAAGAGAATAGACAATGCAGTTCTCAACAAGAACCATGCTGGAGGCATCACAGTACTTGACTTCAAACTATACTACAAAGCAATAGTAATAAAAACAGCATGTTATTGGCACAAAAACATACAAAAAGACAAAGAGCAGAATAGAAGACTAAGAAACAAGGAGACTCTGGGGGAAGATGGCGATGGAGGAAAGCGGCACTTACAAGTCCCGCTAACAATCCAAATCTACTACCACAAAACCAGCCCCTTTCAGAGCCAGAAAACACCACCAGCAAAGAAATAAAAATGGTAAATACAAGGGACAGAGAAAAAGGGCTGGAAAATCAAGACACCGGGAAAAAAAACCAGCCCAAAGTGCCGCACCCACGCGGCGCGGAGCGGCCAGAGCCGCAGCGCAGATTAGGGGGAGCCGCGGAGCAGAGCAGCCAGAGCAGCCAGAGCGGCCAGAGCCGCAGCGCAGATTGTGGGGAGCTGCGGAGCGGAGTGGCCTGAGCAGCCGGAGCAGCCAGAGCCGCGTCGCAGAACCGCCTGAGTGGCCGGAGTGGCCACACCCGCGGTGCAGAGCAGCTGAAGCCGCGGTTCAGAGCAGCTGAGCAGAGCGGCCAGAGCAGTCAAGCAGAGCGGCCAGAAGAGCCAGAGCAGCCACAACCACAGCGCGGATTGGCTGGAGTGGCGTCGCAGAGTGGCCAGAGCCGCGGAGTGGAGCGGCTGGAGCAGCCGCAGCAGAGCAGCCAGAACAGCTGAGCGGAGCATCCAGAGCAGCCAAGCAGAGCGGCCAGAGCAGCCGGAGCAGCCAGAACTGCAACGCGGAAGAGTCGGAGTGGCCAGAGCTGTGGTGTGGAGCAGCCAGAGCCGCGGCGCAGAGTGGCCGGAGCGGCGCGGCCTACATCTCCCCTAGCAGCACCAGGCTCCAGAGAGGAGGGAGACTCAAAACAGAGATCAAATCCAGAGAGGAGGTACTCTGGCCTCGCGGCCTAGGATGCAGAAGCTGCATCTTACTGCTGGCGGCAGCGGTGAGTTCACCGGACGGCCCTAGTCCAACCCACTCAACCAGTCACCAGGAGCCTGAGAGGAGGGGTAGACAGTGAGCCGAGGTGAGCAGGTGCTAAACAGCCAGGCGGCAGTCAGCAGTTTTGTTGGTGCAGGGAACATCTAAAGCTCCCAAGGGCCGGGTACAGCACAACTGGCAAGGACTCAGAGCAGAGTTCAAAACCAGAGAAGAAATACGCCGCATCATGGCCAAGGGCGTGGCAGTGGTGTCATATTGCCAGCGGCGGCGGCAGCGAATCCACCGAGTTCACTACAGCTCCATCAGCGCACTCAACAACCGTGAGTCAAATTGCGGCCCCTAGGGGAGAAATCCCAGTACTGCACTCCCAGGAACTTGCACAGAGTCTCCCTGGGTTGGAGATTTTAGCAGTGCAACCCAGTGGAGGAGTGGCAGCGGCAGAGATATCATACCATAGTCACAACTCCCCACTGGAGAACGCCCAACTTGTCACCCCCCATGGTCTAAGCAGCCTTGATTGACTCCCTGGGTCTGAGACTTTGTGATACAACCCAGTAAAGGAGTAGTGGTGACTGAGATACCACAGACACGAGATCCAGAGCATCTTAAGTGAACTCGTAGTGACTCAGGGAAGAACCCAGAGAAGGCACAAACTTCCAAAATCATGGGAAAGAGAAATAACAATGGAGCAGTGAATGCCAACAACCCCACAACATCAGAATCTGATAACACAGAAAACCAAAGATCTCTAGAAGATCAAATTAGGAAAATAACTTTAGAAATAATAGAGGACTTTCGAAAAGAATTTAGAGAGAGTCAAAAAGAGATAAAGGATGCAATTAATGAAGTAAAGGCTTCAATTCAAAGTATAAACAACAGATTAGACCACATGGAGAATAGAATCTCGCTTCTTGAAGATGATCATTCTAAAAATGAACGCATAGTTTCTAATTTAGAAAAAAAACCCAACAGCAGGAATCTGACATTAAAGAAATATGGGCCCAATATTTCCCCACGCCACATAATTGTCAAAATGACTAATGTGGAAGCCAAGGAGAGAATCTTAAAGGCAACAAAAACAAAAGGCCACGTGACATTCAGAGGCAAACCAATTAGAATCACTCCAGACTTCCCAAACCAAGTTATGAAAGCCAGAAGGGCTTGGAGTAATATATTCCAAACTTTGAAAGAAAACAACTTCCAGCCAAAAATTTCCTACCCAGCAAAACTATCCATCAAATTAGATGGGGAAATAAGAAGCTTCCATGACAAACAGCAAATGAAGGAATTTATGTCTTCAAAACCAGCGCTAGAGAAAATACTCAAGGAGATTAACTGCAAAGAGGAAATGGGTAATACACGCCAGAACCAAAGAAACAAGAATTCCCATCCAGCAGACAACTAAGCCAAGAAGAATAAACAGTATCTCAAACAGAAATAAGATCTTAACATGTTGGGAATTAAAAATTATCTCTCTATAATCACACTGAATGTAAACGGCCTCAACTCCCCAATAAAAAGACATAAAGTGGCAAAATGGATTAAAAGCCAGAATCCATCCATCTGCTGCTTACAAGAAACACACCTTACAAGTAAAGATAGGAACAAACTGAAGGTAAAGGGCTGGAGCAAAGTAATCCATGCTAATGGTACTCGAAGACAAGCAGGAGTAGCAACTATGATATCAGACAAGTTATACTTCAAACCCAAACTTATTAGAAGAGACAAAGAAGGTCACATTTTACTGGTAAAAGGAATAGTCCAGCAAGAGGAAATAACAATAATCAACATCTATGCCCCAAACATAGGGGCAGCTACTTTCATAAATCAAACTCTTTGTGACATGAAGCCACACATAAATCCCAACACAATAATACTGGGAGACTTCAACAGACCTCTCACAATACTAGACCAATTTTCCAGACAAAGGGTCAGTAAAGATGTCTCAGAACTAAAGAACACCATTAACCAAATGGACCTGTTGGACACATATAGAATATTTGACCCAACTACAGCAGAGTTTACATTTTTCTCAGCTGCTCATGGAACCTTCTCCAAAATACATCACATCCTGGGACACAAAATGAGCACTAGCAAATTTAAAAAATGTTACATACTTCCCTGTGTCATTTCAGACCATAATGGAATGAAACTAGAAATAAACTATAAGAAGACCCAGAGAAACAACATAAACATGTGGAGACTGAACACACTTTTGAATGAAGAATGGGTCATAGAAGATGTAAGAGGTGAAATCAAGAAATTTCTAGAAACAAATGAAAATAAAGAAACAACATATCAAAACCTCTGGGACACTTGGAAGGCAGTATTAAGAGGAAAATTTATAGCACTGAGTGCTCACATAAGAAAAACAGAAAATCTTCAAATAAATAGCCTTATGACACACCTCAAAGCCATTGAAAAGCAGGAACAATTGAACCCCAAAGCCAGCAGAAGACGGGGAATTATTAAAATTAGAGCAGAAATTAACGAAATAGAGAATAAAAAAACAATACAGAAAATCAACAAAACCAAAAGCTGGTTTCTTGAAAAAATTAACAAGATTGATAAACCACTAACCAACCTAACTAAAAAAAAAGAGAGAATCAACCCAAATTATGAAGATAAGGGATGAAAAAGGAGACATTACTACTGACAGCATAGAAATCCAGAGGATTATCAGAAATTACTTTGAAAAACTATACTCCAACAAAATGGAAAATCTGGAGGAAATCGACAACTTCCTAGATAAATACAACCTTCCTAAACTGAGTCAGGAAGATATAGAACACTTAAACCAACCAATAACAATCAAAGAGATTTTAATAGCAATAAAGAGCTTACCATCAAAGAAAAGCCCAGGACCAGATGGTTTCCCAAGTGAATTCTATAAAACCTTTATTGGAGAACTAATCCCAATACTACTCAAACTATTTCGGGAAATAGAAAAAACCGGGACTCTCCCAAATACATTCTATGAAGCCAACATCACACTAATACCCAAACCGAATAAAGACAGTTCAAGGAAGGAAAACTACAGGCCTATATCTCTGATGAACTTGGATGCAAACTATTAAACAAAATACTAGCAACACACATTCAAAACCACATCAAGAAAATTATTCACCATGACTAGGTAGGGTTCATCCCAGGGATGCAAGGCTGGTTCAATATAAGAAAATCAATCCATGTAATTCATCATATAAACAGAATCAAAGACAAAAACCACATGATCATCTCACTAGATGCTGAAAAAGCATTTGATAAAATTTAACATCCATTTATGATAAAAACACTACAGAGAATTGGAATAGAAGGAACATATCTCAACATTATTAAGGCAATCTACAATAAGCCCACTGCCAACATCATATTAAATGGGGAAAAACTTCAAGAATTTCCCCTAAAAACTGGAACGAGACAAGGATGTCCACTATCACCACTTGTCGTCAATATAGTACTAGAGACTCTAACCAGAGCAATTAGGCAAGAAAAGGAAATCAAAGGAGTACAAATAGGAAAAGAAGAACTTAAGCTTTCGCTATTTGCAGATGACATGATGCTATATTTAGAAAACCCAACAAACTCAACCAAAAGGCTTATAGAACTGATCAACAAATTCAGCAAGGTATCTGGATACAAAATCAATCTTAAAAAATCAGAAGCTTTCCTGTACACCAACCATAAATCCACTGAAAAAGAAATTCAGAAAACACTTCCACTCAGGATCTCCCACAAAAAAAATAAAATACCTAGGAATAAACTTGACCAAGGAGGTAAAAGATCTCTACAAAGAAAATTATAAAACACTGAAAAAAGAAATCGAAGAAGATCTTAGAAGATGGAAAGATCTTCCATGTTCATGGATTGGCAGAATAAATATCATTAAAATGGCCATCCTCCCAAATGTGATATACAGATTTAATGCAATGCCCATTAAACTACCAAGATCATTCCTCACAGACATAGAAAAATCAGTCCTTAAATTTATCTGGAATAAGAAAAAGCCCAGAATAGCCAAGGTGGTTCTCAGCAACAAAAAACACGCAGGAGGAATCACAATACCTGACTTTAAACTATACTACAAAGCCATTGTAATAAAAACAGCATGGTACTGGCAAAAGAACAGATATATAGACCAATGGAGCAGAATAGAAGACCCAGAAACAAGTCCACACACTTTCAGCCAATTGATTTTTGACAAAGAGGCCAAAAACATAACACTGGAAAAAAGATAGCCTCTTCAACAAATGGTGTTGGCAAAACTGGTTAACCATATGCAGAAAATTGGATATTAATCCCACTTTTTCACCCTGTACAAAAGTCAACTCATGATGGATCAAAGACTTGGAAATTAAACCAGAGACTTTGAAGCTCCTTGAAAAGGGCATAGGTCCAACACTACAACACATACGCACAGACAAACATTTCCTCAACAAGACCCCAAAGGCACAACAAATTAAAAGGAGAATCAATACATGGGATTGCATGAAACTGAAGAGCTTCTGTTCAGCAAAGGAAACTATCAAGAATCTCAATCGAGAGCCAACAGAATGGGAGAATATTTTTGCCACCTACACCACTGATAGAGGACTAATATCTAGAATGTAGAGAACTCAAGAAACTCAACACTAAGAAAACAAAGCATCCAATAACAAAATGTGCAAATGAACTAAATAGACACTTCACAAAAGAAGAAATTCAAATGGCCAATAAATGCATGAAAAAATGCTCAACATCACTGGCAATCAGAGGGATGCAAATCAAAACTACCCTGAGATTTTATCTAACTCCAACTAGAATGGCCATCATTCAAAACACAAACAACCACAGATGCTGGCGAGGATGTGGAGAAGTGGGAACTCTAAGACATTGTTGGTGGGATTGCAAATTAGTGCAACCACTTTGGAAAACAGTATGGAGAATCCTCAGAAGAATGGGAACAAATCTACCATTTGATCCAGCAATACCACTGTTGGGTATCTACCCAAAAGAAAAGAAACCAAATACCAAACTAATGCATGTGTATCTATGTTCATAGCCGCACAATTCACCATAGCCAAACTATGGAACCAGCCAAGATGTCCATCATCAGATGAATGGATTACAAAACTATGGGATATGTACACAATGGAATTTTACTCAGCCATCAAAAAAAACCTCAATTACATCATTTTCAGGGAAATGGATGGAACTGGAGGACATTATGCTAAGTGAGATTAGTCAGGCACAAAAAATAAGAAATCAGATGCTTTCCCTAATATGTGAGAGTTAGGGAGAAAAGAGAAGCAAACAAGTCAACCTAAAGGAGGAGAAATGAGGAGGGAAGAGGAAAATATCTAAAGTTCACAATGTACTTAAACATATCGAAGTCAATCACTAAGCCAAGCAAGGGAGGGAGGGGTGGGGAGGGAATGGGGTGGGATGTGGGTAGGGGTTAAATCAGCGATGAGTACATGTTTGTAAACACAAGTTTTTTACCCCAATAAGTTGTATGAATATAATGCACCAATAAAAAAATAAAAAAATAAAAAATAAAAAAGAAACAATTCTGCACAATTACAGCCAATTGATTTTTTGACAAATGGGCCAAAAACTTACTCTGAAAGAAAGATAGCCTCTTAAACAAAAGATGCTGGGAAAACTGGTTAACCATATGAAGAAAAAATAAAAATAAACCCCAATTTCTCATCCTACACAAAAGTCAAATCAAGATAATCAAAGGCGTGGAAATCAGACCAGGAACATTCCTATACATTTGGTGATATTGGTAGTGATATCTTCATATCTGGACATACCATTACTTAAAATTTTTTCCTCCTCAGTACCCTTGGTGTCTTTTTTTTGGCGGTTCTGAGGATAGAACATAGGGGTATTGTACCTCTGATATATACCCCAAGTCCTATTTTTTTAGTATGTATTTATTTATTTATTTATTTATTTATTTATTTATTGCGGGTCTGGGGATGTAACCCAGGGGCATTCGACCTCCAAGCTACACGACCTGCCCCATTTTTTTTATTCTTTATTTTGAAACCGGGTCTCACTGAGTTGCAGTGGGCCTCACTAAGTAGCTGAGGCTGTCCACGAACCACGATCCTCCGGGTCTCAGCCTCCTGAATGCTGGGATTACAAGCGTGAGCCACCAGGCCCAGCTCTTTTTTATTTTTGAGAAAGGGTCTCACTGAGTTGTGAAGGGCCTCACTAACTAGCTGAGGCTGTCCGCAAATGGCAATCCTCCAGTCTCCACCTCCTGAATGCTGGGATTACAAACATGAGCCATCACGCCTGGCCATTAGTGTCTTTAAATTGGGGCAGGTATATAAATTGGCTATCGGCACTGTATGATTATTTTCCATCTCCTTATATTTGTTCATTCAAATATATTTAATAATGTTTTTAAAACTGATATATTATTTATACTATTTAAATGATTTTTAAAGTCTGTCTATAATATATCGATTTTTAGAAAATAGAAATGGTATGTTTTGTATGTATAAAAGCATTTTACTCTTTATACTAGTAAAATCTGATCCAGAGCATAAAAATTCTTTTTTAAATTTTATTGTCAATCCTCACGTTTTCCAGCATTTTTATATCAGAGTTCTGAAATAGCTGCTTATTTTTATGTTTCACATATTTATCTTATTTGTAAATAAACTTCAAGGTGAAATTGTCTTTGAGAATTTCTGATTCTCAAGGTAGCTTGTGAGCATTTGTTTTATAATTTTTTGCATATTTACTTTTAACTTGTAAATTTTAACTTGTATTAATTTTTCCACATGTATTGATTGAGCATCTTGTGTAGTTCACACAACATTCTGTATGCTCATTATGGATTAGTAAATAATATAGATCAGATCCTTATTTCCATTATTCTTGAATTCTAATGTGCAGAGTGAGACAATATTATAAATAAAAAATATTACCTGATGTCAATAAGCGATATGCACGAAGTTCAAGAAAGGTGATGTAATAGCAAGTCACTTGATCAATTTAGACTTGTGAACAAACAATGTCACTGAAAAATTACCTTAAAGCTGAGATCTTATATTTGCCTGTTTCTCAGTCTATATCTCATGATTTTTTTTCCACTTAGAAAAAAATTCCTTCTTTTATGTTTGGAAAATTCAAACCAACTACTAAAGTTCCATACAGATTATGATACTGTCTCCATTTCAAGTTTAAGAATTCTCCCAACTTTTTACTTGTCTTTTGTTCTTCAAATTTTTTGTCTGTGGTACTGGGGATGGAACCTAAGATCATGCTACCTCTGCAATGTACATTCAGCACTATTTTCCATTCTTTATCTTGAAACAGGGTCTACTTGAGTTACAAGGGCTTACCTAAGTAGCTGAGGCTGTTTGCAAACCACAATTCTCCTGTCTCGGCCTCCCAAATGCTGGGATTACAAGCGTTTGCCACCACACATGACAAATTTTTGATATTTTTAATTCATAATTTTCTTTATATTCTGAGATTTTCATTTGCTAGGGTAACAGTAGTGGACTTCTCATTTCCTTGCATTTGTTTCACTTTGTTTTATTTTGTATTGTTTGCATATTTTTTTCTTTCTCTGTACACATGCCTATTTATATATAGTAGTTTGTCAGTTTTTATGTTCACCACTTTGGGTTCCCCATTCAGAATTAAGTCTCAGATTTCATCCTTTCATGCCACATAAGCCAATTTGTGGCTTTATTCTATTTCTAGTTCTGGAAGTTTCTTAATTTTTGTGTGCCACAACTCAAGTAAGAGGTTACAGATTTATTTAATCTGTGTTTGCAGTTCATGGTCCCACCTCAGCCTATGCTTCTAGGGTAAAATCAATTTTCTTGGATATTTGCTATACTCCCACTATGGCATGCATCTTATTCAGAGGTCAAGCCACAGGGTGGACATCTTTTGAGTCTTGAAAATGATTCATTGGCTCAGGTAATTGAAAGATAAATAGTCATATTTCACTTCAAAACAACTGAGTGAGAGCTGCAACTCAACATGCAACACTCAATCTACTCTCCATTCAGAGTTCCTACACCTACTACTGTGTCACTGTTCTTGCCTTTTGATCCTCACTACTATGTCTAAGTTCTATGTCCTAAGGAATGACTGAAGATATAATACCATGAAATTAGTTTATCTCTCTCAGATGTTCTGAAAGCAAGTCTTGCCTTCTGCATTAGAACCTGATGCTTCATTAACAAGTAGTCTATCATAAACTGTGACTCTAACTTAAAAGCAAAAATAGAGCTGCTTTGTTTTTCTAAAAAAAATTTTAACATTTTTAAATTTTTTATGTGGAACATATTGAAAATGGCATACATTCAAACTGTGCTTGGCACCCTCCCCACCTTCCCCTCCCTACTCCCAACAATGACTTACCAGGTTAATCATGTTATATTTATATTTTTTACAGAAATTTAGATGTAAATCCTTCACTACCTCAGGCTTCTCCTATCATTCCATTCTATCTTTGATGAGGTTTCTCCTCTATTGTCTAGAGTCCCTCTGGTATTCCTAATAATTCCTAGTTTGAACATATTAGAGTCCCATCTCTTTCTGTGCTTGGCTGATATCATTTAATATAATGTTCTCCAGGTCTTTCCATCTTCTCATGAATAACAAAATTTTGTTCTTTTTTATAGCTGAATAGAATCCCATCGTGTGTATTTCCTATAATTTTGCAATCTATTCATCTGTTGATACAGACCTAGGTTGCTTCCATATTTTGGCTATTACAAATTGTGCTGCTATGAACATGGGTATGCATATGTTGTTGTAGTTCCCTGGTTTCAACCCCTTTGGAAAGATATCCAGGAGTGGTAAAGCTGGATCATAGGGTGGATCATAGGTGGATCTCCATACCAGCTGAACTAGTTTGTACTCCCACCAAAAGAGTAAAAGAGTTCCTCTTTCCCCACATCCTCACCAGCATTTGTTGTCATTTGAGTTATTTATGCTTGGCACTCTGAATGGGGTTAGATGGAATCTCAGCATTGTTTTGATTTGCATCTCCCTGATGGCTAGTGATGTTGAACATCTTTTCATGTATCTATTGGCTATTTGTGTCTCTTCTTTTGTGAAGTGTTTATTGAGTTCAGTGGCCCATTTATTGATTGGGTTATTTGTTTTACTAGTGTAGAGGCTTTTGAGCTCTTTTTATATTCTGAATATTAGCCCTCTAACTGAGTGGTGGCTGGTAAAGATCATCTCCCACTCTATAGGCTTTCTCTTTAGGTACTTGATGGTTTCCTTTGATGAGAAAAAATTTTTTAATTTGATGCCATTCCACTTGTTAATTCTTGCTTTAATTTCCTGTGCTTTGGAGGTCTTATTAAGAAAGTTACTGCCTGTGCCTATATGTTGGAGTGTTAAGCTTATGCCCTCCTCTAATAACTTCACAGTCTCTGGTCTAATTTCTAAATCTTAGATCCATCGCAAGTTGATTCCTGTGCATGGTGAGAGGTAAGGATTTATTTTTTATTATTTATTTCTTTTAATTGGTGCATTGTAATCATATATCACATTGGACGACAAGACTTGAGAGGATATACAAGCACACATCATCCAATTAGCCCTCATCCAGCCCCCATCCTATTCCCTCCCCCTCCTTCGAACCCATGCTTGTTTAGTGATTAACTTTGATACATTTGTTTATGTACCTCCTGCTTTTAAAGAGGCTCCATCCTCCCCTATTCCATACCCTCTGATTGGTCACCTTAGTTGCTTCACTATAGGGCCCTTTCTATTGCTCAACCTCTTCCTGTTGCCCCTTTCCTACTAGTTCTTGCTGATTAGGGGAAGCATCTGATTTTTATTTTCTGCGATATTTCTCTGTGCATGCCGCATTGCAAGTACCAATCCCACTTTTGACGGCCCCAGTAGTGGCCTGGCTACCCGGTGGAATGATCCAGACCTCTCTGGCTCAAGCAGCAGCCTTGACTCATGGGAGGCCCCTATTCTGGTCTCACTGGCCCCAACACCAGCCTAACCCCTCAGCTGGCTCCTATCCTGGCCTCAGAGGCCCCAGTAGTGGCCTTGCCTCATGGAAGGCTCCGATCCCGGCCTCGCTGACCCCAGCACCAGCCTAACCCCTCGGCAGGCTCTGATCCCAGCATCGGAGGCCCCAGTAGTGGCCTTGCCTCATGGCAGGCTCCTATGCCAGCCATTGGCCCCGGTACCGGCCTAACCCCTTTGCAGGCTCTTATCCTGACCTCGGCCTTGGGGGCCCCAGTACAGGCCTTGTCTCACAGCAGGCTCCGATGCTGGCTGATGGCCCCAGCATCAACCTAACCCCTTGGCAGGCTCCGATCCCAGCCTCGGAAACCCCAGTAGCGGCCTTGCCTCACAGCAGGCTCTGATGCCGGCCATTGGCCCCAGAACCAGCATAAACCCTCGGCGGGCTCTGATCATGGCCTCAGAGTCCCCAGCACCAGCCTTGCCTCACGAAAGGCTCCGATGATGGCCTCGCTGGCCCCAGCACCTGCCTAACCCCTCGGCTGGCTCCAATCCTGGCCTCGGAGGCCTCATTAGCAGCCTTGCCTCACGGAAGGCTCCGACGCCAGCCGCTGGCCCTGGCACTGGCCTAACCACTCCTCAGGCTCCGATCCCGGCCTCAGAGGCCTCAGCACCGACCTTGCCTCATGGTGAGCTCCGATCCCGGCCATGCTGGCCCTGTCACAGGCCTAACCCCTCAGCTGGCTCCAATCCCTGCGTCGGAGGCCCAAGCACCTGCCTTGCCTCACAGCAGGCTCCAATGCTGGCCATTGGCCCTGGCACCAGCCTAACCCCTCAGCAGTCTCTTATCCTGGCCTCAGAGGCCCCAACGCCAGCCTTGCTTCATGGCAGATTCCGATGCCGGCCTCGCTGGCCCCAGCACCTGCCTAACCCCTCAGCAGGCCCCGATCCTGGCCTCAGAGGCCTCAGTAGTGGCCTTGCCTCACAGAAGGCTCCGATGTGGGCCGCTGGCCCCAGCACCAGCCTAACCCCTTGGCAGTCTCCAATCCCAGCCACAGAGGCCCCAGTATCGGCCTTGCCTCACAGCAGGCTCCAATGCCGGCCATTGGTCCAGGCACTGGCCTAAACCCTTGGCAGGCTCTTATCCTGGCCTTGAAGGCCCCATCACCGGCCTTGCCTCATGGCAAACTCCAATGCCAGCCTTGCTGGCCCCAGCACTGGCATAACCCCTCAGCAGGCTCCTATCCTGGCCTCAGAGGCCTCAGTAGTGGTCTTGCCTCACGGAAGGCTCCAATCCCGGCCACTGGCCCTGGCACCTAATCCCTCAGCAATTCAATTTTGACTTTGGGTTTATCGTGTATTGCCTTAATGATCTTGAAATATGTTCCTTCTATTCCAATTTTCTGTAGTGTTTTTAACATAAATGCGTGTTGGATTTTGTCTAATGCTTTTTTCAGCATCTATTAATATTATCATGTGTGTTTTTGTTCGCAGTTCTATTTATATGGTCAATAACCTGTATTGATTTGCATATGTTGAACCAGCCTTGCTTTTATGGGATGAAATCAACTTGGTCAGGATGTATAATTTTCTTAATATAGCTTTGAATCCGTATAGCTACAATTTTGTTTAGAATTTTTGCATATATGTTCATCAAAGATATTGGTCTGTACTTTTCCTTTTTTGAGGTATCTTTATTTGGTTTGGGGATTAATGTGATACTGGCCTCATAGAAGAAATTTGGGAGAATCCCATGTCTTTCAATTTCCCATAACAGTTTGTGAAGTATTGGGATTAGTTCTTCCCTGAAGGATTTCTAGAATTTGGCTGGAAACCTGTCTGGGCCTGGGGTTTTCTTTGATGGTAGATTTTTTTTATTGCTGTTTCTATTTTTTTTTCTTCTTATTGGTTGGTTTAGATGTGTTATGTCCTCTTGGTTCAGTTTAGGTAGGTTATATGTGCTTAGAAATCTGTTTAGTTTTTCCATGTTTTCCAGTCTATTGGAGTATAAGTTTTCAAAAGAGTTTCTGAAAATCCTTTAAATTTCCTCACTGTCTGTGGTGATGTCTCCTTTTCCTTTCTGATTTAAATAATTTGAATTTATTTTCTCTCTATTTTGGTTAGTTTGGCCCGGGTTTTGTCAATTTTATTAATCTTTTCAAAGAAACAGCTTTTTGTTTTGTTGATTCTTTGAATTGTTTTTTTATTGTTGTTGTTCTCTATTTCTTTTATTTATGCTCTTATTTTAATAATTTCCTGCCTTCTGCTGGCTTTGGGATTAGACTGTAGCCATCTTTCTAGGTCTTTGAGATGTATCATTAGGTTGTTTACTTGGCGACTCTCTGTTCTTCTTATGTGGGCAATTTGTGCTATAAACTTTCCTCTTAACACTGCCTTCAAAGTGTCCCATAAATTTTTGTGAGTTGTTGCTCATTTTAATTTAATTCCAGAAATTTATTTATTTCTTCCCTAATTTATGATCTTACCCACTCATCATTCAATAGTGTATCATTCAATCTCCATCCATTTAAATAATTTATTTTGGGTTTTCTCTTGATGATTTCTAGTTTCATTACATTATGATATGAAAAGATATAGGGAATTATATTGCATCTTTTTAATTTGTTATTGTTTGCTTTGTGGCCCAGGGTGTGATCAATTTTGAAGAAGGTTCTATGGGCTGCTGAAAAGAAAGTGCATTTTTTGTTCCTGGTTGAAATATTCTATATATTTTTATTAGGTCCATTTGGTTTTTACTTTAACTCTGAAGAGTCTTTACTCATCTTTTGCCTTGAAGATCAATCTAGTGATGTGAGAGGTGTTTTGAAGTCTCCCAATATTATTGTATTTGGATCTATTTTAGATCTGATGTCCAGGACAGTTTGTTTTACAAATGTGGCTACACCCACATTTGGGGCATAAACATTTACTACCATCATATCTTCTTGGTGGACTGTTCCTTTTAACAAAAGGTAGTGTTCTGCTTTGTCTCTTCTAATGTGTTTTAGCTTAAAGTCTGTTTTGTTGGATATCAGTCTTGGTACCCCTGCCTGTTTTTGGTCTCTATTAGGATGTTGTATCTTTTTATGTCCTTTCACTTTCAGCCTGTTAATGTCTTTGGCTGTTAGGTGAGTTTCTTGCAAATAGCATAAATTTGGATTATGTTTTTTAATCCACATTGCCAGTCTATGCCTTTTGATTGTTAAGTCCTTTGACATTCAGAGTTATTATTGAAATATGATTTTTGTCTCCTGTCAATTTGTCTTCTGTCTTCTGTTAGATATCTTTTTATTTCTTATTTATGTAGATGCTTTGTTGTTCACCTTTATTTCTTCTCTGGTTCTGAAGTCTGCTTCTTTTTTCTTCTTTATGGTTTATTTCTTTAAGTATTTTCTCTAGTGTTGGCTTTAAATTAATGATTTTTTGAGGTTCTGTTTATCTTGAAACACTTGTTTTTCCATCAATTTTGAATAATAGTTTTGCCGTATATAGAAGATTTGTTTGGAAGATGTTTTCTTCCAGGGTCAGGATCACATCATACCATTCTCTCCTGGCATTCATGACTTGGGTTGTATAGTCTTGGGTGATTCTTACTGTTTTGCCTCTATATGTCACCCGTCCTTTTGTTCTCACTGCTTTTAAGAGTTTTTTCCTTGGCTTTTATATTGGTCATTTTGATTATTACATGGCATGGGTAGGTTCTTCTTTGAGCTTGTCTTAATGGTGTTTTGTATATCTCCTGAACTTGAAGATCCAAGTCTCTTTCCATGATTGGAAAATTCTCTGAAATTATTTCTTTGAAGAGATTATGGATGTCCTTGGTCTGTACCTCTCTTCCTTCTTCAATGGCTTTTATCCATATGCTAGTACACTTCATGTTGTCCCATAATTGTTGGATATTTAGGTTTTGTTTCTGTAATGACTACTGTATGCTGTTGAGTGTGTTTTAGTTTTGAAAGGCCTGTCTTCTTTTTTTTTTTTTTTTTTTGGTGATACTGGGGATGGAATCCAGAGGCTTTCTACCTCCTGGCTATACTCCCAGACCTATTTTTTATATTTTATTTGGAAACAGGTCTCACTAAGTTTCTGAGAGCCTCACTAAGTAGCTGAGGCTGGCTTTAAACCTGTGCAATCCTCCTGTATCAGCCTCCCAAGTGCAGGGATTACAACCATGTGCCACCATGCCCAGCTTGAATGAACTGTCTTTTAACAGAGATATTCTACTTTCTGTTTCATTTAGTCTTCCAAATTTTTTTTCTTTTGTTTTCATTTCATTTATTGACTCTTTCATTTCATTCTAGACCTCTTTATGATTCTTTCTTATTGTTTCTACTTCCTCTTTCATTTCCTGTAGACTTGTTTTAAAGCTTTTCATCATATTGTAGATCAAGATTCGAAACTCCCCTTTTTGCATTTCTTGTAGGTCAGTATTCGTGATTTCTGTTGTCTCCTCACTATTGCTAATTCTCACATTTTCAAGGTTCTCAGGCTTGTTTTTCTGATGTCTTCTCATTGTGTGTGGTATTATGTTTAATCCAACCTTAATAGTAGAAATTTAGAAGTGACTGCAGGTAAGCAGTGCTTTTTCCAATGGTGGTGGTTGGGTATTGGGTAAGGATCTGGGGTGAAGGGTACAGGATTTGGGTAAGGTTGGGAATATGATTAAGTATGTATGGATTTAAGTAAAATAAGGTATTATCTGAATGAGAATGAGAGAAGGTTAGATAGTAGGACTCTTGTAGTTAGAGTATTTAAGTATGGAGATGTGAAATACCTAGAGTATTAAATATGGAGATACAGTATAGGAAAATAAAGTCTTGAGAGAAGAGAGTAGATAGGCTGGTATGAGAAAGTTTGTAAAAGAAATGAGGAGGGGGAAGAAGCAATCAAACATGAATAAAGTAACTAGACAAGATGTGAAAGCTAACAATTATACTGCGTGAACAACAAAAACAACAAAATAAAAAGAAAAAAAGGAATAGGAAAGAGAGAATGGAAAAAGAAAAGAAAGGACAAAAATGCAATAGACTAAGAAGAACTAGCTATCATTTGAGAAAACAAAGCAAAACAAACAACCAAAACAGCAAATCAAAACCTGAATAAAAAAAAGTGAGAAAAAAAAAAAAAAACAAGGCCCAAAATAGGAAAAAAAAATACAAGCAAGCAAGAAATAAAAATGCCCTAATTTACAAACATGTGGATGGGCCCATATAATATTTGTATATCTGATCATTGGTAGATTCTGGAGTATATTCCAATGTTTCTTATTTGTTCTGTACCCTTTTGTCAGCTCTTGACCCAGTCTCTGAGTGATCTCTTCTCTAGCCTGTGACTGCTTTGTGAAGAGGGCATCTAAAAAGACTTGGGATGCCTTCCTGTGACTTTGTGTCACTGTAGTTTCTAACTGGATCCCTTTTCTGAGCAGACCCTATTACCTGTGTGTGATCTGGGCCACTGCAAAGCTCACTGTGTTGCTGTATCTGAAAGTTTTCCTATGCTTACAGGTTTCCTCCCCCAGGTCTCTGAAAGGCTGTAGCACTCTGAGTGCTGCCGTTAGTGAGCACACGGGATTTTGGCTCAGTCACCGCTCAGCACCTAATATATTGGATGTCTGGTCACTTTCAAGTGCTTGGATTATTTACCTGGATTCTTGAGACTGCTGCACTGAAAGTTGGCGGTTCAGGCCCACAACCTACGACCCTGATGTCACAGGTTGCCTGTCCTCAGCAGGTCAGTCATATGCACTCCAGCTTTTTGCAGTGGATCCCACAGTTAAGAGTAATTGGTTTCCTTCTTCTGTGGTTGCTATTTCTGTTATAGATCTTGAGCTGTATTTATTTTGCTCATCTAGACACTGCCTTCTCAGTAGTTGAATTTTATTTTTGTTTCAGCTACCATGATATGCTTTATTCCTTGGTTGCCATGTTCTTCCCCTCTAAAGTCTTTTTCTAAAATTTTAATGACTGATCAGTGTCAATCACATTTTCTCTAACATAATTCTATATTATCATTTTGATCTCAGATTCCAGGGTGAGGAATTTGATGAGAAATTGGAATCAAGTTTCCTTTTATTTTACAACTTTTATTTAGAGAAAATACATAAGTTAGATAACATCTGGTTTCCCAAAGTCTGCAAAGTGGCTATCAGGACTTCTTCTCTTGCCAAAATGTGTGCTTAATAGTACTTGAGTCTAAACTTAAAAGGCCACTCTCTACTGTTAGAGAATTTCTAGCATCTGTGTAAATGCAAATGACTTTCTTGTCAGTTCTCTGATGTGTATTTAGGAGGCTTATCTGGTATGTGTTCCGGTTTACAGCAAAAATTAAAGCCTCTTTTAGAACTCACAAAGGGGCAGCTAAAGCCACATGTACATTTTAGAGTCCAAGTGACTTTGAGCAGTTCATCACACTCTACAGTTTTTTTTTTTTACTTCAGATGCCTATTTTTGCTGTAGCTTATTTCGTCTAACCTAAATAAGATTCAAAAGTCTTTTTTTTTTAATTTTGTTGGTGCATTGTAGTCATACATCTTAATGGAGTAAAAGATGGTAGAGGCATACACACACATATCTCTCTATTAGCTCTTCCCTAATTCCCACCTCATTCCCTCCTTATGTTTGGATTAGTGATTGATTTTGATATGTTTATGAATATACATAATGTACATTAGGGAATTTCTCTCTTTACCCCTCACATCCCTCTCAATTAGGTCACCTTATTTGTTCATTAATATTTTCTCCTTTTTCTATAGTTTCTTCTATTACCTTTTTTCTGCAGTGAATATACTTTCATTTTAAAGAAGTTGTAAATATAATATAGAACCATAAGCATGAAAATACATATACCATTTATTCTTACACATTGTTCTAAGAATCACAGTGTAGTTAATTCAATAAGAAAAATCTATATTTACAGGAAATTATGTAGAAATAAATGAAAAATATACTTATGTTCATGACTCTTCTACAGATCATCATGCCAAAGGAGTGCAATAATTTATGTAGCACTTCATTAAACTAAGTGCTGCCATAGCCTTCTCTCATATGAAAAATTATCAGAAACTTCTTAGTGGCCACAATATTTTACCTATGCCATCTCAATTAACAATCATAACCTATAGCTAAAATG
Organism: Muscardinus avellanarius; assembly: GCF_963383645.1. NCBI lineage: Eukaryota > Metazoa > Chordata > Mammalia > Rodentia > Gliridae > Muscardinus > Muscardinus avellanarius. The sequence continues at coordinate 61,483,542 of NC_137792.1, read as the reverse complement.
AACCTTCTTTAATTCTAGTAGCTGAAATAAGGTAGGTTGTGATGATGGACACACATTCTTTGAAATTAAAAAAAAATTCTACCAATGACACAAGTTTAAATCTCAGTGTAAAAACCCAGGCATAGAAGATATTCCTTATATACTGGAGTGAATATAGGTTTAGAGATCCAATCATTCCATTTAGAAAGAGGAGTTTATTTTAGTCACTACTGACACCCAAACTGATCAGGGTAGTTGAGATATTCTGAAAGATTATACCAAGACACAGGGATGGTAGCTGTGATAATTAATTAGCCTTTTGTGTTTGTCATGGAAGTACTCACAATGGGTTAGCTATTCCTTCATAAGCTCTACCATCTTTCTATGATGTTGATTACTTACTTTTCCATAATAACTGGTGTACTGTCCACCTATCAACTATAAGCTTCCTTTATTTTCCTTAATAACTGGTATTCTGTCCATCTATCAACTACAAGCTATAGAGATTTTATCTCTATTTTTCTATATCTCTAACTTCACACTCCATTCCCTAAATAAAAGCACCCTCTCCTGTCAGACTACTTAGTTAAATTTTCTCCAATGGTTTAAGATTGTGTAAACAAAATCTAGGAAAATCAATGTCTTTGAAATGATGTTTCTGTCCAGAGGGAAACACACCACATTCTGTGTGCATATGTATTTCTATCACTCAGAATCTCATTATAATGTATAAGTATAATCTACCAATAAAATTATACAAGAAAAAAGAAATAACATTATTCCTGTGTTTATTTTTCTAGCTCACTTCCCAAACTCAACAAACCTCCACAAAGAAAAGGCAAAAGGGCCCAAGATTCTCTAATTTACTGCTTTTTCATAGCTATTACCATGTGCCTGACATACTTATGTTCTAGATTATGTTTTAAATGTTTAATTTAATTTGTTGATATATTAGCAATTGTCATGAGTACCAGTGAGATACATAATTATATTATAGAAGAGTAAAGTAAATACTTGATAAGATGAAAAACTTGTCCATAGTCACATTGTTAGCAAGTGGTGAAACCATAGAATTCAATATCAGGCAGTTTGGCTTCACAATCAATGTCCTTAACCACGGAAATATGGCAGTAATATAAGCACATACATGGTGACATGTTTGAGAGAATTAAATATAACTACATAAAGAAAAGTTCCTGGGGCATTGTCAATAAAAGTTACTATTACTATTCTTACATGTGGGGATGGATATAAGGATGGGGACAATCCACACAGAAATAAATATGTTACTATACTATATAGTTTTTGAAAGGATACTCTAGTATAATGGTAGAGAAGGAAGTATTTTTCTCTAACTCATGTTAATTTATTAGTTGGAATGAACCCTGTAATAAAAGATACATTAATAGGAGACAAGGAGAGGTTTATTATCACATATGTTTCTTATATACATAGAAGACCCTTGGAATAAGTCATTTTACCAGAGGTAGATTTGACATAAAGTCTAACTTTTTATTTAATGATTGATTATTTATGTATTTATTTTTTGGTGGTAATTGGGTTCCTGGAAACCCATCTACCTCTGCACTACACTCCCAGATCTATTTTTTTTTGGAAAGGGGGTCTCTTAAGCCACCACAGCTGTCTTTGAACCTGTATGATCCTCCTGTCTCTGCCTCCTAAGCATGGGAATGACAAGCGTGCACCACCAGGCCCAGCAGTCTAATGTTTTCAAAGAACAGCAAACATTTATAGAAGTGACATGACAAAGGATGTACATTTTGACAAAGGATTAGCACTTTGCAGAAAAGCAAATATGTGGAAGATGAAGTTTAGCTAGTAAATTTGTTCTGTAGATTCTTCTAGTGCCATCACTGGGCACGTAGGTACTAAAATTGCTTTCAATAGTTATGTTTGTTTTGTTATGATATGATCATTGGACTGAGGGACATTGTACCTTGGATCTATACGTCCAGCTCTGTTTTATTTTTATTTATTTATTTATTTATTTATTTATTTATTTATTTATTTTAAATTTGAAACACAGTCTTGCTAACTTCTGAGGCTGGCTTCAAGTTTGTGATACTTCTCTCAGCCTTCCAATTCCAGGGATTAAGACATTTAAGTACCTAATGTTTGTTCTCATGGGTGAAAGAGTGATGTGGAATAGTTTTATATTTATAAATATATCTTTAATTTTGTGACAAGCTTCTAGGAAATTTGAATGACATCAGTGAGCATTTCTGAATCTACTTTTTCTTACTTGCCTTCAGTACAAAAATACTCATGTTAAATACAGATAATTTGGTCTTAAAATTTTATAAGCTTTTCTTGTTCTGTAGTAACTGTTGCTAACTGATTAACACAGTTAGCTGGATTTACTCAGATTGTTTCTTTTCCTTGGTAGTACATGGACACTGATATTACCTGATTTTGTATGACCAAATTTATATTAAAAGTTAAAGGATTAATTTTCATTATTCAAATAAGAAAAATAAGCTTCTTTTTATAGAACATGTTTCTTTGAAACTTATAAGTGAAGTTATTTTTTCTCTCAGATAAGTGTTCAAACCTTTTACAAGCTAAAAAATTCACACAAAACAAAACAACACAATATTTTCTGCTAATTTTTCTACCAATTAATGTCTTTTTCTAAGACCTAAAAATATCTTTTAAATATAAACATTAAGGAAGAAAGCATAGAAACCCTATTTCCAAGTTTTTCTTAGAGGGAAGGAATCTAACTTGTGGGTGCTTCGCTCTAAGTTGCAAAGCTATTTGTTCATATATATTTGGTCTTTGGATTCAGACAGCCACTTGGGACTACACCACTTCTTAGTATAAGCTGATTTTATAAATATCCATTTATAATATACAAATCCTGTGAATTCATTTACTCTATAAAACCTCGACTGATACATAGATAATTAAGGGAATCCCCTCAAAATGTTCATCTCTTTAATTCCTTATCCAGTTTTTTAGAAGACTTGTCCATATATTCCTGGAACAGTATTTCTATTGGGAGTTATTCAAATTTGCTCTCTGAGATATTTCCTCATGTACTGTACAGAATTACTTCCACATCAATAATACTACCCACTCTAACAACAAATAGAATATTCCCCTTCATTTATAGTCTATACTTTAATTATACATATATTTAAATACAGACTAATTTCTCTTTTCTTTCTATCTAGTTTTGCCACTAAATTTTTACAAATTTGTGAGGAAATATCTTTTCTTTCATTTCACTGAGAATGATGACATTTCCTTTCTTTCTCTTTATTGCTTTTCCTGTTCTGAATGTAAATGTTTGATTCATTAATTCATAAATCTTTAAGCAAACAATCTTAGCATTAAAATTGTTAAACAGGCCCCGGGCTGGACCGTGTGTAGCATGCCAGACCCCTGGAGAAACCGAGCCCAGTAAGACCCTGGGTCCTGGGCAGGGGTCACACAGGGCATGCCGGAACCCCAGAACAGCCAGGGCTGGGTCGCGGGACTGTGGGCCCCGGGCCCAACCGTGCATAGCACTCCAGAACCCTGGAGAAACAAAGCCTAGTAAGACCCTAGGTCCCGGGCAGGGGTTGTGTGGAGCATGTCAGCTGGGGCCCAGGTCGCGGGACTCTGGGCCCTGGGCTGAATCATGCGGAGCATGATAGACCCCTGGAGAGACCGGGCCCTGTAAGAACCAGGGTCCCGGGCAGGGGTCGCACGGAGTACTCCAGAACATCGGAACACCCTGGGCAGGGGTCATGGGACTCTTGGTCCCAGGCCGGACCACACGTAGCATGCCAGACCCCTGGAGAAACTGAGCCCAGTAAGACCCTGGGTCCCAGGCAGGGGTTGGGCGTGGAACACCGGACCCCAGGTCACAGGGCTCTGGGCCCCAACTGTAGTAGTGTGGAGCATGCTGGACCCAAGGGGAAACCAGGCTGGGTCACAGTGCTACTGAGTGCCTGATTTCACTACCTCCTCAAACCACACATACTGTCTTCTCTTATTAAAAAAAAGGAAAAGAAAAAAGAAAAAAGAAAAATATCGGAGAGGGGTTAAGAAGGCTGTGGTGGATGCCAGGATACTGGGGATGCAGACAAAACTTATCTAAATGAACTGTAACTTATGGAAAAATTCCCCGTGAAAGAGGACTGCTGCTTCTCTATATTGCTAAGAATCTTGGACATCATCAGTAAGGAGAGAGTTTAGCGGAGACCAAGGAGAAAGGTGGTGTTGAAAGTGTTCTCCACGATGGCGGTGGAGACTTGTATTCAGGAGAAGCAGAAATCAGACTCTACTAACCTTATTTTTTGGAGAAATTACACCAAATGTCAAATGCTACCATCACACATGCTTAGGAACACTGGAAAACATTAAGAGTGGAAAAAGAGCTTGGGAAAGATTTGAAATGGTGGAGAGAGTGGCAATGGCACTGGCCAGTACTCAGGGGAGGCAGAGATCTGATGCATTACACCTGGAAACTTTGAAGTAATAACTCCAGAGACAGAATGCTACCACCATGCACCTTCGAGAACGTGGGACAATTGGTTGGGCCAATGGCTGACATCGGAGCCTGCCATGAGGCAAGGCCACTACTGGGGCCTCCGAGGCCAAGATCGAAGATTGCCGAGGGGTTAGGGCAATGCTGGAGTCATTGAGGCTGGGATCTGAGCCTGTCATGAGGCAAGGCCAGTGCTGGGGCCTTCAAGGCGGGGATCAGAGCCTGTTGAGGTGTTAGGCTGGTGCCGGGGCCAATGGTCGGCATCAGAGCCTGCTGTGAGGCAAGGCCACTACTGGGGCCTCCGAGGCTGGGATCAGAGCCTGCTAAGGGGTTAGCCCGATGCTGGGGCCAGAGGCCAGCATTGTAGCCTGCCATGAGACAAGGCCGGTTCTTAGGCCTCTGAGGCTGGGATAAGAGCCTGCCGAGGGGTTAGGCCGGTGCCGGGCCCAATGACCAGCATGAGTCTGCCCTGAGGCAAGGCCGGTGCTGGGGCCTCCAAGTCCCGAATCAGAGCCTGCCAAGGGGTTAGGCCAGTGCCAGGGCCAGCATAAACAGGATTGGAGCTCACAGTGAGGCAAGGTTGGTGCTGGGGCCTCCAAGGCCAGGATAAGAGCCTGCCAAGGGGTTAGGCCAGTGCCAGGGCCTGCTGTGAGGCAAGGCCGGTGCTGGGGCCTCTGAGCCCAGGATCAGAGCCTGCCGAGTGGTTAGGAAGTTCCTGGGGCCAGCAGCCGGCATCTCGGAGCCTTCCATAAGGCAAGGCTGCTACTGAGGCCTCCGAGGTCGGATTGGAGCCTGCCAAGGCATTAGACTGGTGCTGGGGCCAGCGAGGTTGTCATCCGAGCCTGCCGTGAGGCGAGGCCGGTGCTGGGGCCTCCAAGGCTGGGATCAGAGCCTGCCGAGGGGTTAGGCCGGTGCCGGGGCCAACGTAGCTGGGATCGGAGCCTGCCATGAGGCAAGGCCGGTGCTGGGGCCTCCGAGGCCGGGATCAGAGCCTGCCATGAGGCTAGGCCAGTGCTGGGGCCTCCGAGGCCAGGATCGGAACCTGCCAAGGGGTTAGGCCGGTGCTGGGGCCAATGGCCAGCATCGGAGCCTGCCATGAGGCAAGGCCACTACTGGGGCCTCTGAGGCCAGGATCAGAGCCAGCTGAGGGGTTAGGCTAGTGTCGGGGCCAGCAAGACCAGAATCGAGGCCTCCCATGAGGCAAGGCCGCTGCTTGAGCCAGCAAGGTCTGGATCAGTCCACTGGGTAGCCTGGCCACTACTGGGGCCATCAAGAGTGGGATCGGTATTTGCAAAGCGGCATGCACAGAGAAATATCGCAAAAAATAAAAATCAGATGCTTTCCCTAATCAGCAAAAACTAGGAGGAAAGGGGCAACAGGAAGAGGTCAAGCTATAGAAAGGGCCCTTTAGTGAAGCAACTAGGGTGACCAATCAGAGGGTTTGGAATAGGGGAGGATGAAGCCTCTTTAAAAGCAGGAGGTACATAAACAAATGTATCAAAGTTAATCACCAAACAAGCATGGGATCGAGGGGGGGGAATGGGATGGGGGCTGGATGATGGCTAATTGGATGATGCGTGCCTGTATATCCTCTCAAGTCTTGTATTCCAATGTGATATATGATTACAATGCACCAATAAAAAAAGAAATCTAAAAAACAATTGTTAAACACGGAATTTTTATATTTTACACTTTTTTCAGAAAGGTATTTTATAAATCTCTTAATACATTTGTGAAATGACTAAGTCAATATTTATTAATTAGTAGCATGTCAAATTTATTTTTTGAAAATGTTATACATTTAAACTGTGCTTGGTGCCCTCTCTAGCCCCCAGTTTTCCGTTCCCCCTCTCAACACTGATCGTCCAGGTTAACCATGCTATATTGATACTTTCATTCTACCTTTGTTGAGATTTCCCCTCCATTATCTGGAGAACCTCTGATATCCCCAATGCTCCCTAGTTTGGCATTTTATAGAAAACATATGTCTCTTCTCTTTCTGTGCTTGGCTGACTTGATTGACATAATGTTTTCCAGATCTTTCCATCTTCTTGTAAATGGCATTATTTTCTTCTTCTTTATAGCTGAGTAGAATGACATTGTGATTATTTCCCATAATTTTGCAATCCGTTCATATTTTGATGGTGACCTAGGTTGGTTCTATAGGTTGGCTATTACGGATTGTGCTGCTATGAACATAGGCATGCATATGTTACTGTAGTTCTCTGATTTCAACCCCTTTTGGAAAAATACCCAGGAGTGGTAGAGCTGGATCATATGGTGGATCTATGCCCAGTTTTCTACGGAATCTTTACACCAATCTCCATAGCGGCTGAACTAGTTTGCACTACCACCAACAGTGTAAAAGTTCCTCTTTTACCACATCCTCACCAGCATTTGTTTTTATTTGATTTATTTATGCTTGCCACTCTAATTGGGTTTAGATGGAATCTCAGCATTGTTTTGATTTGCATCTCCCTGAAAGCTAATGATGTAGAACTTCCTTTTATATATCTATTGGCCATTTGTATCTCTTTTGTGAAGCATCTATTCAGTTCATTTGGCCATTTCATGATTTCGTTGTTTATTTTGCTAGTGTAGAGTCTTTTGAACTCTTTGTATATTCTGAATATTAGCCCTCTATCAGAGTGGTGGCTGGTAAAGATATTCTCCCATTCTGAATACTTTCTCTTTAGGTTCTTGATGTTTTCTCTTGATGAGAGAGAGAAAAAAAAAAACCATTTAATTTGATGCTATCCCACTTGTTTACTCTTGCTTTGATTTCCTGTGCTTTGGAGGTCTTGTAGAAAAAGTTACTGCCTGTGGCTTTATGTTGGATTGTTGAGCCTATGCTCTTTTCTAATAATGTCATAGTCTTTGGTCTAATTTATAAGTCTTTGATCCATCTCAAGTTAATTCCTGTGCATGGTGAGAGGTAAGGATTTAGCTCCATCTTTCTAAAATAGGTAGCCAATTATCCCAGCACCATTTGTTGAAAAGGCTTTTTCTCCAGCATATGTGTTTGGCGCCTTTGTCAAACAACAATTGACTATAGGTGTGTGGATTTATTTCTCTATCTTTTATTCTGTTCCACTTGTCAGTCTGCCTGTTGTGCCAATACCATGCTGTTTTTACTAATGTTGCTCTATAGTATACTTTGAAGTCCAGGATTGTGATGCCTCCTGCCTGGTTTTTATTGCTGAGGATGGCTTTTGCTATTCTGGTTCTTTTTTTCTTCATATAAAATTCATAACTGGCGCCGGGCGTGGTGGCGCACGCTTGTAATCCCCGCGCTTGGGAGGCGGAGACAGGAGGATCGCGCAGGTACTAGGCCAGCCGCGCTGGCGTAAGAGACCCTGTTTCAAAAATATAAAATAGATCTGGGAGTGTATCCCGGAGGTAGAAGGGCTTCCAGGAACCCCAGTACCACCAAAATAAATAAATAAATAAATAAATAAATAAATAAATAAATAAATAAATAAAATTCATAACTGATTTTTCTAGGTCTATGAGGAATGTTTTTGGTATTTTAATGGAAATTGCATTGAACCTATAGATCACTTTTGGAAGAATGGCCATTTTGATGATGTTTTTCTGCCTATCCATGAGCACAGGAGATCTTTCCATTTTCCAAGGTCTTCTTCTACTTCTTTCTTTATTGTTTTATTGTTTTCTTTGTAGAGGACTTTTACATCTTTGTTTAGGTTTATTCCTAGGTATTTTATTTTGAGGTTATAGTAAATGGAATCATTTTATTTTCCTTCCTTGTAGATTTATTGCTGTGATAAAGAAAATCCAATAATTCCATTAGGTCGATTTTGTATTCTGCAACTTTAAAGAATTGTTTTATCAGCTCGAGAATTCTGGTTGAGTTTTTTGGGTCTTCTAGAGAAAGATCATGTCATCTGCAAATAAGCTAGTTTTAAGTCTCTTCCTTTTTTAATTTCTTTGATTTTCTTATCTTGTCTTATTGCTGCACTAAGAATATAGAGGACAGTATTGAAAAGGAGTGGTGATAATGTACATCCTTATCTTGTTCCTGATTTTGGAGGAAGTTCTTGCAATTTTTCACCATTCGATATGATATTGGCTTTGGGTTTATTATATATTCCCTTAATGCTGTTGAAATACATTCAATTTATTCAAATTTTGTGCAGTGTTTTTTTTAAAATTAATTAGTTTTGAATTTTGTCGAATGCTTTTTCAGCATCTATTGATATGATCATGTGGTTTTTGTTCTCAGTTCTATGTATGTGGTCAATAATGCATATTGATTTGCATATGTTGAATCAGTCTTGCTTTCCTGGGATGAAACCATCTTGCTTGTGGTGTACAATTCTCTTGATATGGTTGTGAATACATAGAGCTAGTACTTTGTTTAGAATTTTTGCATCTATGTTCATGAAGTATATTGGTCTGTAATTTTCCTTTCATGAGGTATCTTTATTTGGTTTGGGGAAAATGTGATACTGGCCTCGTAGAAGGAATTTGGGAGAATTCCATCTCTTTCAGTTTCCCAGAACAAGTTGTGAAGTATTGGTATTAGTTCTTCAATGAATGTTTTGTAGAATTTAACTGGAAACCTATTAGGGCCTAGTGTTTTCTTTGATGGCAGAATATTTATTGCTGTTTCTTTTTCTTTGTTTGCTATTGGTTGGTTTAGGCTTCCTATGTCCTCTTGGTTCAGTTTAGATAGGTGGTATATGCTTAGAAGTCTATTGATTTACTTTATGTTTTCCAGTATGTTGGAGTATAAATTCTCGAAATAGTCTCTGATAATCCTTTTAATTTCCTCACTGTCTGTGGTGATGTCTTCTTTTTCATTTCTGAATTTAATGATTTGAGTTGATTCTCTCTCTCTCTCTCTTTTTTTTTTTTTTTTTTGGTGGTACTGGGGTTCCTGGAAGCCCTTCTACCTCGGGGCTACACTCCCAGACCTATTTTTACATTTTCATTTTGGAAACAGGGTCTCCTAAGCCAGCGCACTGCTGGCTTCGAACCTGCGCGATCCTCCTGTCTCCGCCTCCCAAGCACGGGGATTACAAGCGTGCGCCACCACGCCCAGCATGAGTTGATTCTCTTATGTGGGCTCTCAATACTATAAACTTTTCTCTTAACACTGCCTTCAAAGTATCTCATAGATTTTAGTAAGTTGCTTCTCTATTTTCATTTATTTCCAGAAATTTCTTTATTTTCCCCTAATTTCTGATCTTACCCATTCATCTTTCAATAGTGTATCATTCAATTACCATACAATTAAATATTATCTTTTGAGTTTCCTGTTGTTGATTTCTACTTTCATTCCATTATTCTGAAAAGATACATAAGATTATATTATAGCTTTTACATTTTCTGGTACTTTCTTTGAGGCCCAGGATGTGATCTATTTTGGAGAAGATTCTACTGGCTGCTGAAAAGAATGTGTATTTTGTAGTTCCTTGTTGAAATATTCTGTATATGTCTATTAGGTCCATTTGGTTTATAGTTTTCTTTATTTCTACAAAGACTTTACTCATCTTTTGCCTTGAAGATCAATCCATTGGTGTGAGAGGTATGTTGAAGTTTCCCAAAATTATTTTATTTGGGTCTATTTGAGACTTGATGTCCAAGAGGGTTTCTTTTACAAATGTGGTTGCACTCACATTTGTAGCATAAACATTGATTATCATTATATCTTCTTGGTGGATTGATCCTTTTATATAAGAAAGTGCCCTGCTTTGTCTCTTCTGATGTGTTTTAGTGTAAAATCTTTTATTTTTGCATATCAGCATTGCTACCCCTGCCTGTTTTTGGACTCCATTAGGATGGTATATCTTTTTCCATCCTTTTACTTTGATTTTGTGAATGTCTTTGGCTGTAAGATGGAGTTTCTTACAAACAACATATATTTGGATTATGTTTTTTAATCCACATTGCCTGCCTATGTCTTTTAATTGGTGAGTTAAGCTCTTTGACATTCAAAAATATTATTTTAATATGATTTTTGTTTCCTGTCATTTTGTGTTCTGTCTTCTGTTTGGTATTCTCTTTTTTATTTTTAATTGTTCTAATGATCAACTTCATCTCCTCTCTGATTCTGAAGTCTTTTTTTCTTCTTTATGGTTTATTTCTTTAAGTATTTTCTCTAGTGTTGGCTTTGAATTCATGATTCTTTTGAGGTTCTGTTTATCTTGAAACACTTGTTTTTCCATCAATTTTGAATAATAGTTTTGCTGGAATTAGATTTGTTTGGAAGATGTTTTCCTCCAGGGTCTGCTTCACATCATACCAGTCTCTCCTGGCATTCATAATGTGGGTTGTATAGTCTGGGGTGATTCTTATTATTTTTCCCCTATATGTCACCCGTGTATTTGTTCTCACTGCTTTTAAGAATCTTTCCTTGGCCTCTGTGTTGGTCATTTTGACTATTACATGGTGTGGGGAGGTCCTTCTTTGATCTTGTCTTAATGGGGTTCTGTATGTTTCCTGGACACGTATATCCATATCCCTTTCCGTGTTTGGAAAATTCTCTGAAATTATTTCCCTTTCTTTCTTTCTTTCTTTCTTTCTTTCTTTCTTTCTTTCTTTCTTTCTTTCTTTTTTTTGTGGTACTGGCGTTCCTGGAAGCCCTTCTACCTCCGGGCTACACTCCGAGACCTATTTTATTTTTTGGAAACAGGGTCTTCTAAGCCAGAACAGCTGGCTTCACACTGTGCGATCCTCCTGTCTCCGCCTCCCAAGCACGGGGGTTACAAGTGTGCGCCACCACATCCAGCTGAAATTGTTTCTTTGAAGAGATTACGAATGCCTTTAGTCTGTACCTCTATCCCTTCTTCAATGCCTTTTATCCATAAGTTAGGATGCTTCATATTGTCCCATATTTGTTGGATGTTTAGGTTTTGTTGCTGCAATTACTTCTGTATGCTGTTGACTTTGCTTTTGGTTTTGAATGAACTCTCTTCTAACAGTGATATTTTGTTTTCCATTTAATTTATTTGTCCAGAATTAATTCTATTGCTATCTTCGTTTCATTTATTGACTGTTATATTTCATTCTAGACCGCTTACTGATTCTTTCTTAGTGTTTCTTTTTCATCTTTTATTTGCTGTTGACTTGTTCTAAAGATTGTCATCATATTGTCAATCAGGATTTGGAATTCCCCTTCTTGCATTTCTTTTGTCTGTATTCATCATTTCCTTTGTCTCTTCACTGTTTCTAGTTTTCATATTTTCAAGGTTCTCAGGCCTGTTTTTCTGTTATCTTCCCATCATTTTTGGGTATTATGTTTAGTTCCTTCTTAGCAGTAGAAATTTAGAAGTGTTCAGCAGGTAAACAGTACTCTTTTATTGGTGAGGGTTGGGTGATGGCGGAGTTGTTCTTAGCAGTAGAAATTTAGAAGTGTTCAGCAGGTAAACAGTACTCTTTTATTGGTGAGGGTTGGGTGATGGCGGAGTTGCTGGGATGATGGGTTCAGGATTAATGTAAGGTAGATACTATGATTAGGTTGAGTAAGAATTTAAGTATAATAAGGTAGTATCTGGTTGAGAATGGGAGAAGTTTATATCGTAGGACTCTTGTTAGTTTGTAGAATATTTTAGTATAGAGATGTGAAATATATTGAATATTAAACAAAGACATACAGTAAAGTGACAAAGAGAAAGTTTTGAGAGAACAGAGTAGATAGGCTAGAGTGAAGAAGTTTGTTAAAGGAGTGGGAGAAGGAAGAGACAAAGAAATATGAATAAAGTAATAAAAAGATACAAATGTAACAATTATATATCAAAGACAAACAAACAAAAAGAAACAAAAGAGAACAAAATGATTAGGAAAGAGATAAAAAGGACAAAAATAAAATAAAATAAAAAGAACTAGCAACCATGTGAGACAACAAAGTAAAACAACTAAACAAAAAACCAAATAAAAGGAAAAAATAAAAAATAACCCCCACAAAACAAAACAAAACAAAACCAGTAAACAAAAATTAAAATAAAACAGTCCTACTAATTTACAAATATGGGGCAGGCTGGTATAATATCTGAATGTCTGATCACTGTGGTAGTTTTTGGAGTATATTACAATATCTCTTATTTGTTCTGTAAGTTATTGTCATCTTCTGAACCACCCTCTAAGTGTTTGGGCCTCTTTCTTGCCTCTGATAACTTTTTGTTTAAGTTTCAGGGCATTGGGAGTCACTTTTAGTGAATTCTATGCATGCCCCAGGTTCGTGAATTCTAGCCTAGTCAGAACCTTCGCACTCAGTAGTGCTTCTTTGCCCAGGGATGGAGAGCATCTAATGTGGTCTTGGAGTGACCACTTGTTGCCCTTTGCAGGTATCACGCCTTAAGCACCTTTCTTGTGTCTCTGGACATCCTAATTGTACTATCCCGCATGGTCCCGTGGCACAGAATGGGTGCACACAATTATTGCCATGTCCTGTGACACACACTTGGTGCACACCAGGTCCTGTGGCTCCTCTGTATGTACACTGTTACCTGGCTCCCCAGTCTAGGGCTCTAGAGAGCTGGCTGCTCCACTGGATCCGCTGCTTCTCTGTGCACACAGGGTTACTAGGTCCAGTTCCAGGTCCCTGGGTGTCTCACTGCGCCACTACAGGTGCTGCCTCTGGTGAGCAAACAGTGCTGCATAGGTGTTCAAGTGCAGCTTGTTGCTTAAGATGTTGGAACTCTATGGCTACTTTCAAACTTGGGTTTTTTTTTTCTAAATTTCGTGGGGCTGCTGTGCTGAGACTTACGGTTTGGGCCAGCAGCCCATGATAGCGCTAGTGGCCTGCAGCATCCACAGTAGGACCATCACATGTTCAGGCTTTTTGCAGTGCATCTAGAAGTTCAGAGTTATTGGATTCCTCCCACCATGGTCCCTAGATCTGTTTTGGGTCATAAGCTAAATTTATTTTGTTTAAGACACTGCCTTCTCAGTAGTTCAACTTAATTTGTTTCAGTTACTAAGATATGCTGCATCCCTCCATCACCATTTTTCTTTAATAAATATTTTTATGTTCTTTAAAATATTTCAGAATACTCTTCTGTCCTAGAGACAATTAGTCATGTATAATTATCCCATAGCACTTATTGTGTGCTTTTGTGTGTGAATAAATTTTCACACAGCCTGAAAGTAACATGAAAGTTGCAAATACAGTACAAGCAATATTTTAACTGGAAGCATTCAAGGGCAAATTTCTGACATATGTTACTATTCTTCCTGATTAGTTTGGTGGGTATTTTCTATAATCAATAAATTCTTCTATACAATCACAATTCAAAAACAAAATTGGGAAATTAACTTTAATATATTATGATCATAAAATTATTTATCTTTAACACACATTTTGCAAATGTCCCATGGCCGACTATTGTTTATACTTAAAAAATCATTGCATGATATATATGATCTATCCTCATGAGCCTGGAATATTTCTATGTTCTTCCCTTCACTTGTTTGATCTTGCTGCTTTTCAATATTGTCAGCCAGTTATGGTGTAGAATTTTTCTCCATTTATGTCTTCTTGTGGTTCTGCATCATTAGATTCAATGTAAGACTCTTCACAGGAATATGACTGAAATAATACTGTTCTCAGCTCAGAAAATCCTATCATGTAGTTTAAAATTTATTTTTATTCCAGTATCGGTAATGTTAACTAATGAGTAACTTATCAAGTGTTTCAAACTTCCCCATTGCAAAGTTATTTTCTTTATTGTACTTATAAGTGATTTTGAGAAAAGGGAACTTAAAACCATGTAAATATCTTATTCTTATAACATATTTCATATTATCATTTTCTAAATTGTCCAGTGAGCTATAAATTAAGATCATTTTTATTTATTTTGAAAATCAAATTATCCCTGCTTTGCTCAACAGAATATCATTCAAAGCCCATCAAACTGGTTTCTAGCCATAGGATTCTATGCTATGACTTCATAAATTTTTTCAAGCACAAGATGTTATTGACTCATATTAACTCCTCATGCACCATCACCATCATAAACTATTTCAATAAGGATCCCCAGTTTTGCTAGCAGGAATATGGTATTAGAAATGATAGCCTTGGCACTGCATAGTCTCACAGATATTGCCATGTCATTGCTCTTAGAATCTGTTAGTGGACACATATGCACACGCACACACACAATCTATATTATTATTATTTACATATAATATTAATTTACATATAATATTACATATCCTTAGTTTTCCACCAATTAATACCTGCAATTTCAATCAAATATCAGAAGGTTAATTTAGTTATTTTTTATTATTTCATATGTGACAGCCTTTTTCTATACTATTATCTTTTTTGTGGTACTGGAAACTGAAACTTAGGGTATTTTATCTTGACTCAAGCTGTAACTTCCATTTTATTTCATGTTATAATGTTTTATTTTGAAATAGTATTTTGCTTAATTACTGAGGCTGGCCTCAAACCTGCGATCTTCCTTTCTCAGCCTCCCAACAACTATAATTTCAGGAATGTACCACCTATATTTAATATATTTACTTATGTTTTCATTTATTATATGAAATAACTTTCTCATCATTACCACTCTGAACTCCTTATCAATTACAGAAATCTCTCCCATGCATTTTGGGCTATAAAATCCTGTTTATGGACAGTCTTTTGCAGGAACATTTTATTTTCTTATTAAGGCCCTAATATTTTAATACATACTGCTCCTTATGTATAACATTTCCTTTCATGGAAAAATCCTCACCCTACTCAGTCTTCCATACTTCTTTGGATGATTTTTATATAGAAAACATTCTCATCTTATTTGGCTCTGATACCCTAATTTCTGTTTCTCTCCACCCTTTGCATGAATTATTTCCTTAAACAACTCAAAATGTTAACTCCTTTGTTAGATTTTTTTCCCTTCCTCAGGAATATCTTTCTTACCCTACTCATTTATAGATATTTCCCTCTAGTTTACTCTACTGAAAATTTTTTTATTGTTTTTTTTTTTTCAGTACTGGGAATGGAACCCAGGAAAATTCTACATCTGAGATACACACCCAGCCCTATTTTTTATTCTTTATTTGGAAACAGGTTCTCACTAGATTACAGAGAGCATCATAAGTATCTGAGGCTGGCCGCAAACTGTGATCTTCCTGTCTTTGCCTCCAAAATGCTAGGATTACAAGTATGTACCATCATGTCTGGTAACTCTACTGTATGTTTTATTAGTAAAGTATACCACTGTTGAACTCATACTCTTGTTTATAATCAATTCATAGTCAATCCTATGTGTGAGTGAAAGGTCATGGTGGCACATACAACAAAGGTTTAATAACTAGCTCTGTTTTTGTTTTCTTCTTCTTGATCCTAGATAGACAAACAATATAAGTAAAAAAAGAAATTTGAGCTGTTGCCCTACTATATGTTATCAATATGCAAACTTAATAATATAAAAAGTTCAAAATAATCTCCCAAAATAATTAATGTTGTTTTTTTTTTTCTAAGATACTTTGTTCCACATTGAAATATAACATCTGGAAAAAGCCTAACAGAACATGCCAAAAACCAAAGGTTTTAAAGTGCAGTTAAATGCAAGAATTTCCATTAAAATCCGGCACAAGACAGGAATGCCTATTATCACCACTCCTTTTCAATATAGGCCTTGAGACTCTTGCCACAGCAATAAGGAAAGGGAAGAAAATCAAAGGAATTCAAATAGTAAAAGAAGAGCTAAAATTATCCTTATTTGCAGATGATATGATTCTTTATCTAGAAGATCCAATGAACTCAAGCAAAAGACTTCTGGAGCTGATTTACCAATGCAACAAAGTTACAGGATACAAAATCAACCTAAAGAAATCAGTTGCTTTTCTTTATGCCAACAATGAATCCACAACAAAAGAAACAATGAAAATGATTACATTTATTATAGCCTCTAAACCAATAAAATACCTAGGAATAAACCGAACCAAAGATGTAAAAGACCTCTACAGAGAAAACTATAAAACATTAAAAAAAAAAGAAATTGAAGAAGACCTTGGAAGATGGAAAGATCTCCCTTGCTCATGGGTAGGCAGAATAAATATCATCAAAATGGCCATTCTGCCAAAAGTGATCTATAGATTCATTGCAATCCCCATTAAAATACCAACAACATTTCTCATAGATCTAGAAAAGTCAGTTATGAATTTTATATGGAGAAAGAAAAGACCCAGAATACCCAAAGCAATTCTCAGCAACAAGAACCAGGCAGGAGGCATCACAATCCTGGAATTCAAATAATACTATAGAGCAATAGTAGTAAAAACAGCATGGTATTGGCACAACAATAGGCAGACTGACCAGTGGAACAGAATAGAAGATACAGACACAAACACACACACACACACACACACACACACACACACGCACACACACACACACACACACTTATAGTCAATTGATTTTTGACAAAAGCGCCAATCTCATACGCTAGAGAAAAGACACCTTACAAATGGTGCTGAGAGAACTGGCTATCCATTTGTAGAAAGTTGGATCTGAATCCTTAATTCTCACCATGCACAGGAATCAACTCAAGATGGAGCAAAGACTTAGAAATTAGACCAGAGACTGTGAAGTTATTAGAGAAAGGCATAGGATCTACACTCCAACATATAGGTACAGGGAGTAACTTTCTCAATGACTTCCAAAGCGCAGGAAATTAAAGTAAGAATTAATCAGTGGGTTCTCTTTAAACAAAAAAGTTTCTTCTTATCAAATGAATCCATCAAGTACCTAAAGAGGAAGCCTACAGAATGGGAGAAGATCTTTACCAGCCACCGTTCTGATAGGGGGCTAATATTCAAAATATACAAAGAGCTCAAAAGACTCTACACTAGCAAAACAACCCAATCAAGAAATGGGCAACTGAAATAAATAGATATTTCACAAAAGAAGAGATACAAATGGCCAATAGATACATAAAAAGATGTTCAACATCACTAGCCATCAGGAAGATGCAAATTAAAACTACACTGAGATTCCATCTAACCTCAGTCAGAGTGGCAAACATAAAGAAATCTAACAACAACAACTGCTGGTGAGGATGTGGGGAAAGATGAACCCTTTTACACTGTTGCTGTGAGTGCAGAGTAGTTCAGCCACTATGGAGATCAGTGTGAAGATTCCTTAGAAAACTGGGAATAGATGTACCATTTGATCTGGCTATACCACTCCTGGGTATCTTTCCAAAGGGGTTGACATCAGAGAACTACATTAACATATGCATACTCATGTTCATAGCAGCAGTTTGAAATACCCCAAATATGGAACCAACCTACATCTCCATCATCAGATGAATGGGTTGCAAAATTATGGGAAATACACACAGTGGAATACTATTCAGCTAAAAAGAAGAATAAAATAATAGAATTTGCAAGAAAATGGAAGGAACTAGAGAACATTATGTTAAGTGAGATTAGTCAAGCACAGAAAGAAAAGGGACATATGTTTTCTCTAATATGTCCAAACTAGGAAGTAGTAGTAATACCAGAGGGACTCCAGATTATGGAGGGGAAATCTCAGCAAAGCTTGAATGGAAAGATAGGAGAGGAAGTAAGCTGAGGTGTTCAATGGAGGAGCTACACATGAATATATGTAATAGTATAAATATAACATGTTTAACCTGGACATACTCTATTAGGAGGGGGGAAGGGAAATGAAGGGCAATGGGCATGAAGCACAATTTAAATATACACCACTTTCAATATGTTACACTTATAAAAATAAAAATAAAAAAATAAAGTGCAGTTAAAATGAAGAGAATGCTTTAATATTGATGCACTAATGTGACTCCTTTTTTCTTCAAACCATTATAGAATAATACTTATGGGAATATCCAATTTTAGTTCAGTAAAAGGTTTTCATTAAAAAAAAAATTCCTGCCATCCCGAAGATGAACATAATCAGCCAATGAAAATATAGGCAAAAGTGGAATATTTGATACACAGTGTGATTTAAGTAACACAAAAATAAATATGTTTTATTTTCCTGTTATGTTGGCTGTTTGAAATTTTTCCATGTTAAGTAAATTTTTTTGAAATAATTATATTACTTAAAACAATAGTGAGTAAATATTTTCTATTTAGGTTCATATAGTAAATATTTATGTTGTGAGACACAGACTTTTTTCTGTATTCTCTGTGTGTTTGTGTGTGTGTGCATGTGTCATAATAACCACTTAAATATTTAAAAATTTAGATAATGAGTTATTCAAACTAAAGGTGAAGTTGGATTGGACAGCCAGTTTGTGGTTTGTTGAACCCAGATATAAAATTTTGTTCAATGGTGCTAAAATTTTGATTTCAGGATGGAGAGCATTAGCATCTTTTGGGAACTTTCATAAAAATTGATGTTCTTTAGCCCTAGGCTTACTAAATGAAAACTCTCCAGGTTATTCTTATCCAACTCAATTTGAAAAATACTGACTTATATTCAAATAGTAGTTCTTAGAAAGGTGTTACTTTGGCAATCTAAATATATATATGATCAAATTTCATTGAAGTGCTTCTTTTCTTTTCTTCCTTCATTCCTTCTTTCCTTTCTTTCTTTCCTTTCTTTTTTCTGGTGATTGACCCAGAGGTATTCTAACACATAGCTATACCTTCAGCATTTTTATCTTTTATGAAAAAAAAAAAAAACACAGGGCTTCACTAACTTACCAAAAGATGACCTTAAATCTTTATTTTAAAACAGGGTTAGCTAGCCAAGCATGGTGGTATGTGCTTGTAATTTCAGCATTTGGAAGGCTGAGACCAGAGGATCATGGTTCAAAGACAGCCTCAGCTAACTAGTGAATAACTCTGCAACTTAATGAGAGTCTGTTTCAAAATAAAGAATAAAAATTAGGCAGGAGGTGGATCTCGGAGGTTGAATGCCCCTGGGTTCCATCCCTAGATGGGAAAAAACAAACAAACAAACAAACAAACAAACAAACAAACAGTCTAGCTTTGGCTGAAAGCCTTGGTAATTATTCAGGCTTTAATGGAACCTATATTCCTCCTGAACCAGCTTTCCAGATACTGAGGGTATAGGTGTGTGTCACATGGCCCAGCTTATTATTTTTTATTTTCTTCAATTGATTCATTCTTAGCTAATGATAAAAGAAAGTCTGAGCACAACATGTGTAAGAAAGCCTTGCTTAAATTAAGGAAAGCAATCTTCAACACACAAGCAAATAGGGAAAGAAAAATAATAGAAAAGAAAGTTTAGCATTAGTACAAAGTCCTAGATTCATTGGAAGTTTTTTAATTCAGGTATAAATAATTATTAAGCATGTCATATAGTAGTGCCCAAATGCAAGAAACTTCTTCATCTGGTCCTTGACCAAAGAAAATTGTTATAATCAGGAACAAGGTGATGGCTGTATGTTGAACTCATTGGCTTGATTTAAAACTTCAGTTTTGCCATTAGATGCAAGTTTACTGTCTATTTGTCATAATTACATGTCCAATGATAGTTTATATCCTCTATGTGGAAAACCTAGAAAACCTATTGCTCAGCCTTAAATGGCTGTTTCAATTTAGATTACAATATTCTTAAGTCAAGCATTACATATCTTTTTCATTCAATATATAATTATGTCCAAAATATGGCTTCTAGATAAGAAATATAGGACTGTAAAATCATGAATAGAAATATATTTCAATTAAAATATCAGTTTGTATAGAATATCTGTCACGTTATTTAACCAGCTGATCACCCAAAGTTAAATGAGTGAAATCCAAACTTGACAAAATATGAGAAAGTGGGACTCCTACATTGTGATGATGTAACATTTTTCTGAGGTTTGTTGAATAATGTCAACATTTTTATGAGTAACTTTTTATGCCACTTCAACTATTCAATGTAGTGCCAATCTCAGTATCATCTATGAAGTGGAGCAAGTGGAAAGAGAGCTAGAGGAAAGCCCATCAAATGCTGTGTGCATCTTTGTGACTATCACTCTGAATTAATGTGAAATTACAGTGCAACAATAAAAGTATATTAAACACATCCATTATTTTAATAGAGAAATTATCATTCATGTGCTCAGAATCATATGTACATAAATTATTTATAATAGTAAAATATTAAAAAATATAAATATTGAAATAGAGAAATTGCAAAAGGAATTATGGTATATAAATTCTAGAATAGCCGGGCATGATGGCACACACTTGTAATCCCAGCATTTGGGAGGCAGAGACCGGAGGATCAAGGTTCACGGATAGCCTCAGCTACTTAATGAGTCCCTCTGCAACTCAGTGAGACCCAGTTTCAAAATAAAGAATAAAAATAGGGCAGGGGCTGTAGCTCAGAGGTCGAATCCCCTTGGGTTCCATCCCCAGACCTGCCAAAAAAAAAAAAAAGAAAAAGAAAATTCTATAATAATCAAAATCTTGTGTAACAAAAGTATATATAATATATAGTATTATATACATATTAAATGACATAGACAGATGCCAACAAGCCCTGGTTAAGTTAAAAAATTAATTTCAGAATTTTGTTGAATGATGCACAATTTGACTCCCAAACTATATGTTTCCTCTTATATTCTCTAATTATCACTTTCTTCCTAGGCTATATAGAACTTATGTTTAGATCACTTAAATATTATAGTTTTCTGTCTCTCAGGAGAATTAAATAAGTGTTCAACTATATGTCACTTTCCTACTGTACTATGGCAATATATGTCATAGGAAAACAATGTTAGCAAATTATCTGAATTAATAGAAAATAAATCTCGTTATTTTATCTCTGGGAATATAAGTTTAACAGTAGAATTCTTTAAACAAAACAAACAAATTACAAGTAAAATATATAGGTTTGAAAATGAAAATATCCCTTTACCTAATTTCATGTAGAAATTATCCCATAAACAGCCACATAAAACATTCAATGTTGACTTTTTAGACCATTTTCTACCTAACTTTACTTAGAAATTTAGGACAAATATTAATGTGCCTTTACACACAATAAATAAATTTCCATAAATTGGTGAGAATTTTTGGAGTGAGATTTGCAAACAGGGTAAAAATATTGAGCATCAAGAGCCTACCTACTCTTCAAATACTAGATACATTCTAACAAGTGGTTTGACATTTTTTAATTTCTCAATTATTTATCATATGACTTTTTGTTTTAAAATTTTATTAAATAATATATTAATTTAGTTCTAATACATCTTATATGTGTGCACCATATTTTATTTTTAAACATAATCTTATGTTTCATAGCCTTATTATCGATTTTGTAGACATAATAAATTGTCAATATACTGGTTAATGGTTTATATTTTCCATATTTTCTGGGAGGCAGGATTTGTTTGCTTACAACATCAGTGCCCCAAATGTGGTTTGCAAGATTTTATTTTAAAAACTTTTCCAAGGCAGGGATGGGAGCCTGCCAAATGTTTAGGCTGGTGCCGGGGCCAATGGCTGGCATCAGAGCCTGCTGTGAGGCAAGGACACTACTGGGGCCTCCGAGGCCAAGATCGGAGCCAGTTGAGGGGTTAGGCTGGTGTCGGGGCCAGCAAGACCAGAATCGGGGCCTCCCATGAGGCAAGGCCGCTGCTTGAGCCAGTGAGGTCTGGATCAGTACACCGGGTAGCCAGGCCACTATTGGGGCCGTCAAAAGTGGGATCGGTACTTGCAATGAGACATGCCCAGAGAAATATTGCAGAAAATAAAAATCAGATGTTTCCCCTAATCAGCAAAATCTAGGAGGAAAGGGGCAACTGGAAGAGGTCAAGCTATAGAAAGGGCCCTATAGTGAAGCAACTAAGGTGACCAATCAGAGGGTATGAAATAGGGGAGGATGGAGCCTATTTAAAAGCAGGAGGTACATAAACAAATGTATCAAAGTTAATCACCAAACAAGCATGGGATTGAGGAAGGGGGAGGGAATAGGATGGGGGCTGGATGAGGGCTAATTGGATGATGTGTGCTTATATATCCTCTCAAGTCTTGTATTCCAATGTGATATATGATTACAATGCACCAATTAAAATAAGTAAAAAATACTCTTAACATTAAAAAAAAAAACTTTTCTATCTCAAGCCAGGCGTGGTGGTCCAAGCTTGTAATACCAGCATTTGGGAGGCTGAGAACAGAGGATCACGGTTTACAGACAGCCTCATCTGATATTTGGCGAGGGCTTTGTGACTCAGTGAGACCCTGTTTTAAAATAAAGAATAAAAAATAGGGCTGAAGGCATAGCTCGGAGGCTGAATGCCCCTGGGTTCCATCCCCAATACTGGAAAAAATATCTATCTTGGACTGAAGAGAATATTAATTCATTTTGACTTATGGCCGTGGAGTTTAAGATAACTATCTATTGCTCCTTGAAAATGTGACATGAGGGATTAGGACAGGTGGATATAAAGAAAGAAAAAGCATAGAGAAAGAGACCTGTTTTAGTTCTTTATCATATAAATTTAGCTCCAAAAATGAGTGCTGAGTTTAAAGGGGGATACCAAATACCTTTATAGACAGCAGTACAATATCTCAAGATGTACAAAGTATAGCAACTTATATTTTGAGTTATTCATTTATTCTTTATAGTACTGGGAATTGAAGCAGAAGCATTCTACCTGAGTGACACATGCAGCCCCCCCCCCTTTTTTTGGTGGTCTTGGGGTTCTTGGAAACCCTTTTAGCTCTAGGCTACACTCCCAGACCTATTTTATTTTTTATTTGGAAACAGGGTCTCTTAAGCCAGCAAGGCTGACTTTAAACCTGTGTGATCTTCCTTTCTCAGCCCCCCAAGCTTGGGGATTACAAGCGTGTACCACCAAAACCGATCCATGCAGCCACTTTTTATTTTTCATTTTGAAAGAGTGTCTTTGAAAGATGCTATATATTGGCCTAAAACCTGTAATACTCCTGTCTCATCAACCCAAGTTTTGGGATTACAGGTATGAAACACTAAACCCAGCTTAATCAGAATATGTAAAAAGAAAATAACACTATAACTTCTATTTTTATTAATTTTAAAGTGTTTGCGTATTTATACTATTAAAACATCATGTATGTTAGATTGAATGTTCATGATTCCTGTTACCCCAAGTTAATATGTTGATATTTTAAGTGGTGCATTGTCACAATATATTATGATGAAGTTCACAGTGATAGAGACATATATGCAAATAACATTTTGTGTGCCTCTACCTTGGTTCTACCCCACTCCTTCATCCTCTCAGTTCATGGCATTGAAATTGGCATTGATGAAAGTGTAGATATACATCATGTCCACTGAAGGGTTTTTTTTTTTTGTGTGTGTGTGTGTGTGTGTTTGTGTGTGTGTTTGGTACTGGGGATGGAACACAGAGGCCTTCTACCACTGTGCTACACTCTCAGACCTATTTTATATTTTATTTGAAAACAGGGTCTCACTAAGTTGCTAAGAGCCTCACTAAGTAGATGAGGCTGGCTTTGAACCTGTACAATATTCCTGTCTTACTCTTCCAAGCGTGGGGATTACAAGCGTGTGCCACCATGCCAGGACATTAAAGGATTTTGTTCATCATATCTCCCTTTCTAGACACACATCCCTCCCTGGGGTCCCCTCCATAACTCCATTAGGGTTTATCCTCTTGTTAAAAGTTTTTCCTTTGTCCCAATTTCTTGCTGGCTTCCACATATGATGAAAGACATCTGACCTTTCACTTTTTATGACTGACTAATATTACTTAGCATAATATTCTCCAGTTCCATCTATTTCTTAGCAAATGATAAAATTATTTCCTTTATCTCATTTTTTTAAATTTTAGTCATACATTTAATGAGAATTTGGTAGAAGCATACATGAATACACCATTTATTTAGCTTTTTCCACTTTCTGCCACAGTCATGTCCTGCTCTCTCCTTCTATTGTTTGGGTTAGTGATTGATATGTTTGTGAATGTACATTGTGTACATTAAAAAATTTCATCATTCCATCCACCTCAGTTAGGTCACCTTATTGGCTCATCTATGATTTCTCCTTCTTTGTCTAGAGTTTCTCTCATGATGCCTTTTCACCCCAGCTTCTGCATATTAGAGACCACTGAATGTATAGAATATAATTTAGAAAAAAAATTCAACAGCGTGAATTGAACATTGAAGAAACAAGGGCCAATATTAAAAGCACTAACAAGAAAAATAGACATAGAAAACAGAATAGAAATTGAAACCAGGGATATCAACAAACATTTAAAGAACATTTTATTGGTGTGTTATAGTTTTACATCTTAATGGAGTATAAGATGGTAGCAGAATTCATGCACAGATCACCTAATTAGTCTTCACCCAAATTTAAACCCATTCCCTACCCCCCTCCTTCTTGTTTAGCTTAGTGATTGACTTTGGTATGTTTGTAAATATACATCATGTACATTAGGAAATTTTCCTTTTCTCCCCTCCTTTCCCCTCAGGTCAGCTTATTTGCTCATCTATAACTTCTCCTTTGTCTAGAGTTCCCCCTATGACCCATTTTCTTCCTACCTTCTGCATAATAGGAAGAGTATCCGATTATTTATTGTTTGTGACTGGCTAATCTCACTTAGCGTAATGTATTCCACTTTCATCTATTTCCCTGTAAATTACATAATTTTGTTTTCTTTATGACTGAATAAAATTCCATTGTGTATATATCCCACAATTTTGTAATATATCCATCTGTTGATGGACATCTTGGCTGGTCCCATAGTTTAGCAATGATGAATTGTGCAGCTATGAACATAGATATGCATGCCTTAATTTTGTAGTTGGGTTTTCATTCTTTAGGGTAGACATTCAGAAGTGGTATTGCTGAATTATATAGTAGATTCATTTTTATTCTTCTGAGGATCCTCCACACTGTTTTCCAATTTGGTTTCACTAATTTGGAATTCTACCAATAATATATTAGATTTCCCACTTCACCACATTCTCACCAGTATTTGTTGTTTGTGGTTTGAATGGGTGTCATTCTAGTTGGAGTTAGCTGAAATCTTAGGGTAGTTTTGATTTGCATGATTTTTTATTTCTAATGATGTTGAGCATTTTTATACATTTATTGGCCATTTGAATTTCATTTGTGAAGTTTCTATTTAGTTCCCTTGTCCATTTTATTATTGGGTTATTTGTTTTTTTAGTTCTAATTTCTTGAATATTCAGTATATTCTAGATGTTAGTCCTCTAGTAAGTTCTTAAGTTTATTTAGAACAACAACAACAAAAAAAGAATAGCCAAAGTAGTATTCAGCAACAAAAAACATGCAGAAGGAATCACAATACCTGAGTTTAAACTATACTACAAAACTATAGTAATAAAAGCAGCATGATACTGGCATAAAAACAGATACATAGACCAATGCCCAGAATAGAAGACTCCTAAACAAATCTGAACACTTACAGGAAATTAATGTTTTACATAGGGACCAAAATCATACACTGGAAAATAAAACACTTTCTCACCCTCCACAAGAGTCAATAAAGATGGATCAAAGACTTAGAAATTATACTACAAACCTTGAGGCTCTTTGAAGAAAGGAAAGTTCCAACACCTCAACACATAGCCACATTTAAAACTTTCTCAAAAAGACCCCAAAGGCATAAGAAACTAAAAGGTCAATATGTGGGATTGCATTAACCTGAAGAACTTAACTCTTAAGAGTTACAAACCTAAACTGAGCATTGACAGATGGGAGAAATTTTTGTCAATAATTTTTGCAAAGAAGTAATATCAGGAAAAGAGAAAAAAATAACAGCTTAAATTTGTTTCTGTCTTTGGGGCTTTTCTGGAAAGATGGTAATTGTTCGTATAAGAACAACATTGTTGACTTCCGGGAAGATGGCGACTGAGAAAAGCGGGGCATAAGAGCCCCGCTAACAACAAATCTCCATTACCACAAAATCAGCACCTTTCATAGCCAGAAAACACCATCACCAGTGAAACAAAAAATCACCAGGCTCCAGAGAGAAAGCAGACTGAGAACAGAGCTCAGAGCCACAGAGGAGATACACTGGCCTCACGCCCGAGGACACAGCAGACGCGGCAGCAGCGCCATACTGCCTGCGGCACTGGCAAATTCACGGGACGGCTACAGCAAGCCGAGGTGAGCCACTGCGGAACAGCCAGGCAGAATTTCTCCGCGCAGAGAGCATCTAAAGCTCCCAGTGACCGAGCACAACACACGCTTCAGGGATTCAGAGTGGAAATCAAAACCAAGAAGAAAAACACCAGCCCCACAGCTGAGGGCGTAGCAGCGGCACCATATTGCCACCGGCGTCAGCAGCACCTAATTCAGCGAGGCCAGTATAGCTACATCTGCGTACTGAAGAACAGTGAGTCAAATTGCGGGCCACAGAGGAGAAATCCCAGTACTGTACTCCCTGGGTCTTGACCCAGTGAGGGAGGGGCGGTGGCAGAGATATCACACCATAGGAGAACGTGCAACCTGGCACCCCCCCACAGTCTAAAGTAGCCTCTATCGACTCTCTGGGTCGGAGACTCTGTGATACAACCCAGTAAAGGAGTAGTGGGGTCTGAGATACTACTGACTCGAGATCCAGAACACCTTAAGTGAAGGCATAGTGACCCAAGGGAAGAACGCAGAGAAGGCACAAACTTCCTAAATCATGGGAAAAAGGAATAATACTGGAGCAATAAATGCCCACAACCCCACAAGATCAGAACCCGATAAAACAGAAAATCAGAGATTTCTAGAAGATCAAATCAGGAAAATAACTGTAGAAATAATAGAGGTGCTTCGAAAAGAACTCAGAGAGAGCCAAAAAGAGATAAAGGATGCAATTAATGAAGTAAAGGCCTCAATTCAAAGCACAAACAACCGATTAGAACACATGGAGAACAGAATCTCGCTCTTAGAAGATGAGCAATCCAAAACTGAACGCATAGTTTCTAACCTAGAAAAAAATATCCGACAGCAGGAATCTGATATTGAAGAAATATGGGCCCATTTTAAGAGAGCTAACCTAAGAATAATTGGAATAGAGGAGGGAAAAGAAAGTGAAACCAAAGGGATCAACAATCTCTTCAAGGAAGTAATAGCAGAAAATTTTCCAGACATAGAGCAAGAGGTCGATACACAGGTCCAGGAAACTTATAGAACTCCCTTTAGACAGGATCGGAGAAGAGGATCCCCACACCACATAATTGTCAAAATGACCAATGTGGAAGCCAAGCAGAGAATCTTAAAGGCAACCAAAGCAAAGGGCCAAGTGACATTCAGAGGCAAACCAATTAGAATCACTCCAGACTTCCCAAACCAAGTTATGAGAGCCAGAAGGGCTTGGAGTAACCTATTCCAAACTTTGAAAGAAAACAACTTCCAGCCAAAAATTCCCTACCCAGCAAAACTTTCTATCAAATTAGATGGAGAAATAAGAAGCTTCCATGATAAACAGAAACTGAAGGAATTTATGTCTTCAAAACCAGCACTAGAGAAAATACTCAAAGAGATTAACTACAAAGAAGAAATAGGTAACACACTCCAGAACTAGAGAAACAAGACTTTCCATCCAACAGACAACTAAGATTGGTTATCTGTGGAGATTCATTATTTATGTTAGTCTTTTACCTATCTCTAAAGGGTATTGTTTGCCTTTTTTGTTGTTAATTTTTAGGATTTCTAGTTGGAATATTAATATACCTTCAGATATAGCAATTGGAAATATTTTATCCCATTCTATTAGTAACTGTTAACTCTGTTTACATTGTCTTTGGATATACAATATTTTTTTTTTTTTTTTTAGGGAGTTTGTATACTCCTCTGTTGCCTGTGCCATTGAAATCATAACCAAGAAATCACTGCCAATTTCAATGTTGTGAGGTTTAATGACCCAGATTTTCTCCTAAAAGTTTATAGTTTTAAGATTTATATTTAGGTCTATTATCTATTTTGAGTTAAAATTTGTATATGGGATTAGGTAAGGGTTCAATTTTATTCTTTTCCATGTAATTATTTTTTAACAATATTTAGTTAAAAGATTAATATTTCCACCACCAAATGTTCGTGGAAACCTTGTCAAAAATAACTTGACAATATAGGGAAGAATTTAGCTCTAGGCTTTTATTTAACTCCAATGGTTTATATATCTGCCTTTAGAATAGTACTACACTGTTTCAATTATTGTAGCTTTATATGGTTTGAAATCAGAAAATATATATCTTCTAGCTTTGTTCTTTTTCAAGATCTTTTTGGATACCTAGAGTCCATATTCCATATTAGGATAGATTTTTTTCTGAAAAATAAATATATAAATACATGATAGTTTGACCTAAAAATAGAAAAAAAATATTCTCTGGTAAGAAAGAAAGCAAAAAGAAATATTGAAATGTTATCTTTAAGTCATCAAAAGCTTGGTATGAGACAAATGAAACTGTTATGTGAAATTATCATTTTTAATTTTAGATAAATTGACATAATACTAGATGTCAACTACTAAGCCAAGCATGGGAGGGAGGGATAGGGAGAGAATGGAGTGGGGATCGGGTGGGGGCTGACTGAGAAAAGTGTGCATGTATTTCTACAAAAGTATGTATCCTACTATGATGTATGAATACAGTGCACCAATAAAAAATAAAAAATAAATTAAAAAAAAAGAACAACATTGTTAGATGATATTGTTTTTAGTTTTGCTTGTACGTAGGGACAAGACACAGATGTAGTAAGTGTGTGGGTGTAAAGTTTTGGGTAAATGAAGGATATGAAGAAAGGACATTTTGTATGCAAAAGAAAGCATTTTGTATAAAGTAGAGTTTATCCTAAGATTGTCCCAAATAAGAAAAGAAAGGACCAGGATAAAAATCAAAGGGTTGCAACAAGTCCTAAAGCGTTTGTGGGATGTTTGTGTGCATATGTGATGAAGATGGTTTTATAAAAAACTTAAAAGAAAAAATAAGTAATATCAGATAATTTTCCAAACATAAAAAGAGCTTGATACAAAGGTATA
Source organism: Muscardinus avellanarius (assembly GCF_963383645.1). Classification (NCBI taxonomy): domain Eukaryota; kingdom Metazoa; phylum Chordata; class Mammalia; order Rodentia; family Gliridae; genus Muscardinus; species Muscardinus avellanarius. Next base: position 61,454,163 of record NC_137792.1, on the reverse strand, counting down.
GGAAACATATAAGCTCCTTTAGAAAAGCTCAGAGAAAAGATTCACCATGAGACATATAGTCAAAATGAGATATAATACAGAGGCCAAGGCGAGAATCTTAAAGGCAACAATAGCAAAAGACCAAATGACATTCAGAGGCAAACCAATTAGCATCACTCCAGACTTCCCAAGCCGAGTTATGAAAGCCAGGAGGGCCTGGAGCAACATATTCTAAACTCTGAAAGAAAACAACTTGCTGCCAGAAATTTTCTAACCAGGAAAAATATCTGTCAAAGTCAATGGGGAAATAAAAATCTTCCATGACAAAAAGAGTTTATGTCTTCCAAATCAGCACTAGAGAAAATACTCAAAGAGATGAATTATTAAAAATGAGTAAATGTTAGAAGCAGATAAACAATAATTTCCATGAAACAAAGAACTAAGTAAGGAACACACACTACCTCAAACAGAAGTTAAAACTCATAATGTTAAGAATTAAAAATCATCTCTTAATAATCACACTGAACATAAATGGCTTCAACTCCACAACAAAAAAAATAATGTGGAAAAATGAAGCTAAATATCAATATATTAAAAATTAAAACTCATCTCTCAATAATCACACTGAATGTAAATGGCCTCAACTCCCCAATAAAATAACATAAAGTGGCAAAATGGATTAAAAACCTGAATCTATTTATATGCTGCCTATAAGAAACATGCCTTACAAGTAAAGACAGTAACAAACTTAAGGTAAAAGGCTGAAAATATACTTTAATAAAATAGTCAGGATCACTGCTCTTATGATTTGAAGATATTATTAAATAAAAAAATTACTTAATCAAAGGTACACTAATATATCTTAGTGTTTAACAGGTAAGTAGTGTTATACACTATAAATATATTGGACCAATACATTGCCTACCCTGGGCAAAAAAAGCACCATACCATAAAACTTCATCAGACTACTTTGACAATTTCAAATGTATGAATTGTTTATTTCTGGGAAATTTATTTAATGTTTTCATACTGCAATTGTCTTGTGTTCTATATATGGCCCTTCTCTAGCTCTCTCTGCTTCCAACTGCCATGATTTGAGCAGTATTACTTTGCCATGCCTTGGCACTGAGTTTTCTGCTCTTAAGCCAGCCAACTATAGCCTGAATTAACCTTTCCACCTCTAAGTTGTCCTTGTCAGGTATTCTGTTCATAGCCACAAAAATCTGATTGAAACACTAACACGATCCAGACTACCAAAGATGCTGATATTAGATATGCTGTTAGAAAATTATACTGTTGAGAAAAAGCCACTGGTTTGGCTGCAAAACATTTATGAAGTACCTCCACAGGAATAAAAAACCAGAGTATTCATACATTCACAGGGTTATTTGAATAAATTAATTACATGCTTATGTGCTTCATAAATCCCCTCAAACATCTCAGCAGGAATAAAAAGAAAAAGATGACATTAGGTACAAAAAAACCGTGGAGATCTAATGGAATGAATCTTCTTCATGTACCTGGGAGACATAACATTTTTGTGAAGATTATATCAGAAGAAACTCTACCATCTTCTAAAATGACAGAGAAGATAAAAAGAGGTTATGATCTTCCAAATTCTAGAGGTAATAAACAAAAAAGCTGATAAACCTTTTTAATAGAAAACACTAATAAAAACATATATATATATATATATATATATATATATATATATATATATATATATACACATTATATATACAACGTATACATATATACAAATATTTTTCTGAAGCCTCCAGAAAAAAAAAAAGCCTTAATTCCACCTTCATTTAGAATGTTGACCTCTCAGAGTTTACAAAGATAAACTTTAGGGAGTCAGATGTTAGGTACCAGTACTTAAAAAATTAGAATAATAAACCAGGCGTGGTTGTACATGCTTGTAATCCCCGTGCTTGGGAGGCGGAGACAGGAGGAATGCACAGGTATGAAGCGAGCTTTGCTGGCTTAAGATACCCTGTTTCCAAATAAAATATAAAAAAATAGGTCTGGGAGTGTATCCTGGAGGTAGAAGTTTTTCCAGGAACCCCAGTACCACACACACAAAAAAAAATACAATAATAAGAAATATTAGATTGTATTTTAACATGTATTAAAAGTATTATTGAATAAAATTTAATGAAAATGTGTAAAATTACATCAACATATATTTGTGACTGAAAGAGTGATTCTGTAAACCAACAATAGGTTATAATCTGCGGGTGCTTTTTGGGGGGCATTTTATCTCTGAGCTATAGTACCAATTTTATTTCATTTTTTATTTTATTTCATTTTTTAAAAAATTAAAAAAGGCTTTCACTAATTTGTAGAGGACCTCTCTAAGTTGCTGAGGCTATCCTCAAACCTGCAATCCTCCTGTCTCATCCTCTAATGTTTTGTAATTATAAGCATGTTCCACCACAACCAGGTTATAACCTGCCTTTTAAAAAATGTATTTATTTATTTAATTTCATTTAGAGTACTGGGGATTGAAGTAAGGGACATGCCACATCTGAGCTACATCCCTAGCCATATTTTATTTCTTAGTTTGAAACAGGATCTCACTAAGTTGCTTAGAGTCTCACTAAATTTATGAGGCTATTCTCAAACCCATGATTCTTCTGTCTCAACCTCCTAACTACTGGAATTACAGGTGTGTGCCACTGCACCTGGTTTAAATCTTATTTTTTAACTATGATTAAAAACATATATATAGGCGGGGGTCGCGCACGGGGCACGCCAGCCAGGGCCCGGGTCGCGGGACTCTGGGCCCCGGGCCGAACTGCGAGTAGCACGCCAGACACCTGGAGAAACCGGGCCCAGTACCCTGGGACCCGGGCGGGGGTCAGGCGGGCATGCCAGCCAGGGCCTGGGTCACGAGACTCTGGGCCCCGGGCCGAAATGCGCGTAACACGCCAGACCCCTGGAGAAACCGGGCTCAGTACCCTGGGTTCTGGGCAGGGGTCGTGCGGAGTACGCCAGCTGGGGCCCGGATCGTGGGACCCTGGGCCCCAGGCAGAGTAGTGCGGATCACTCTGGACCCATGCGGAAACCGATAGGGTTACAGTGCTACTGAGTGCCTGATCCCACTACCTCCTCAAACCCCATATACTGTCTTCCCTTATTAAAAAAAAAAAAAAGAAAGGAACAGAAAAAGAAAAAGAAAAATATCGGAGAGGAGGTAAGAAAGCCATTATGGATGCTAGGACACTGGAGATGCAGACAAAACTTATCTAAATGCACTGGAACTTATGGAAAAATTCCCCATGAAAGAGGATTGCTATTTCTGTATATTGTTAAGAATCTCGGGCATCATCTGTAAGGAGAAAGTTTAGCGGAGACCAAGGAGAAAGGCGGTGTTGAAAGAGTTCTCTGCGATGGTGGTGGAGACTTATATTCAGAAGAAGAGAAATCGGATCCTACCAACCTTATTTGTTTGGATAAATTAAACCAAATGTCGAATGCTACCATCACACATGCATAGGAACACTGGACAACATTCAGAGTGGAAAAAGAGCCTGGGAAGGATTTGAAATGGTGGAAGCAGTGGAAATGCCAGTGGCCAGTACTCAGGGGAGGCAGACATCTGATACATTACACCTGGAACCTTTGAAATAATAACCACAGAGACAGTGATTGGAACCTGCTGAGGGGTTTGGAGGGCGCCGGGGCCAGTGGTCGACATCGGAGCTTGCTGTGAGGCAAGGCCACTACTGAAGCCTCCGTGGCCGGGATTGAAGCCTGCCGAGGGGTTAGACCGATGATGGAGCCAGCGAGGCCGGCATTGGAGCCTGCCATGAGGCAAGGCTGGTGCTGGGGCCTCCGAGGTCTGGTCCGGAACCTGCTGAGGGGATAGGCCAGTGCTTGGGCCAGCGAAGCTGGCATTGGAGCCTGCCATTAGGCAAGGCCAATACTGGGGCCTCCGAGGCCAGGATAAGAGCCTGCTGAGGGGTTAGGCCGGTGCTGAGGCCAGCGAGGCCGGCATCGGAGCCTGCTGTGAGGCAAGGCCGGTACTTGGGCCTCCGAAGCCAGGATAAGAGCCTGCCGAGGGGTTAGGCCGGTGCTGGGGCCAGCGAGGCCGGCATTGGAGTCTGCCACGAGGCAAGGCAGGTGCTTGGGCCTCCGAGGCTGGGATCGGAGCCTGCCTTGAGGCAAGGCCGGTACTGGGGCCTCCGAGTCCAGGATAAGAGCCTGCCGAGGGCTTAGGCCGGTGCTGGGGTCAGCGAGGCCGGCATCGGAGCCTGCCCTGAGGCATGACCAGTGCTGAGGCCTCCAAGGATGAGATCGGAGCCTGCTGAGGGGTTAGGCTGGTACTGAGGCTAGCGAGGCCAGCATCGGAGCCTGCCGTGAGGCAAGGCCGGTACTGGGTCCTCCGAGGCCAGGATAAGAGCCTGCCGAGGGGTTAGGCCAATGTTGGGGCCAGCGAGGCCAGCATCGAAGCCTGCCGTGAGGCAAGGCCATTACTGGGGCCTTCGAGGCCAGGATAAGAGCCTGCTGAGGGGTTAGGCTGGTGCTGGGGCCAGTGAGGCCGGAATTGCAGCCTGCCCTGAGGCATGGCTGGTGCTGGGGCCTCCGAGGCCAGGATCAGAGCCTGCTGAGGGGTTAGGCCGTTGCTGGGGCCAGCGAGGCTGGCACCGGAGCCTGCCATGAGGCAAGACCAGTACTAGCGAGGCCGGCACTGGAGCCTGCCATGAAGCAAGGCCGGTACTGGGGCCTCCGAGGCCGGGATTGGAGCCTGCCAAGGGGTTAGGCTGGAGCTGGGGCCAGTGAGGCCAGCATCAGTGCCTGCCATGAGGCAAGGCCGGTGCTGGGGCCTCAGAGGCCGGGATAAGAGCCTGCTGAGGGGTTAGGCCGGTACTGGGGCTAGCGAGGCCAGCATCGGAGCCTGCTGTGAGGCAAGGCTACTACTGGGGCCTCCGAGGCCAGGATAAGAGCCTGCTGAGGGGTTAGGCTGGTGCTGGGGCCAGTGAGGCCGGCATTGCAGCCTGCCGTGAGGCATGGCCAGTGCTGGGGCCTCCGAGGCCTGGATCGGAGCCTGCTGAGGGGTTAGGCAGGTGCTGGGGCCAGCGAGGCCGGCATCGGAGCCTTCCGTGAGGCATGGCCAGTGCTGGGGCCTCCGAGGCCAGGATCTGAGCCTGCCAAGGGGTTAGGCCGGTGCTGGGGCCAGCGAGGCTGGCACCGGAGCCTGCCATGAGGCAAGACCAGTACTAGCGAGGCCGGCACCGGAACCTGCAATGAAGAAAGGCCAGTACTGGGGCCTCCGAGCCCGGGATTGGAGCCTGCCGAGGGGTTAGGCCGGAGCTGGGGCCAGTGAGGCCAGCATCAGAGCCTGCCATGAGACAAGGCCAGTGCTGGGGCCTCCGAGGCTGGGATAAGAACCTCCTGAGGGGTTAGGCAGGTGCTGGGGCCAGCGAGGCTGGCATCGGAGCCTGCCATGAGGCCAGGCCGGTACTGGGGCCTCCGAGGCTAGGATGACAGCCTGCTGAAAGGTTAGACCGGTGCTGGGGCCAGCAAGGCCGGCATAGGAGCCTGCCGTGAGGCGAGACCAGCATCGGAGCCTGCAGTGAGGCATGGCCAGTGCTGGGACCTCCTAGACAAGGAACGGAACATGCCGAGGGGTTAGGCCAGTGCTGGGGCCAAGGAGGCCGGCATTGGAGCCTGCTGTGAGGCTAGGCCGGTGCTGGGGCCTCCGAGGCCGGGATTGGAATCCTGCCAAGGGGTTAGGCCGGTGCAGGGGCCAATGGCCAGCATCGGAGCCTGCCGTGAGGCAAGGCCACTCCTGCAGCCTCCAAGCCCGAGACTGAAGCCAGCTTAGGGGTAAAACCGGGGCAGGGGCCAGCGAGACCAGAACTGGGGCCTCCCATGAGGCAAGGCTGCTGCTTGAGCCAGCGAGGTCTGGATCAGTCCACTGAGTAGCCAGGCCACTACTTGGGCCATCAAGAGTGAGATCTGTACTTGCAACGCAGCATGCACAGAGAAATATTGCAGAAAATATAAATCAGATGCTTCGCTTAATCAGCAATAACTAGGAGGAAAGGGGCAACAGGAAGAGGTTGAGCTATAGAAAGGGCCCTATAATGAAGCAACTAATGTGACCAATCAGAGGGTATGTAATACTGGACGACGAAGCCTCTTTAAAACGCAGGAGGAACAAAAACAAATGTATCAAAGTAAATCACCAAAGAAGCATGGGATGGAGGGAGGGGGAGGGAATGGGATGGGGGCTGGAGGAGGGCTAATTGGATGATGTGTGCTTGTATATCCTCTCAAGTCTTGTACTCCAATGTTATAGATATATGACTACAATGCACCAATTTAAAAAATAAATTAATTAAAAAAGGGAATTTCAAATGAAGAGAAATATCAAAAAAACATACACACACACACACACACAGATATATATATATATATATATATATATATATATATATATATATCATTGTGATATTTTGATACACACATATTTTAAAATGGTGTAGCCTGCATTTTGAGAAACAAGGTGATTTGTACAGCAAAAGATTAAGTAACTTCAAATTATGAATAAATGTAGAGTTAGTTTTTTTTTTTTTTTCAAAATGGCGACTGAGGGACACAGCACTTCTCAGTAGCTGAAGCAAATAAAGTTCAAATACTTAGAAAGCAGTGTCTTAATCAACAAAATAAATACATACCAGGAACCAAAACAGATCCAGGTACGTCGGCAGAACCCTGAACTTGAAGAAGAAGAACAAAGATCGAACACAGGACCTGCTGCAGATACAATCGGAACGCCCGTTGGCGGGCTGGCTGCGTGGCTGGCTGCACAGCTGCCTGCCTGAAATTACCGTGGCAAGATAATTCAGGACTGAAAATGGACTTAGGACCTCATCTTAAGCAATGAGCAGCACCCACGTCAGAATTCTCTGTGCTCACCAGCGACTGGATCACAAAAGCACAGAGACTCCCACGGAAGCCTGAACCAAGGAAGCGAGGTACCTGAGTGTGTCTAGGGAAAGTGCGGGTCCTAGCATGCATCCCAGCCCCAACCCCAGCACTGGCCCAAGCCTCAGAACCCAGCACTCTCCTCGCGCACCTTGTCTGTGCCCTGGTCCCCTGCTAGTAGTCAGTGCCTGCGCCACTGCCACCCCTATATCGGAGCCTGCCTGTGTGTCTAGCCCCCGCCACCTTGCCAGAGTCTGCCTTCCAGAGTACAAAGAAAACAAAGAGACACTGGATTATATTCTGAAAGCTATCAAAGCAATCAGATACGCACATATTATATGGACCTGACCCCATATGCGTAAATAAGTAGGATTGTTTGTTTTATTTTGCTTTTACAGTGCTTTTGTTTTGGTATGGTTATTGTTGACTTTTTTTTTCTTAACCCACAATTCTTTTACTTTAACTTTTTTTTTAATATATGTTGGACAGTTTGCCTTATTTTCTGATTTCACACAGCTGCTAGTTCCTTTTATTTTATTCTTGTTCTTTTTTTCCTCTTTCTTCCTGTTTCCTTCCTTTTTTCATTCTCCTACTTTGATTGGTTTTTTTCTTTCTTTATCTTGGATTACATAATAGTCTTGGTATCTTGTGTGGATTTTTTTTTTTATGTTTGTCTGCTCCTTCCATCACCCCTATTTACAAACCTTCCCACACTAACCTACATATTTTTCTCCCCCAAAACTTTTCCCCATAATATACCTCCTGGTTTAATACTCAAAGTATTTCTTATATCCATAATTACTCTACTAACGACAAGAGTCCTACTAGTTAACTCTCTCTCATTTCTAGCAAGATATTACCTTATCATACTTAAAGTCTTTCTCAACCTAAACATATCCTCTACCTAATCCAACTCCTTTACCAATCACCCCAGCTCCTCCCACATCACCCACCCTCAAAACTGGAAAGGCTCTGCTGACTTGCTGATACCCCTAAACTCCTAATATTAAGATTGGACTAAGCATAATACTCATGAATGATGGGTAGAAATTAGAAAAAAAAGGACAGAGAACGCTATAAATATGAGAACCAGGAATTATGAAGAGACAGCAGAAATCACAAATACTGACCTACTAGAAATGCAAGAAGGGGAATTCAGAATCTTGATGTACAATATGATGAAAGGATTTAAAACGAGTATAGAGAAAGTGAAAGGTGAGATAGAAACATTAAAAAAGAATCAGAAAGAGGTCTGGAATGAAGTGAAAGAGGCAATAAGTGAAATGAAGACAGCAATATAAAGAAATTCTGGAAGATTAGATGAAATGGAAAACAGAATATCAATATTAGAAGACAGTACATCCCAAACCGAAAACACAGTCAGCGATATACAGAAATCTTTACAGCAACAAAACCCAAACATCCAGCAAATATGGGATAATATGAAGCGTCCTAATTTACGAATAATAGGCCTTGAAGAAAGGATAGAGGTACAGACCAAGGGCATCTGTAATATCTTCAAGGAAATAATCTCAGAGAATTACCAAATATGGAAAGAGGCTTGGACCTTCATGTCCAGGAGGCATACAGAACTCCACTGAGACAGGACCAAAGAAAGACCACTCCACCCCACATAATAACCAAAATGACCAATATAGAGGCTAAGGAAGGAATCTTAAAAGCAGTTAGAACAAAAGGACGGGTGACATATAGAGGCAAAACAATAAGAATCACCCCAGACTATACAACCCAGGTCAGGAATGCTAGGAGAGACTGGTACGACGTGATTCAGACCCTGGAAGAAAATAACTTCCCCCGAGCTAATCTATCTAGCAAAACTACTATTCAAGATCAAGGGTGAAATCAAAGTCTTCCAGGATAAACAGAATCTCAAAAAAATCATGAATTCAAAGCCAACACTAGAGAAAATTCTTAAAGAAATAAACCATAAGGAAGAAAAAATAAGCAGACTTCAGAATCAGAGAAGAGAGGAAGTTAATAAGTGGGCCATTTAAGGAAAGAAGAAAGATCACACCACACAAGAGTAGACAGAATACAAAATGGCAGAAAACAAAAATCATATTTCAATAATATCTCTTAATATCAAAGACTTAACTCACCAATCAAAAGACATAGACTGGCAATGTGGATTAGGAAACATAATCCAAATATATGCTGTCTGCAAGAAACTCACCTCACAGCCAAGGACATTCACAGGCTGAAGGTGAAAGGATGGAAAAAGATATATCATGCCTATAGTGACCATAAAAGAGCAGGGTAGCAACCCTAATATCCAACAAAACAGACTTTAAACTAAAACACATCAAAAGAGACAAATCAGGGCACTTCCTTTTATTAAAAGGAACAATACACCAAGAAGATATAATGATAGTAAATATTTATGCCCCAAATGTGGGTGCAACCACATTTGTAAAACAAACCCTTCTGGACATAAGATCCCAAGTAGACCCAAATACAATAATTCTGGGAGATATTAATACGCCACTCACACCACTAGATCGATCTTCAAGGCAAAAGATGAGTAAAGACGCTTTAGAACTAAAGGAAACCATAAACCAAATGGACCTAATAGACATTTTCAGATTATTTCAACCAGGAACTACAGAATACACTTTCTTCTCAGCAGCCCACGGAACCTTCTCCAAAATAGTTCACATCCTGGGACACAAAGAAAATACCAGCAAATAAAAAAATGTAATATAATTTCTTGCATCTTTTCAGACCACAACAGAATAAAAGTAGAAATCAACAACAGGAGAATGAATGGTACACTATTGAATGACAAATGGGTAAGAGCAGAAATTAGGGAAGAAATAAAGAAATTTATGGAAACAAACAAAAACAGAGACACAAACTACCAAAAGAACTCAAACAAAAGACTTCTGGAGCTGATTGACAAATTCAGTAAAGTCGCAGGTTACAAAATCAACCTAAAGAAATCAGTGGCTTTTCTTTATGCCAACAACGAATCTATAATGAAAGAAACAAAGAAAATAATTCCATTCACTATAACCTCAAAACCAATAAAATACCTAGGAATAAAACTAACCCAAGATGTAAAAGACCTCTACAACAAAAACTATAAAACATTAAAGAAAGAAATTGAAGAAGACCTCGGAAGATGGAAAGATACCCTGTGCTCATGGATAGGCAGAATAAATATCATCAAAATGGCCATTCTGCCAAAACTGATCTATAGATTCAATGCAATTCCCATTAAAATACCAGTGACATTCTTCAGAGACCTAGAAAAATCAATCATGAATTTCATATGGAGAAAGAAAAGACCTAGAATAGCCAAAGCAATTCTCAATAATAAGAAACATGCAGCAGGCATTACAATCCCAGACTTCAAACTATAGTATAGAGCAATAGTAGTAAAAACAGCATGGTACTGGCACAAAAACAGATATACTGACCATTGGATTAGAATAGAAGATACAGAAACAAACCCACACATCTTTAGTCAATTTATCTTTGACAAAGGGGCCAAATACATATGTCGAAGAAAAGACAGCCTTTTCATTAAGTGGTGCTGGGAGAACTGGCTAACCATTTGTAAAAAGATGAATCTAAACCCCTATATCTCACCAAACACAGGAATCAACTCAAGATGGATGAAAGACTTAGAAATTAGACCTGAGACTGTGAAGTTAGTAGAGGAGAGCATATGTTCAACACTACAACATATTGGCACATGCAGTAACTTTCTCAACAAAACCCCCAAAGCTCAGGAAATTAAAGCAAAAATAAACAAGTGGGATACCATCAAATTAAAAAGTTTCTTCTCATCAAAGGAAACTATCAATAACCTAAAGAGGAAGCCTACAGAATGGGAAAGGATCTTTACCAGCCACCATTCTGATAGGGGGCTAATATCCAGAATATACAAAGAGCTCAAAAGATTCTACACTAGCAAAACAAACAACCCAATCAAGAAATGGGCAAATGAACTAAATAGACACTTCACAAAAGAAGAGATACAAAGGGTCAATAGGTACATGAAAAGATGTTCTTCATCACTGGCCATCAGGGAGATGCAAATCAAAACTACACTGAGATTCCATCTAACCCCAGTCAGAGTGGCAAACATAAAGAAATCAAACAACAACAAATGCTGGTGAGGATGTGGGGAAAGAGGAACTATTTACACTGTTGTTGGGATTGCAAACTAGTTCAACCACTATGGAGATCTGTGTGGAGATTCCTAAGAAAGGTGGGAATAGATCCACCATATGATCCAGCTATACCACTCCTGGGTATCTTTCCAAAGGGGTTGAATTCAGAGAAATACAGCAACATAGGCATACCTATGTTCATAGCAGCACAATTTGTAATAGCCCAAATATAGAACCAACCCAGATCACCATCGACAGATGAATGGATAGCAAAACTGTGGGAAATACACACAATGGAATTCTATTAAACCATAAAGAAGAACAAAATTATATCATTTGCAAGAAGATGAAAAGCCCTGGAGAACATTATGGTAAGTGAGATCAGCCAAGCACGGAAGGAGAAGGTACATATGTTTCCTCTAATATGCCCAAACTAGGAAACACAAAGGATACCAGTGGGACTCCAGATATTGGAGGGGAAATACTAGCTAAGTCTGAATGGAAAGATAGGAGAGGAGGAAGGCCGATCTTGAATAATGAGGGTCTACACCTGAACATGTGTAAAATTATGAATAAGACATGGTTAACCTTGACAACCATTGGTGGGAGCGGGGAAGGGAAAATGGGTGCGAGGGGGAGAGGGCACCAAATATAGTTTAAATGTATACTATTTATTTTCAATAAAAAATTGTTAAAAATTAATTAATTAAATAAATAAATAAATGTAGAGTTATATTATATTATACTACAATAATATATATTATATAATTAAAGAATATTCTGTATAAAATGATAAAGTAATATATTGCCATTTTTCTGCTAATTCATTATAGCATAAACATGAAAGTAATATCGATTGTAATATATTTCAATGAATTTTTTTAAATCATAGTACAAAAGAAGCATGTGTATTTAGATGATAAATGTTACAAATTAAGTGTTATTTTGTAATAAAACTACTTAAAATAGTTTCCATTGAATAATTACATGTTTTTAAAAATCTAGCTATAATCTCACACTACTCTGAAAATCTTTACATTTCTGCCACTTTATTTTTTTGAATCTCTAGAGTGTTGTTTTCAGTATATAATGTTACCACAAACATAAAAAATCAACACTTTAGTCCCTATAGATATCATATATTATTTCTTCAATCACTTGTTATTAAAGTGTATTTAATTGTCATAAAGTATATTAATTGAATATGTTTCAGGTATAATTCTAAATACAAGATAATACGTTTGAGAGAAAAATTCAAAGATAAATACAAAAAATATTGTCCTGTAAAGTATAAATTATATCAGCAGTCTAATTTTACATAAATCAGTATCTGTCATGAAATTTCAGGTACCCAATGACAGCATAATTTATATTCCTCTAATATGTTAAAAATATTAATAGTTTAAAATTTCTTTTTGAATGAAGTATAAAGGATAAAAAACAAAATTAAAGAAGAAATTAACCTTTTTAGAAATTTATTGGTGCACTGTAATCATACATTATTATGAGATACATGATGATGAAGGCATACCTACATACATCACTCATTTAGCCCTTTCATGTTCTCATACCATTTTCTCTCCCTCCATCCTTCTTGTGGTTTTCAGCTTAGTGACTGACTTTGATACTTTTTGAATGTACATCATAGTCATGAGGGTGCTTTCCTCTTCCCCATCTCATTTCCCTCAGTTAGTCCAAGTTCTTTACTCATCTAAAGTTTTTCCTTGTCTAGAGTTCCTAATATTTCTCGTTTTCTTCTTCACTTCCACATATTAAGAAGAGCATCTGATTTCTTACTGTTTTGGACTGACTAATCTCACTTAGCCTAATGTTCTCCAGTTTCATCCATTTCCCCACAAAGGACATAATATGTTCTTTTTTATATTCCATTGTGTACATATCCCATAGTGTTGTACCCTATTCATCTGTTGCTGAACATCTTGGCTGGTTTTATAATTTGGAAATTGTGAATTGTGCAGCTATAAACATAGGTATGCATGTCTAGTAGTTTTGTTTCTATTATTTTAAGTAGATATCCATGAGTGGTATTGTTGAGTCATATTATAGGCTCATTTATATTCTTCTGAGAATCCTCCATACTGTCTTCCAAAGAGGATGTACTAATTTTAAATACAAGAATGTATCAGAGTTTCCACTTCTTCACACCCTCACCAACATGTGTTGTTTGTGTTTTGAATTATTGTCATTTTAATTGGTACTAGGTAAAAATTTAGGGTAGTTTCAATTTGCATCTCTCTGATGGAAAATTATATTGAATATTTTTATACATATATTGGCCACTTTTATTTCTTCTCTTATTAAGTCTATTTATGTCCCATTCATTTTTATTGGGTTATTTGTTTTCATAGTGGTTGTTTTCTTGAGTTATCTTTATATTCTAGGTATGAGTCTTCTATCAGAGGAGTAGCTGGCAAAATCTTTACCCATGCTATTGACTCTCTGTTGAGGTTCTTAGAATTTTCTTTTTTTCACAGAAGCTCTTCAGTTTAATGCAATTCCACATATTGATTCTTCTTTTAATTTCTTGTGTCTTTGAGGTCTTGTTGAGAAAGTTTTTCCCTTATTCTATATGTTGAAGTGTTAATCCTATGCCCTCTTCAAGTAGTTGTGAGGTCTCTGGTCTAATTTCCAGGTCTTTGATGCATCTTGAATTGGCTCTGGTACAGGGTGAGAAAGTAGGGTTTATTTCCATTTTTCTGCATATGAATGACCAGTTTGTAAACACAAATTGTTAAAGAGGCTATCTCCCCCCCCCCTTTTAAAGGTCAACTGACTATAAATATGTGGATTTGTTTCAGAGTCTTCTATTCTGCTCTATTGGTCTGTGTGGTTTTTTATTGAACCAGTATCATTCTGTTTTTATTACTGTGGCTTTGTAATATCATTTAAAATCAGGTATTGTGGTGCTTTCTACATAGTTCTTATTGCTGATAACTGGTAGGCTATTTTGAGTTTTTCTGTTGTTCCAAACAAATTAATGGACTGATTTTTTTTCTTTTTCTTTTTTTTTCTTTTTTTTTTCAGTACTGGAGATGGAACCTCTGAACTACATCCCAGCCCAATTTTGTATTCTTTATTTTGAAACAGGGTCTCATGAGATGCAAAGGACTTCACTAAGTAAGATGCAAAGGACTTCACTAAGTAGCTGAGGCTGTCTGTGAACCACAATCCTACTGTCTTAGCCTCCCGAATGCTGAGATTACAAGCCTGTGCTACCACCACTGGCCTGATTTTTCTATGTCTGTGAAGAATGACTTTGGTAAATTAATGGGTTTTGTGTTGAATCTGTAAATTACTTTTGGAAGAATGGCCATTTTGTTGATATTTATTCTGCCAACCAAGAACCTGAAGGGTTTTTCCATCTCCTAAGGTCTTCTTTGATTTTTTAAATGTTTTATAGTTTTTCTTATAGAGATCATTTGCTTTATTGTTTATGTTTATTCCTAAATATTTTATTTTTTGTGCAATATCTTGAGTGGAAGTCATTTCTTAAATTATTTTTTCAGTGAATTTATGGTTGTCATACACAAAGGCTTATGAGTCTTAACACTGATTTTGTTGACAAACACTTTTCCAAATTTGTTGATCAGTTCTATAAGCCTTTTGGTTTAGTTTGTTGAATCTTTAAGTATCATATCATGACAGCTGCAAATCAAGATAATTTTAGTTTTTTCTTTCTCTATTTATTTGACTTCCATCTCTTGCCTTATTTTTCTGGCTAGAATCTCATGTACTATATAGAAAAGGAGTGGTAATAGTGAACATTCTGTCTTTTTCCCATTTTGAGAGGAATATCTTGCAGTTTTTTAATTTAATCTAATTTTGGCTATGGGACGGTTGGATATTGCCTTTATGATGTTGAAGTAGGTTTCTTCTATTCCAGTTCTCTGTAATGCTTTTAGCTTGAGTGAATGCTGGGTTTTGTTGGATGCCTTTTCAGCTTCTATTGAAATAATAATGAGATTTTTGTCTTTGGTTTTGTTGATGTCGTGAATTACATGGATTGTTTTTCATTTGTTGAACCACCCCTGAGATAAACCAGACTTGGTCATGGTGTATAATTTTATTTGTTTTGTTTTGAATTTATATAGCTAATATTTTGTTTAGCAGTTTTGCGTTTAAATTCCTTGATATTCTGGCCTGGCCTGTAATTTTCTTTTCATAAGCTCTCTTTATTTGGTTTGGGTGTTAACGTCATTTTAACTTCAGAGAATTTTGGGGGGAGAGTCCCATTTCTTTTAATTTTATGGATACAATTGAAGAGTATGGGATTATCTCTTTTTTAATGGCTTCATAAAATTTACATGGAAAACTTTCTGATCCTGGGCTTTTCTTTGATGGTAAGCTCTTTATTGCTTCTTCAATGTTTTTATTACTATTGGTTGGTTTAAAGTTTCAATATCTTCTACATTCAATTTAGGAATGTTAAATGTGTCTAGAATATTTTTGTTGAAGTATACTTTTTCAAAGTAGTTTCTAATAATCCTCTTGATTTCTGTACTGTCATTGGTAATATCACCTTTTTATTTCTTATTTTATTAATTTGGGTTAGTTCTCTATTTCTATGGTTAGATTGGCTAGTGGTTTATGTATCTTGATTATTTTTTCAAGAAACCATATTTTAGTTTTGTTGAGTTTTGTATTTTTTATTCTCTATTTTATTGATTTCTTCTCTGAATTTAATAATTTTTTTTTCTTCTATTGGATTTCATGTTAAAATGTTCCTATTTTTCAAGGGCATTGAGGTATGTCAATAGGTTATGTATGTGGTAATTTTTGTTCTTCTTATGTAAGCACTCAGTGTTATGAATTTTCTTCTTAATCCAAAAACAAAAATATAACCATAACATATCAAAATCTCTGGGAAACCTTGAAGGCAATATTACGAGGAAAATTAACCCATTTTATTTATTTATATTTTTATTTATTTATTTAGGTTTTTGTGGGTTTGGGAATGGAACCCAGGGGCATTCTACCTCTGAGCTACATCTCCTACCCTACTTTTTATACTTTATTTTGAGACAGGGTCTCACTAAGTAGCGAAGGGCCCCACTAAGTAGCTGAGGCTGTCCATGAACCGTGATCCTCCAGTTCTCAGTCTCCCTAAAGCTGGGATTACAAGTGTGCACCACCATGCTGGGCATAAATTAACCCATTTTAAAACAAGAGGCAATTTTGTCTCACACACTGAGAATGTCACTGAGCTAATATCATGCTCAAATAACTTTTTAAAAATTTTATTGGTGCATTGCAGTTATACACCTTAATGAGATATATGATGTTGGAGACATACATGCACAGATCATGCAATTAGCCCCTACCCAATTCCTATGCCATTCTTTCCCTCTCCTTCTCATGCTTAACTTAGTAATAAACTTTGATATGTTTGTTAAAGTATATCAAGTTCAAATAATTTATTAAAATAGTTTATTGGTATTTTGTGAATAACTCCAAATATAAATTCATTTTAAGAAAATATAGATTAAATTAAATTACATATCTAGGTTCTTGTTTTGTGCTTTATAAATAAAATTAAAATATCTACAGCCATATAATATTGATGATGTTCTAGAAGTTTTGAATTGGCCTTAATAATGGTGGTTTGTTTAAAGTAAAAAAAAGGTGTGATACTGTGGATGAAACACATTAGCAGTCTACCTCCAAACAACACTTCCAGGCCTATTTTTTATTCGTTATTTTAAAACAGGGTCTGGTGCAGGGCCCAGTAGCACACCAGGAAGGTCCGGAGGCCCAGGACACAAGAACCTGGGCCCCAGGTGGGCGGCATGCACAGGGCCCACCAGCACCCCCTGGAAGGTCTGGAGGTCCGGCCTCAAGGCCCTGGGCCCTGCACAGGGGGTGTGCGGGACCTTATGGCCACCTGGAAGGATCAGAGCCTGGGCCACAAGGCTCTGGGCTCCAGGCAGAGGGTGGGAGACCCAGCCTACCCCTGTGAAGGCATGGTGCTGGGCAGGAGGCCAAGCCCAAACTCCAGGAGGCCCAGTACTGAACAAGAGGAACGGTCACAAGGTACAGAGGAACCCAGCACTGCTGTGCTGGGCCAGGCCATGGTGCACTTAGAACAGCAGATTCTCCTCTGCATGGTGAGGCTGCTGAACTCTGCTCTTGGAAGGGAGGAAAGAAAAAAAAATCATTGCTACCAAGTGCCTGACCTCACAACCTCCTCAAAACACACATACTGTCTTCTCTTATTTAAAAAAAAAAAAAGAAAAATAAAAATATTGGAGAGGGGTCAAGATGGCTATGGCGGCAGCCAGGATACTGGAGTTGCAGACAAAACATGTCCAACTGAACTGGATTTTTTGGAAAAATTCCCCACGAAGGAGGACTGCTTCTTCTCTACATTGTTAAGAATCCTGGACATAAAATGTAAGGAGAGTCTAGCAGAGAGCTAGGAGAAAGGCGGTGTTGGCAGCGGTGGCCGCAATGGCAGTGAAGGCTTGTATTTGGAAGAGGCAGAAATTTGACCCAACCCACCCTGATCTCCAGAATAAATTACCCCAAATGTCAAAAGCTATTGTTGCGCATGCTTAAGAATACTGGACAACATGCAGTGTGGGAAAAGAGCTTGGGAAAGATTTCAAATGGTGGATGCAGTGGCAATGGCAGCAGCAAGTACTCAGGGGAGGCAGAGAACTGACGCAATACAACTGGAACATTTGAAGAAATAACCCCAGAGGCAGAATGCTACCACCACGCACCCTCGGGCACATGGAACAACCTGCTGGGTGAAGAGGGTGTGCAGATCGGAGCCTGCTGAGCGGTGAGGCTGGTGACTGGGACAGCAAAGCCAGGATTGGAACCTGCCATGAGGCAAGGCCGATGCTGGGGCCTCCGAGGTGGGGGTTGGAGCCTACTGAGGAGTGAGGCCAGTGCCAGGGACAGCGAGGCTGGGATTGGAGCCTGCTGTAAAGCAAGGCCGGTGCTGGGGCCTCTAAGGCCGGGATCAGAGCCTGTTGAGTGTTTAGGCTGGTGCAGGGGCCAAGGAGGCTGAGATCGGAGCCTGCTGTGAGGCAAGGCCGGTGCTGGGGACTCTAAGGCCAGGATCGGAGCCTGCCGAGGGGTTAGGATCAGAGCCTGCTGAGGCATTAGGGCTGGTGCAGGGGCCAGCGGGGCTGGGATCTGAGCCTGCCATGATGCAAGGCTGGTGCTGGGGCCTCTAAGGCTGGGATCAGAGCCTGCCAAGGGGTTAGGACAGTGTGGGGGCCAGCGAGGCCATGATTGGAGCCTGCAGTGAGGCAAGGCCATAGCTGGGGCCTCCAAGGCTGGAATCAGAGCCTGCAGAGGGGAAAGGCCAGTGCTGAGTCCAGCGAGGCTGGAATTGGAGCCTGCCATGAGGCATGGCTTGTGTGGGGCCTCCTAGGCCTGGATAGGAGCCTGTTTAGGGGTTAGGACGGTGCTGGGGCCAGCAAGGCCGGGATCAGAGCCTGCCATGAGGAAAGGCTGGTGCTGGGGCCTCTGAGGCCGGGATCGGAGCCAGCCAAGGAGTTAGTTCTGTGCGGGATCTACTGAGGCCAGGATCGGGGCCTCCCATGAGGCAAGGCCAGTACTGGAGTCAGCAAGGTCAGGATCAGAGTCCTTTGGGAGGCCAGACCACTACTGGGGCCATCAAGAGTGGGACTGGAACTTGCAATGCAGCATGCACAGAGAAATATCACAGAAAAAAAAATGCCTCCCCTAATTAGCAAAAACTAGGAGGAAAGGGGGTAACAGGAGGAGGTTGAGTTGTAGAAAGGGCCCTATAGAGAATCAATTAAGGTGACCAATCAGAGGGGATGAGATGTTTGAGGATGGTACCTTTTTAAAACTCATGAGGAACATAGACAAATGTATCGAAGATAATCACCAATCAAGCATGGGATCGAGGGAGCGGAAGGGAATGGGATGGAGATTGGATGAGGGCTAATTGGTTGATATGTGCCTGTATTTCCTCTCAAGTCTTGTATTCCAGTGTGATGTATGATTACAATGCACCAATAAAAAGAAAAAATAAAAATAAATAAATATTTATTTTAAAAAATAAAAATAAAAATAAAACAGGTTCTCATTGAGTAGCTGAGGCTGTCTGCAAACCACAAACCTCCTGTCTCAGCCTCCCAAATGCTGGGATTAGAATAATGTGCCACCATGCTTGGATAAAGATCAAATTTCTTAAAATACATTTTGCCTTTCCTCTCTTGAACTTTAATAAAGCCAGTTAGCAATTAATGACTATAATTAATAAAGTTAGTAATTCTAGATTGTGTGCAGGAGACTAAGATGATGCTTTATACCTAGCCAATGAGAAAAATATATACTTCAATTTTCAGTACATTTCAGGTCCTTTGGTTCTCATGGAAATAGTTCAGTGAAAAAATAGTTTCAAATGTTACATATCATATAATATATTTTTCATATAATATTTTCAGAATTTATATCATACTTATTCAAGTGTAAAGTAACATGGAAGTTAGGTAAATTTTTTTTTAATTAAAATTCTTTGTGGCCCATCTCTTTTGACACTGGCCTTGATAAAATTTTAATTAGAATCTTTAGGACTAATTTGCAAAAATTAATGAGTTAAGTAGAAAGGGCACTAATTTTTTATTTTATTTTTTTTTGGTTGTACTGGCATTCCTGGAAACCCTTCTACCTCCAGGCTACACTCCCAGGGTCTCTTAAGACAGTGAGGCCACTTAAACCAGTGAGGCTGGCTTTGAATCTGCAAGAGCCTCCTATCTCCGCCTCCCAAGCGCAAAGATTAAAAGCATGCGCCACCATATCTGGCTGAGAGTACACTAATTTTTTTTAGTGAGAGTTTTTATAATAACACTTTAATATTCTATTTTTTATATCAACTTTATTTTTTTATTGGTGCACTGTATTCATACATCATAATAGGATACATACTTTTGTAGACATACATGCACACTTTTCCCAGTCAGCCCCCACCCAATCCCCACCCCATTCTCTCCCTATCTCTCCTTCCCATGCTTGGCTTAGTAGTTGACATCTAGTATTATGGCAATTTATCTAAAATTAAAATGATAATCTCACATAACAGTTTCATTTGTCTGATACCAAGCTTTTGATGACTTAAAAGTGCCAGTAGAAAAATAATTCAGAATTTTAGTTTACCTTAGACTTTTTTTTTTTTTTTTTTTTTTTTTTTTTGCGGGTCTGGGGATGGAACCCAGGGGCATTTGACCTCCGAGCTATACCCCCTGCCCTATTTTTTATTCTTTTATTTTGAAACCGGGTCTCACTGAGTTGCAGAGGGCCTCACTAAGTAGCTGAGGCTGTCTGCGAACCGCGATCCTCCAGGTCTCAGCCTCCCGAATGCTGGGATTACAAGCGTGCGCCACCACACCCGGCATACCTTAGACTTTTAATGGGTATAAATTTTAGTTGATTTGTAGTTAGCCACTTAAGTTTGTTTGGAGACTAATAAAACTTGATAGATTCTTAAATAAACAGAACATTGGTTTTTCACTATAATGTAAACTCTAAAAATGTGAACTATTTAAATAAACATATATGTTTTCTTTTCTCTTTCAAACAATTCCATATATTATTGACCAATTTCAACTGCTGAGTCCAAGCACCTGGATACTTCAAATCATTATAAATTATCATGCTGAAACTTGACACATTTTATAAACTAAAAAAATATTTTGGAGGAATATTTAAAGATAATCATATTGAAACATTCAAGTGCATTTTTCTTGAAATTGTGAAACATTGAAAGAATTTGACTAACCCATGAAATTTACCTAAGATACTTTTTTCTTCATTATATTTACATTTACTCTCAAATAAAATTTCTAATAATGGCTGCTGCACATTAGCCTGTCCATTCTTCTAAGGAATGAACCACTGTGGAATTGTTCCTGGGCTACTTAAAATCAGAATGAGAAATGGTATGTCAGACCCAACAACACTCAAACTTGTTCCAGAATGTCTTCAGCTCATATGTTTGTTTCCTCATACGTTAGCCTTACTAGATAGTAAATTCTATGAACCAAGAGCCAGGTCTCTTTAATTTCTAATTAATTCTTGACTAGCTTATCTGAAATAGTCATCAAAAGTTAATAACTTTTTGTGGTACTGAGGATTGAATCCAGGGGCATTAAACTTTAAGGTACAACCCCATTCTATTTTATTATTATTTTTATTGTGAAACAAGGTGTCATCAAATTTCTGGGACCTAAGTTGCTGAAGCTGGCCTTGAACTTGTGTTCCTCTTAGCCTTCCAAATACTGGTATTACAGGCATATACCAGCACACTCAGCTCAATAATTTAATATTAAACTAATCAGAAACTTACTACACTTAAGCATAATCAAATGTTTAAGAATGAATATTCTAAATAACCTAGAAATAATTTTTGCATATATTTGAGTTTGTGTAACAAACTAAATTTTCAGAGGCAGCTTGCTTCTGTGAACCACATGCAAAATAAATTAAAATTTTTTTCTGTGACAATAATATATGGCTGGCTTTCAAAGAGTTTAGGGGTTAAGAGATACTGTAAATATATTACTTAGAGATCTGTGTGAGTGCATTGCCTAAGAAAAAATAATTTTAAAATTTATCTTATAAAGCTTTGGAGGTTTGAAAATGGTGACTGCAGGATGCAGCACATCTCAGTAGCTGAACCAAATAAAATTCAATTTCTGAGAAGGCAGCATCTCAACAAACAAAATAAATATATCTCATGAATCAAAATAGATCCCGGAACCATGGCAGAATAAATCCAGTAACTTTGACTGCAAGATCCACTGCACAAAAAAAGCCCAAGTGAATGACGGACCTGCTGTGGGCATGGTCCAGCTTCTGGCATCATCACAGGTGGCCAGCACAAAATTCAAGTCCCAGCTCTTGTTGATACCTGTTCAGCAGCCCCAGTAAATTCAGAAAAATAACACAAGAGCTTGAAAGCAGCCAGAGAGCTTCAACATCTTAAGTGGTGAGTGACACCCAAGCCAAAAGCCCATGTACTCACCAGCAGCACCTACAGCAGCACAGCAAGCTCTCCAGAGACCTGGAAGGAGACCAGGTAATGGTGTGTGCTCAAAAATGCCATGGAACCCAGCAGCGCAGCGAGCACTCCAGAGATCTGGACCAGGGCACCCAGAGAAGCCGTGGGACCCGCATGTGCACAGTGTGCAACAGGGGACCTGGAGGGATAATCCAGTTAGAACTTCCAGAGACACAAGAAAGGTACTCAATGTGCAATACCTGCACAGGGCCACAAGAGGTCGCTTCAAGACTATATTGGACACCCTCCGCCCCTGTGGATAGGGAAGCCCATGCCTTAGCCCTGGGCAGAGTGCAAAGGCACAAACTATAGACTAGAAATACAAAGAACCTGGGACCTGGACAGAACTCATTAACAGTAACTCCTGATGCCTTGACACCTAAATACAAAGCTGTCAGAGGTGATAGAGGGGCCCAAACACTCAGAGTGGGTTCAGAAGCTGACAATAGGGTACAGAGCAAATAAGAGGCAATGGAATATACCCCAGAATCTACCACAGCGATTAGATATTCAGATATTATATGGACCCAGTCCCATATTCAGAAATTAGTAGTTTTCTTTTCTTTTTTTTTTGGGGGGGGAGTTATTTGTTTGTCTGTGTTGATTTGTGGTCACACACAGTCGTTAGTTATATTTATTTTATTTTAGTTTTGTCCTTTTTTTTTCTTTTTCTTACTCTTTTTTTCTTTTGTTGGTTGTTTTTTGTCTTTGGTGTATAATAGTTAACTTTTGTATCTTGTTGTTACTTTATTTGAGTCTGTTTGTTCCTTCCCCCCATTCCTCTTACAAATATCCTAACTCTAGCCTATCTACTCTCTTCTAACAAAACATTTTTCTCTTACTTTATCTCCTTGTTTAATACTCAAGGTATTTGATATCACCATACTTAAATACTCTACTGATTACAAGAGTCCTGCTATCTAACCTTCTCTCTTTCTCAACCAGATACTCCCTTTTTATACTTAAATTTTTATTCGACCTAATCATATCCTCTACCTTACCTGACTCCTGTACCCATCACCCAAGCTCCTCTTCCATGACCCAACCCTCATCATTAGAAAAAATATTTATCAGCTGACACCTCTAAATTCCTATATGCAAGATTGGATTAGACATAATACCCCCCCAAAAAAAATGCTAAGAAATCAGAAAAGCAAGCCTGAAAATCTTGAAAATGCAAGAAATAGAAACAGTGAAGAAACAACAGAAATCACAAATACTGACCTACAAAAAATGCAAGAAGAAGAATTCCAAATCCTGGTCTACAATATGACGAAAAGCTTCAAACAAGTACAGAAAATAAAAGAGAAAATGGAGGCCCTAAGAAAAAATCAGAAAGAGGTCTGGAATAAAACGAAAGAGTCAATAAATAAAATAAAGACAGCAATAGAAAGAAATGCTGGAGATTAGATAAAGTGGAAAATAGAATATCATTGTTAGAAGACAGCTCATTCAAAACTAAAAGCACAGTCAACAGCACACAGAAGTCATTACTACAAAACCTAAACATCCAACAACTATGAGATATTCTGAAACATCCTAACTTGTGGATAAAAGGCATTCAAGACAGGGTAGAGGCACAGACCAAGGGCATTAGTAATCTCTTCAGAAAAATAATTTTAGACACAGACCAAGGGCATTAGTAATCTCTTCAGAAAAATAATTTTAGTAAATTTTCCGAACATAGAAGGAGACTTGGACTTACACATCCAAGAGACATAAAGAACAGCATTGAGACACGATCAAAGATGAACCTCCCCATGTCATGTAATAATCAAAATGACCAACATAGTAGCCAAGGAAAGAATCTTAAAAACAGTGAGAAAAAGAATGGGTGACATTTAGGGGCAAAACAATAAAAATTACTTCAGACCATACAACACAAGTTATGAATGCCAGGAGATACTGGTATGATGTGATCGAGAACCTGGAAGAAAACAACTTCTAATCAAAAATTCTATATCCAGCGAAATTATTATTCAAAATTGATGAAGAAACAAGTGATTTAAGATAAGCAGAATTTCAAAAAATGTATGAATTCAAAGCGAACACTAGAGCAAATACTTAAAGAAATAAACCATAAAGAAGAATAAAGAAACAAGTTACCGAACAAGAGAAGAGAGGAAGTTGATCATCAGGGCATCAAAGTGAAGAAGAAATAATATTATACCAAACAAAGTTTAAACTATAAAATAAAAGGAAACAAAAATCACATGTCAGTAATAAATCTGAACATCAAAGGACTTAACTCACCAATCAAAAGACATAGACTGGCAATATGGATTAAAACACATTATAGAAATATATGCTGTTTGCAAGAAACTCACCTTACAGCCAAAAACATTCACAAACTGAAAGTGAAAAGAAGGAAAAAGATATATCATGCTAATGGAAACCAAAAAAGGGCAGGAGTAGCAATACTGATATCCACCAGAACAGACTTTAAGCTAAAACTTATTAGAACAGAGAAAGCAGGACACTTCCTTTAATTAAAAGGAACAATTTACCAAGATAAATAATGATGGTAAATGTTTCTGTCCCAAATGTGAGTGCAGCTACATTTGTAAAAGAAACCCTCATGGACATCAGATCTCAAAAAGAACCAACACAATAATACTGGGAGACTTAAACACACCTCTCACATAACTAGATCAAACTTCAAGGCAAAAGATGAGTAAAGACTCATCAGAACTAATGAAAACTATAAACAAAATGGACCTAATAGATATATAGAGAATATTTAAATCAGGAGCAACAAAATACACATTCTTCTCAGTATCCCATGGAACCTTCTCCAAAATAGATCACATCCTGGGCCACAAAGCAAGCACCAGCAAATTAAAAAATGTAATATAATTCCCTGCATCTTTTCAGACCATAATGAAATGAAAGTAGAAGTCAACACGAAGGCAAAAGAAACTATTTAAAAACATGGAGAGTGAATGATACACTATTGAAGGACAAGGGGTTAAGATCAGAAATTAGGGGAAAATAAAGAAATTTCTGGAAATAAATGAAAATATAGAAACAAATTACCAAAAATTATGGGACACTTTGAAGGCAGTGTTAAAAGGAAAGTTTATAGCATTGAGTGTCCACCTAAGTAGAACAGAGAGTGCCCAAGTAAACAACAAAATGACACAACTCAGGAACCTAGAAAGACTGCAATAGTCTGATCTCAAAGCCAGCAAAAGACAGAAAATTATTAAAATCAGAGAAGAAATAAGTGAAATAGAGAACCAAAAACAATTCAAAGAATCAACAAAACAGAAAGCTGGTTATTTGAAAAGATTAATAAGATTGACAGACCCCTGCCCAATCTAACCAAAAGAAAGAGAAAAATCAATTTAAAGTACTGAAGTCAGAAATGAAAAAGGAGACATCACCACAGACAGTGGGGAAATTTAAAGGATTATAAAAAACTATCTTGAAAATACATACTCAAATAGACTTTAAAAAAGGGAAGAAATTAATTGATCGATTTCTAAGATTATAAAGCCTACCTAAACTGAACAAAGAGGACACAGAAAGTCTAAACCAACCAAGAGCAAGCAAAGAAATAGAAAGAGCCATAAAATTTCTGCAAACAAAGAAAAGCCCAGGCCCTGATGTGTTTTCAGCTGAATTCTACAAAACTTCCAATGATATCACAACTTGTACTGGGATATTGAAAGAGATGGAATTCTTCCAAATTTCTTCTATGAGAACAGTATCATATCCCCCCCTCCGAAAAAAAAGATACCTCAAGAAAATAAAATTACAAACCAATATCCTTAATGAACATAGATGCAAAAATTTCCAGCAAAATACTAGCTATACGCATTCAAAACCATATCAGGAGAATTGTAGTGGTGTACAATTGGTGTACGATTCAAGCAAGTTGGTTTCATCACAGAAAATCAAGGTTGGTTCACATAAACAAATCAATACATGTTATTCACCACATGAATAGAACTAAGAACAAAAACCACATGAACATATCAACAGATGCCGAAAAAGCATTCGATAGAATCCAACACCCACTAATATTAAAAACACTGCAGAAAATTGTAATAGAAGGAATGTATTTAAACATATTAAGGTCTTATACAATAAACTCAAAGCCAACATCATATTAATTGGGGAAAAAACTGCAAGAATTTTCTCTAAAATCATGAACAAGACAAGGATGTCCACTATCACCACTCCTTTTCAATATAGTCCTCAAAATTTTTGCCATAGCAATAAGACAAGAGAAGAAAATCAAAGAGATTAAAATAAGAAGAGAGGAATTAAAGCTATCCTTATTTGCAGATAACATGATACTTTATCTAGAAGACCCAAAGAACATAACCAAAAGACATAATGAGGTAATTAACCAGTTTAGCAAAGATGCAGGATACAAATCAACCTAAATAAATCAGTTGCTTTTCTTAATGGCAACAATGAATCCACAATGAAAGAATTAAAGAAATCAATTCTATTCAAATCCAATAAAATACCTACAAATAAACCTAACCAAAGTTGTAAAATACCACAAGAACAAAAACTACAAAGCATTAAAGAAAGAAATTGAAGAAGACCTTGAAAGATGGAAAGATCTCCCTTGCCATTCTGCCAAAAGTGATCTATACATCCAATGCAATTCCCAATAAAATATCACCGACATTCTTCACAGACCTGGAAAAATCACTCATGAATTTTATGTGGAGAATGAAAAGACCCAGAATAGCCAAAACAATTCTCTGCAATAAGAACCATGCAAAAGGTATCACAATCCCAGTCTTCAAATTATACTATAAAGCAATAGTAGTTAAAAGAGCATAGTATTGGCACAACAAAAGCAGAATGACCAGTGGAACAGAAAAGAAGATATGGAAACAATCCCACAAATCTATAGTCAATCTTTGATAAAGGGGAAAAACTCATATGATGGAATAAAAGACAGCCTTTTCAAGAAATGATGCTGGGAGAACTGGCTATCAATTTGTAGAAAGATTGAACTCAATCCTTACCTCTCACCATGCACAAGAATCAACACGAGATGGATCGGACTTGGAAATTAGACCAGAGACTGTGAAGTTATTAAAGGAGGGCATAGGCTCAACAATCCAACATATATGCACAGGTAGTACCTTTTTCAACAAGACCTCCAAAGCGCAGGAAATTAAAGCAAGTATTAACAAGTGGGATGGCATCAAACTAAAAAGTTTCTTCTCATCAAAGAAAACCACCAAGAACCTAAAGAGAAAGCCTACAGAATGGGAGAAGAGCCACCACTCTGATAGAAGGCTAATATCCAGAATACACAAAGAGATCAAAATACTCTACAATGGCAAAAGAAATAACCCAATCAAGAAATGGGCAATTGAATTGAATAGACACTTCACAAATTACCAATAGATACATGAAAAGATTTTCTATATCATTAGCCATCAGGGAGATGGAAATCAAAACTACGCTGAGATTCCATCTGACCCCAATCAGAGTGGCAAGCATAAAGAAATCAATTAACAACAAATGCTGGTGAGGATGTGGGGAAAGAGGAACACTTTTACTCTGTTGGTCATTGTGCAAACTAGTTCAGCCACTATGGAGGTCAGTGTGGAGATTCCTTAGAAAACTAGGAATAGATCTACTTTATCATCCAGCTATATTACTCCTGGGTATTTGTCCAAAGAGGTTGAAATCATAGAACTACAGTAACTTATGCATCCCCATGTTCATAGAAGCACTATTCATAATAGCCAAAATATGGAACCAACCTAGGTCTCCATCAACAGATGAATGGATTGCAAAATTATGGGAAATACACATAATGGAATTCTATTCAGCTATAAAGATAACAAATTCATGACATTTGCAAGAAGATGGAAAGATCTGGAGAAGTGATTATGTCAAGTGAGGTCATCCAAGCACAGAAAGAGAAGGGACATATTTTTTTTTCTAACATGTCCAAACTAGGGAGTATTAGGGACATTAGAGGGACTCCAGATAATGGAGGAGAAATCTCAGCAAAGCTAGAATGAAAGGATAGGAGAGGTAGAAGCCAGAGGTTGATTAATGGAGGAGCTACATCTGATTTTGTGTAAAAGTATGAATATAGCATGGTTAACCTGGACACTCATTGTTGGGAGGGGGGAAGGTTAATGGAGGGGTAGAGGACACCAAGCACAGTCTAAATCTATACCATTTTCAATATGTTCCACATATAAATAAAAGTCTAAAACCTCAAAAAATAAAAAAAAATAAAATGTATCTTAAAGCAAGGCATGGTGCCCACGCTTGTAATTCCTGCATTCGGGAGGCTGAGACAGAGGAATCCTAATTTGCAGCCAGCCTCAACTATTTAGTGAGGTCCTTTTCATCTCAGTGAGACCCTATTGTAAATTAAAAAAAAAAAAAAAAAAAAAAACAGTGCTTGTGTTGTAGCTCAGTGGTAGAATGCCCCTGGGTTGCATCCCCAGTACCCTCCCATAAAAGTATCTTTAAGTGAGTACTGTCAAGTACTTTATAGTGTAAAAGAATGTGATTTTAAAGGGAAGCTTTTACACTGACAAGATCTCATGGTACCAAGGACCTTTACTGCTCTCTGGCTCACTACCTGAGCTTGTCACTAAGATTTTTTGTGTTTGTCAAAGTAGCTGTAAATATCTAGAAAAGGCTTTCTTAACTGGGCTGTTCTGAGAAGTATGTGTATTAAAAAATAAAAATAACTATGTAATCTCAGTAGCAAACATCAGCAAATGCACATTGAAATTCTAATTAATAGCAAAGGAGAACAAAATTACATCATTTGCAAGAAGATGAAGAGATCTGGAGAACAAAATGTTAAGTGATATTAGCCAAGCAAGGAAAGTGAATCATCATATATTTTCTCTCATATGCGAGAACTAGGGAATATTTGGGATACCCAAGGGACTCCAGATAATGAAGGATAACCTCAGTGGAACCAGGGAGAAATTATAGGGAAGGAGGAAAACTAAGGTTCATTAATGTAAATACTACCAGCGACTATGTGAATATACCCTTGTCAATATGAGTAGTTGGTATGGGAGGAAAAAATGGGGATGCCCTGATTAACATGATTTAGATTATGATGTGAGAAAATACTGCACCAATAAAAGCAAAAAACTTAATAAAAATAAAATAAAATAAAACAAGTATATTGTTGAAACTGCTAATATCTTTATGTCCTCCCCTTTGGATAGAATTAATTCTCAGTAGCATGTAACATTAATCAAAGAAGAAAGCTTTTATAAATGCTAGGAATACAAATTAATTTTAAAAAGTTACCATACCAGGGTAAAAAATTTACCTTCTCATATTTACCTTCTCATATTTCTAGGGTTTCCTACTATGCAGCAATGGCCAAGGGTTGAAGAAGTTGATACTATGAATACTTGAAATAGTAATATTAGTGATATTAACTAAGATAAAAGTTAAGTTATACAACAATTTGTGGTATCAAAATATTATCCTGTGTGAAGAAGTTTCAGTACAAATCCTTTCGTGTACATTTTTTTTGTGTGTGTGTGATACTGGGGTTTCTGGAAGCTCTTCTACCTCCAGGCTACACCAGGCCTATTTTATATTTTATTTGGAAACAGAGTCTCTTAAGCCAGTGCATCTGGCTTCAAACCTGCGCAATCCTCCTGTATCTGCCTCCCAAGCATGGGGATTACAAGTGTGCACCACCGTGCCCAGCTTCATGTACAATTTAAATCTGTCTTTTTATGATCTTATATTTTACTATTGAACAAGACCCCTAACAAAATTTTTCTTTGTTGTTACATAAAGATTGTGTTGATTGAATCATATTTTAATATATATATATATATATATATATATATATATATATATTGTCACTGCAATATGAAATAGCCAGAAAAACTATGTGTGTGATCTCTACAGTTTAGTGTTGCTTAAAACATTTGTATATTTTTTGTCAAAGTCATCTTTTGGAGTTGTAGGAGTGAAAAATACCATGTTTTCTTGCTTACTTATGTATATTTCCATGATTTAACTGATGTAGCACATTATATTTCTACTAAATAAAATATATTTCTCTTCTTCTCTATGAGATATTGCATGTCTGACAATTAAAAAAAAATAGATCAGTTCTGTTTTCAAATGACAGTCAACTAGGCACTATAAAGGAAGTAGTAAATATTGTTTCTTCATCAATTATTTTTTACAAAGAAATATCTTATGCTCTTTATAGTTGCCAATTATGCAGGTTTTTCAGTTTGAATTTGCCTTATTTGGGATAGATTTAAGTAAACTATCGCATAGCATTTTATTTTATTTGATAACTTTATGAATATCTTGTAATAAAATGAATCATCTCAACTCATTTTTAAATATTTTAATTCCATTGACTTTATAATAGTTCTCTTACCTGAACATTCAAATGGAACCTCTCATTTAATTCATTTGGAGGTCAGTTATGGAAAGAGAAATTAATTATTATTTTTTATTTAAAACTTATTTTATTGCATCAAGTAAAAATTAAGAGATTAATTGTTTTGGTCATGGAGATTGAACCAAAGACATTCGATCTCTGAGTTACAACTCTAACCAGTTTTAATTTTTATTTTGAAACAAGATCTCACTATGTTGCTGAGGGCTTTGTTAAGATGCTAAGACTGATATCAAAATTCTAATGCTCCTGTCTCATCTTTCCAAGTACTGAAATTATAGGAATACACAACTCTGCTTTGCTGAGAGGTTGTTTTTAACCCATTTTTTATTTAGAAAATAAAATTAACCCTAAGTACCTATGCTTTCCATGTAAAAAAGAAACTCAATTATTGTTTGACAGATGTCAGTTTTTGTGAAATGTCATGTTTACCCACTTAAAAAAGTCTATGTAGCCTAAAATTGAGAAAGAAATCAAACAGAAAATGGAAGAAGTATGCCATTAGATCATTCCAGGAATGTTTTAACTCTAAAAATATGTGTAACTCACAAAAACGCAGAGAAGACATGTGATTACAATAAGGTATTTTTAAAATCATGAAAATTTATTCTAAATAGTCATTTTACATCAAATATAGCTGCCAGAGTAGATTCTAATGACTAATGGATATTTATTATAAATATATTTAAGTACAGTACAGAACCCTATTTGTGACTCAGTTCCAAGTGTGTACACCTTAAAATTATTTGAACAAAATAATCTACATATGTAGTACAAAATATTTTCAATGAAGTTGATTTTAACAGGAAACCAAAATATTCTTATATAATATTTTTATCATTAAAGGTGTGTAATATGATTTTTATTTTAACATGTCTTAAACCACTTAGCACATCTTAATACAATGCACATTTGTTTAATAAAGCAAATCATTTCATTTTTTGTGTTATTTTTTTTTTACTTTTGCATTTCAGAGGTTATCTTAAATGAGAAAAAAATAATGGCTTGGCAAATCCATTAGAATTTATTCTCTTTCTCTGAGTATTTTTCTGAATAAATTAATCTATTCATTGATAAAGCACATACTAAGTGAAACTATTATTATATGCAAGGCACTATAAAATGAATGGCATAGAGATGAATAAAACACAGGAATACTTCTCAAAAAACAAGTTGATGGAGAAGGAACATAAACAGATCATTGAAGTATTACACACACAAATGGTTAATGCATAATCATTATCACCTATTTCCATAATCTTTGGATATGAATTTAATCAAATCTCTTTTCTTCTAAGTACCTACTTTACCATTTTGGCCAGCATATTTAATCAGAGGTAGGCTATGGTGAAGTGAGCAGCTGCAAGCCATCATTTCTATCTGTGCAAACACCAGCGATATCTTCTAGAAGTGGCGATTGAGCTCACTATGTCCTCTAGGGATCTAGATCAGAGCTCAACACCCAGAAAAGAATCTCAGCTGCCTCACAGCCCAGGGTGACATGGCAACACCATATTGCCTAACTGCAGCCGACTCTAAGGACAATCAAAAACATCCAAGGACATGAAATAAACAGTTGCAGATACACGGAATTGTATGTCATCATTTCCTCCTGCACAAACACTGGCTACAACTTGCAGCAGCGGTGGGCCAAGCACACCACGCCCTACAGAAACCCAGACTGGCACACATAAAAAACTATAAGTGAAGCTACAGTAACTGAAGAACACCCAGCACACTACCCGCAGGGACTCATGCAGCCCTGAAAAACTTCCTGGGTCTAAGGCTTTGCAGTTTAACCCAGCCAAGTAGGGGTTAGATTTACAACTTGCAGCAGTGGCAACTAAGATTATCACGCCCTTCAAAGATCCAGAGCTGTAATCAACAACACCATAAGTGGAGTTTCCTATGATATAACACCCAGCACAGTGCCCCCAGCACTTGCGCAGCCATGATAAACTACCTGGGTCTGAGACTTTGTGGTTCAACCCAGAGAAGGTGTGGTATGCTATTGGTCATAACTGAGGCTCAGACAGACTTAGGGTCTGATCAGTGGAAAGTGTCAGGGGAGACCTACACTTAACACTAGACTCAAGTAGTAGGATCTCTGCAATCACCACAGAACCCCCAATCATGGTGAAAGTGGAGAAGTCAGACCACCCCAGCCATAGGTGTGGAGAAGAGAGACTCTGATGTTGAGTTGGGTCTCAGAGGCATATTCCACCTAAGGAGGCAGGGAGAGACTGAAACTCCAAATTTATAGAAAGCATGGAGGGTCACATGTGCTTAACATTAGATCCAGACCCATCAGTACTGACCATATGAATAGACTTAAAAAGACTCAGAGAACCAGAATTACAGGAGGAAATGTGCTTTGGCACTCAGTTTCTGCACAGAGAGAGAGACTACAGAGGCTCTGTCTACTGAGTAGTCATTTATTGATAGAGTTGAATTAATTTGCTATTGAAATTGTTTTTTTTTGTTGTTCTTTTTTTGTTTGTAAGTGTATACGACTATTTTTTCTACCCTCTCCCCAAACCCTCTCCCAAGCTTCTTCCCTTGTACATGCCAACTATCTCTTATCTCTTTTCTCTTTTTTTCTATTTCTCTCATCCTTTTATTAAATCCACTTCATATCATCATAACAGACTCTACATTGGTTAATAAAATACGATTATATATTTATTATCTCTAATCTCTTGTATATATTACCTTACCAAACTCATATGCCAATTATATTGAATCCTATTTGAGGCTTTACCCAACTTTTCCATTAAAGACTTCACTTCCCTCCTCACTCAACCTTCACTGTTGAATATAATAAAAATTGCCCTTAGATTTAGCAGCTGACACCAAGAGACTGATAGAAATATATCAAAACAATAGATACAAACTTCTGAAATTACAAGAAGGAGGAATAACAAGGAAGCAATGAAGTCCCACAACACCACAATAACAGAACCTGAAGACACTTAATTGCAGAAATTTCTATAAGTTAAAAGCAGGAATGTAATTGTAGAAATTATATAGGACTTCCAAAAAGAATTTAGACAGAGTCTGAAAGAAATAAAGGATTCAATCATTTAAGTGAAGGCATCAATTCAAACTATAAAAATGGAGAACAGAATCTTGCTCTTAGAGGACAATCACTCCAAAAATGAATGCATATTATATAACCTAGAAAAAAAATTCAACAGCATGAACTTGACATTGAAGAAATATAGGCCTATTTCAAAAGAACTAACCTACGAATAATAGGCATAGAGGAGGGAAAAGAAGGTTAAATCAAATCAAAGGGATTAACAATATTTGCAAAGAAATAATAACAGAAAAAATTTTAAAACATAGAGCAAGAGGTCAATACACAAGTACAGGAAATGTATAGAACCCCCTTTAGACAAGATCAGAGAAAAGGTTCCCATGCCACAGAATAGACAAACTGACCAATGTAGAAGCCAAGGAGTGAATTTTAAAGATTAAAAAAAAAATAAGAAGAACAAATGACATTTAGAGGCAAACCAATTAGATTTAAGAGAGACTTCCCAAACCAATTCATGAAAGCCAGAAGAGCCTGGAGGAGCTTATTTCAAATGCTGAAAGAAAACAACTTGCAAATAAAAAATTTCTACCCCGCCAAACTATCACTCAAATCAAACAAAAAAAATCTTACACAAAAAAAGATGCTAAAGGAATTTATGTTTTTCAAACCAGGAATAGAGAAAATACTCAAAGAGATTAACGGCAAAAAAAAAAAAAAAATACATAATACACCCCAGAACCAGAGAAACAAGAATTTCCATCTAACAAACAACTAAGCAATAAAGAACAAAACGAGCCTTAAACAGAAGTTAAATCTAAACATGTTAGAAATTAAAAATCATCTCTCAATTATCACAGTGAATGTAAATGGCATAAATTTCCCAATAAAAAGACATAAAGTGACAAAATAGATTAAAAACCAGAATCTGGCTACAAGAAACGCATCTTAAAAGTAAAGATACTCTGAAACTTAAGACAAGTTATAATTCAAGTCTAAGCTTATTAGAAGAGACAAAGCAGTTCATTTTTTCCTGGTCAAAGGAAACATCCAGCCAGGGGAATTAACAATGTCAACATTTATGTCCCAAACATTGGTGCCATTACGTTCATTAAAAAAAAAAAAAAAAAAACTCTTTGTGACATTAAGTCACACATAAATCACAATAAAATAATTCTGGTCAGACTTCAAAACCCCTCTCACATCATTAGACTGATGTTCTAAACAAAAAGTCAGTAAAGATGCCTCA
Source organism: Muscardinus avellanarius (assembly GCF_963383645.1). Taxonomy (NCBI): domain Eukaryota; kingdom Metazoa; phylum Chordata; class Mammalia; order Rodentia; family Gliridae; genus Muscardinus; species Muscardinus avellanarius. Next base: position 61,419,357 of record NC_137792.1, on the reverse strand, counting down.
GACCTAAAGAACACCATCAACCAAATGGAACTGTTAGACACATATAGTGTTCCACCCAACAACAGTAGACTTTACATTTTTATCAGCTGCTCACAAAATATCTCTAAAATAAGCCAAGCATGGTGGCACACATTTGTAATCACAGCATTTAGAAGGCCAAGAATGAAGTATCCCAGTTTGTGGACAGCCTCCGCTACTTACTGAGGCCCTCCACAACTTAGTGAGATCCTGTTTCAAAATAAAGAATAAGAAATAGGAAAGGAGGTGTAGGTTGGATGTAGAATGACCCTGAGTTCTATCCCCAGACCTATAAATAAATAAATAAATAAATAAATAAATAAATCACATTTTGGGCCACAAATTAGCACTAGCAAATTAAAATAAAATTGACATACTTCCCTGTGTCTTTTGAGAACATAATAGAATGAAACTAGAAATCGACTATAAAAAGACCCAGAGAAACCACATAAAACTGTGGAAAATGAACACCACACTTCTAAATGAAGAATGCGTCATAGAAGTAAGGGGTGAAATCAAGAAATTTGTGGAAACAAATAAAAATAGAGATACAACATATCAAAAACTTTGGGACACTTTGAAGGCAATATTAAGAAAAAAATTATAGCACTGAGTGCTTACATAAGATAAACAGAAAATCATCAAATAAGTAACCTAATGACACACCTCAAAGCCTTTGAAAAATAGGGACAATCTAACCCCAAAGCCAGAAGAAGACAGGAAATTATTAAAATATGAGCAGAAGTAAACAGAGTAGAGAATAAATTAAGAATACAGAAAATCAACAAAACCAACAGCTGATTTCTTGAAAAAAAGAAAAGAGAGATAAACCTAACAAAAAAGTAGAATCAAACCAAATTACAAAGAGCAGAGATGAAAGGGAAGGCATCACTACTGACAATGTAGAAATCCAAAAGATTATTAGAAAATACTTTACAAAACTATACTTCAACAAAATGGGAAATCTAGAGGAAATTGATGACTTTATAGATAAAAACAATGCTAAAACTTAAATAAGAAAACATAGAAATTTTAAACCAACCAATAGAAATGAAGAAGATTGAAACAACAATAAAAAGCTTACCATAAAAAATAAGCCCAGGACCAGATAGTTTCCAAAGTGATCTTTACAAAAACTTTATAGATGTGTGAATGCTGATACTCCACAATCTCTTTCATAAAATAGCAAAAAATGGGACTTCTCAAATACATTCTATGTAGTCGACATAAAATTAGTACAAAAACCAAATAACAACAACTCAAGAAAGGAAATTGCAGGACTATATCTTTAATGGACATGTTTGCAAAACTTCTAAACAAGAAAATCAAACACCATAACCAAATGGGGTTCAACCCAGGGATGGAAGTCTTGTTCAACATACAAAAATAAATCTATGTAATTCATCATATGAACAGACCCAAAGACAATAATTACATTATTATTTTCTTTTTTTTTATTTTCTTTTATTTTCTTTTTCTTCTTTTTAATGGTACTGGGGGGGGGGGCGCCCAGGACTACACTCCCAGACCTATTTTATACTTTATTAGAAAACAGGGTCACACTAAGTTGCTGAGAGCCTCACTAAGTAACAGGCTGGCTTCTCACCTGTGTGATCCTCCTGTCTCAGCCTCCCAAGCACTGGGATTACAAGCTTGTGCCCCAGGCCTGGCCACATTATCATTTTAATAGACACTGAAAAAGCATTTGATAAAATACAACATCCACTTATAGTAAAAGCATTGTAGAGAATAAGAAGGATCATACTTTAATGTCATAAAGACAATCTACAATAGGCCTACAGCCAAAATTTTATTAAATATGGAACAACTTCTAGAATTAAAAAAAAAACAGAAGAAATGAAAGTATGTCCATTAATACCAATTCTCTTCAATACAGTACTTGAAACTCTAGCCAGAGCAATAAGGGAAGAAAAGGAAAACCAAGGATTAAAATATAAAAAGAAAAACTCAAACTTTTACTATTCACAAAGGACATGATACTATGAAGACCCAACAAAGTAAAACCAATGGCTTACAGAACTGATTATCACATTCAGGAAAGGATCAGAATACAAAATAAATCTCAAAAAATCAGAAGCTTTTCCGTACCAACCATAAATCCACTGAAAAAGAAACCCAGCAAACACTTCCACACAAGATTTCTCACAAAAAAGTAAAATACTTAGGAATAAACTTAACCAAGGAGGTAAAAGATCTTTAAAAATAATATTTTAAAACATTGAAAAAAGAAATAGATGAAAACCATAGAAGATGGAAAGATCTTCTATGTTCATGGATAGGCCAAATAAATAACATTAAAATGGCCATACTTCCAAAAGTGAGCTACAGATTTTATGCAGCACCCATTAAATTACCAAGATCATTTCTCAGAGACATAGAAATATCAGTCCTTAAATACATTGGGAATAACAAAAATCCCGGAATTGCCAATGTAGTTCTCAACAACAAAAACCATACAAGATAAATCACAATACCTGACTTTAAAATATACTACAAATCCATAGTAATAAAAACTACATGGTACCAGTACAGAAGTAGAAACATAGACCAAAGGAACAGAATAAAAGAATCAGAAACAAATCCACACACTTACAGCAAATTAATTTTTGATAAAGGACCCAAAAACATGCACTGGAAGAAAGAGAGTTTGTTCAACAGATGGTGCTGGCAAAACTGGCTAACCATATGCAGAAAAATAAAAATAAATCCCACTTTCTCAACCTGCACAACAGTCAATTAAAGATAGATCAAAGGCTTAGAAATTAGACCAGAGACATTGAGGCTCCTTGAAGAGGGCATAGGTCCAACACTGCAACACAGAGGCACAGATAAAAACTTTCTCAACAAGACCCCACAGACACAAGAAACTAGAAGGTGAATTAATATGTTGGATTACATGAAACTAAAGACCTCTTGTACAGTAAAGAAATTATTAAGAAACTCAACTAAGCAGGGCATGGTGGCACACATTTGTAACCCCAGCATTGGGGAGGCTGAGACTGGAGGATGGTGTTTTGCAGACAGCCTCAGCTACTTAGTGAGGCCTTCTGCAACTCAGTGAGACCCGGTTTCAAAATAAAGAATAAAAAAAATAGGTCAGGGGGTGTCACTTGGAGGTCGAATGCACCTGGGTTCCATCCCCAGACCCACACAAGAAAGAAAAAAAAAGAACCTTAACTAAGAGTCAAAAGAATGAAAGAAAAATTTTGTCAACTATTTCTCTATCTATTTCTCTGATAGAGGACTAATATGCAATATACAGTGAATTCAAGAAACTCAGCACTAAGAAAACAAATAACCCAATTAAAAATTTGCAAGTTAATTAGATACTTCACAAAGGATAAAGTTTAAATGGCCACTAAATGCATAAATAAATGCTGAGACCAGAGGATCGCGGTTTGTGCTCAGCCTCAGCTACTTAGTGAGACTCTATGCAACTTAGTGAGACCCTGTTTTAAGATAAAAAATAAAAAATAGGGCAGGGGATGTAGCTTGGAAGTCGAATGCCTCTGAGTTCAATCCCCACCCCTCCAAAAAAAGTAATATAATTTCCTGCATCTTTTAAGAACACAATGGAATGAAAGTACAAATCAACAACAGGAAGACCAAAAGAAACTATTTAAACACATGAATATTGAATGATACACTATTTTATTTTATTTTTTTGCAGGTCTCGGGATGAACCCCAGGGGCATTCAACCACCAAGCTACATCCCCTGCCCTATTTTTTTTATTCTTTATTTTGAAATAGGGTCTCACTAAGTTGCTGAGAGCCTCACCAAGTGCCTGAGGCTGTTCACAAACCTCGATCCTCTGGTATCAGCCTCCCAAATGGTGGGAATCCAAGTGTGCACCACCATGCACGGCTGAATGATACACTATTGAATGATAATTTGATAAGTGGCTAAGATCAGAAATAAGTGGAGAAATAAATAAATCCCTGGAATTAAATAAAATAGATGTAACTTATCAAAATCTATGTGATACTTTAAAAGTGGTGTTAAGAAGAACGTTTGTAACATTGAATGCCACATAACAAGAACAAAGAGTCACCAAGTTAAACAACCTAATGACACATCTCAATGACTTAGAAAACTGCAGCAGTCTAGTCCCGAAGCCAGCTGAAGATAGGGAAAAATTGAAATCAGAGCAGGAATAAATAAATTAGAGAATAAAAAAATACAAGAAATAAACAAAAAGCTGGTTCTTTGAAAAGATTAATAATATTGCCAAACCGCTAGCCAACCTAACCAAAATAAAGAATCAATTCAAATCAGTAAAATAAGAAATGAAAAAGTGGCTTCATCAGAGAAAGTTGGGAAATTAAAAGAATTGTCAGAAAATATTTTGAAAATTTATACTCCAAAAGACTGGAAAGCATGTAAGAAATTAATAGATTTCTAATCACATATAACCTACCTTAATTGAACCAAGAAGACAGAGCAAGCCTGAACCAACCCAATGCAAACAAAGAAATAAAAACAGTAACAAAAATTCTGTCATCAAAGAAAGCCCAGGCCGTGACGTGTTTTCAGCTAAATTCTACAAAACCTTCAGTGTAAAATAGTGAGAGAATGGGAACTCTTTTACACTGTTTATGGTAGTGCAAACTGGTTCTACCACTATGGAGATCAGTGTGGAGATTTCTTAGAAAATGGGGAGTAGATCCACCATTTTATACAGCTATACCATTCCTGGGTATATTTCCAAAGGATTTGGAATAAGACAACTACAGTAACATATGGATACCCATGTTCATAGCAGCACAATTTGTAATAGTCAAAATATGGGGCCAACTTGACTTTTAAGTATACTACAAAGCCACTGTAATAAAACACCATGGTACTGGAACAAAAACAGATACATAGACTAGTGGAAAAGAATAGAAGACCCAGAAACAAAGCCACACACTTACAGCCAATTTATTTTTGACAAAGGGGCCAAAAACATACACTATAAGAAAGATCATCTGTTCACCAAATGATTTTGGCAAAACTGGTTAACCATATACAAAAAAATGGAAATAAATTCCACTTTCTCACCCTGCACCAAAGTATATTCAAGAGGGATCAAATACCTGTAATTAGATCAGAGACCATGAGGCTCCTTGAAGAGGGCATAAGTACAACACTGCAACACATAGGCAGAGATAAAAACTTTCTCAACAAGACTCCAAAGGCATAAGGAACTAAAAAGTGAATCAATTCATGGGATTGTGTGAAATTGAAAAGCTTCAGTTCAGAGAAGAAAACTGTCAAAAACATCAATTGAGAGCCAACAGAATGGGAGAAGATTTTTGCCATCTACTCCTCAGATAGAGGACTAATATAGAAAATATACAAACAACTCAAGAAATGCAACATTAAAATAACAAATAATCCAATAAAAATGGGCAAGTGAACTAAATAAACACTTCACAAAATAAGGTATTCAAATGGCAAATAAATGCATGAAAAAATGCTCAACATTATTGGCAATCAGAGAAATGCAAATCAAAACTACCCTGAGATTTCACCTAAATCCAAATAAAATGAGCAATCATTCAAAACAAAAACAACAACAAATGCTGATGAGGATGTGGAGAAGTGGGAACTCTAAAATATTGTTAGAGGGATTGCAAATTAGTGCAACCACCTTGGAAAACAGTATGTAGGATCCTCAGAAGAATGGGAACAAATTTACCATTTGACCCAGCAATACTACTTCTGGGTATCTACCCAAAAGAAAGCAAACCAAACTACCAAACTAATGCATGCATATCTATGTTCATTCCTGCACAATTCACCATTTCAAACTATGGAACCAGCCAAAATTTCCATCAACAGATGAATGGATTACAAAACTATGGGATATGTACACAATGGAATTTTACTCAGCCATAAAAAATACAATTCCATCATTTTCTGGGAAATGGATGGAACTGGAGGACATTATGCTAAGCAAGATCAGTCAGTCACAAAAAAAGTAAGAAATCTGATGCATTCCCTAATATGTGTAAGCTAAGGAGAAATGGGTCATAGGGGAGCTCTAAATGAAAAAGGAGATCCTATAGAGGACTAAATAAGGCAACCTGACTGAGGGGATGGGAGGGGGAAATAAATAAACTCTCTAAAACACATGATGTACTCAAACATATCAATGTCAACCACTAAGATAGTCATGGGGAAGAGAGATGGGGAGAGAATGGGTTGGGGATTGGATAGTGACTAACTGGGCTATGTGTGCATTTATGTCTACACAATTTTTTTATCCTATTATGATATATAAATACAATGCATTTAAAAAAAATACGGGACCAACCTAGGTCTTCATAAGTAGATGAATGGATTGCAAAATTTTGCTAAATACGCAGTGGAATTCTACTTACCAATAAAGAAGTACAAAATCATGTCATTAATTAGAAGATGGAAAGACCTGGAGAACATTATGCTAAGTGAGATCATCCAAGCACAGAAAGAAGGGACATATGATTTCTCTAATACACCCAAACTATTGAGTATTAGGGATGCCAGAGAAACTCCAGATAATGGAGAAGAAACCTCAATAAAACTAGAAAGGAAGGTTAGGAGAGGAAAAATGCTGAGGTTGATTAACTGCATTCTACATCCGGATATGTGTATAACTGTGAATTTAGCATGGTCCACATAGACACTCATCTTTGGGAGGGGGGAAAGAAAAAGCAAGCGGGAGGAGGACACCAAGCACTATGTGAATGTATGCTATTTTCAATATAATTCACATAAAAATATAAAAAGCAATTTGAGAAAGGTACAGAAATATTTCCAGCTGGTTGATTCTATTTTAAAAGTATATAAGTATAGTGCTTAAATATCATGTTTTATGCAGATTTGAAATTTGTGGAAATGAATAAATGATTATATTTATTGCTGTACTTATGTATATTTGTATTTATAGATGTATATTCTCTCTCTCTCTCTCTCTCTCTATATATATATATATATATATATATATATATATATATATATAGTTTTGAATGACAGAATATAGGCTTATTTGGATAGTCTCATTAGTTAATGAAGTTATTTTTATTCTTTATAATATGTAGTATAGTAATACATCATTTTTCTTTGTTTAGTACTGGTGATTGATGCCAGGCCATTATACTACTGAACTATATACTTCAGCCCTTTTATTTTTCTATTTTGAAATAAGGTCTCTCAATTGTCTAGAGTTTTCTATCCTTCTTCCCCAGCTGCCAAAGTCATGGGGATTACAGCATGTGCCACTGTGCTTGGATGTGCTAATAGATTCTTAACGTTTATTCCTAGTTGCTGTTTATTCTTTCCAGGACAAGACATGGGTTTATTTGCTAAAGAAAAATCGCTTTTTAAAAATACACATAAACAAAATTCTGATGTTATTAGGCTTAAATTTATTTAAGCTACTATTACAAGTATTATTAAAAAAAATTATATAGAATTTTCTAGACATGGCATCCTTTATTTGTAATGGCCACATTTTCAGCATTGTTAAAATAAGTTTATTTTGGATTTTACATTATTTCTTTGATATAGCCCTAGATTATTTTAGGGAAAGGACAAAGATTAATTAGAATTATAATGTTTATGCCATTGTTACCTATATTGTTGGGGTGGCATTAATATACACTGACTAATGATTAAAGAAATTAGATTAAACAAGATATGTCCATATTGATTTGATTTCACTTAGTATCTAAGAGGCTCACTAAGAGTAAAAAGTTTTTCAGAAGTATTAAATATTTTGAGTCAAATTGGAGAATTCATGGAAGTTGGCAGATAAAATTATGCCCTTACCTGCCTGTCTTGTACTGATATTTCATTATTTCTTCAACATATTGTCATTGAGTTTCTACTATGGTGCCAGGCACTGGTGCTGACACTGGAAATAAAATAGTAAAAAAATAAAAGAGAAGGTCCTGCTTACATAGAAGAATTCATTCTCGACATCAAAACTCAAAAAAGCAAGTAAATAAAAAATGGTAATTTAAGGTATTATTTTACAACAAATGTACCCTTTCAGAAAATTGTTTAATATAAGCCAAAGCATGTAATGTGAAGTCTCAAGAGAACTCTTTGGAAAAATTTTCTTACACATTAATACAGAGAATTACTCTATTTCCCTATCTTGTTTATAAATAGATAATTTAAATGAGGTGTTATTTTTATATCTACTAGTTGAGTAAAAACAAAATTATTTTAGCTTTTGCAAAAATTTATTGAAACTGGTAGAATTTTACTTGCAGCATTATAATAAATCTCTTTTGGAGAATAAATTGACAATATAAATTAAGCCATAATATACACATGCCTTTGGATCCAATCATTCTACTTACAGGACAGATAATAAAATGTATAATCCAAATACAAAATATTCTATGACCAACTGTGTCTATTAAAGCATTATTTGTAATAGGTAAAAAAAAGAATGCAGCCGGGTGTGGTGGCGCACTCTTGTAATCCCAACATTTGGGAGACTAAGATCGGAGGATCTCGGTTCATGGGCAGGCTCAACTACTTAGTAAGGACCTCTGCAACCCACTGAGACTCTGCTTCAAAATAAAAAATAAAAAATAAAAAATAGCCGGGCTTGGTGGCTCACACTTTTAATCCTAGCATTCGGGAGGCAAAGACCTGAGGAACTCAGTCCACGACAGCCTCAGCTACTTAGTGAGTCCCTCTGCAACTCAGTTAGACCCGGTTTCAAAATAAAAAGAATGTTGGTGGCTGATGCTTATAATCCCCGTGCTTGGGAGGTGGAGACAGGAGGATCTCGCTGTTTGTAAGCCAGCCTTGCTGGCTTAATATACCCTCTTTCCAAAAAAAAAATTATATATATATATATATATATATATATATATATATATATATAGCCTTTCATCAGAAATATATAAAATAGAGAACAAAAAAAATTCAAAGAATCAACAAAACAAAAAGCTGGTTCTTTGAGATTAATAGGATTGACAAACCCTGGCCAACCTAAACAAAAGAAAGAGAGAATCAACTCAAATTATTAAAATCAGAAACAAAAAAGGAGACATCACCACAGACAAAGGGTAAATTCAAAGGATTATTAAAAACTATTTTGAGAATTTATACTACAACAGACTGGAAAACATGGAATAAATTGATAGATGTCTAAGCACATATAACCTACCTAAAATGAACCAAGAGTACATAGCAAGCCTAAGCCAACCAAGAGCAAACAAAGAAATAGAAACAGCAATCAAAATTCTGCCAACAAAGAAAAGCCCAGGCCCCGACAGGTTTCCAGCTGAATACTACAAAACTTTCAGTGAAGAAGTAAGACCAACACTTCACAATTTGTTCTGGGAAATTGAAAGAGATGGAATTCTCTCTAATTCCTTCTATGAGGCCAGTATCACATTAATCCCCAAACCAAATAAAGATACTTCAAGGAAGGAAAATTACAGAACCATAACCTTAATGAACATAGACACACAATTTCTAAACAAAATACTAGCTATATGCATTCAAAGCAATATCAAGAGAATTGTACACCATGAACAAGTTGGTTTCATCCCAGAAAAGCAAGGCTGGTTCAACATACACAAATCAATACATGTTATTCACCACATAAATAGAACTAAGAACAAAAACCACATGATCATTTCAATAGATGCTGAAAAAGCATTCGACAAAATCCAACACCCAATTATGTTAAAAACACTGCAGAAAATTGAAATAGAAGGAACATATTTCAACATTATTAAGGCTATATACAATAAACCCCAAACAAACATCATATTGAATGGAGAGAAACTGCAAGAATTCTTTTTAAAATCAGGCACAAGTCAAGGATGTTCATTATCACCTCTCCTTTTCAATATAGTCCTTGAGACTCTTGCCACAGCAATAAGACAAGAGAAGGAAATAAAAGGAATTTAAATAGGAAGAGAGGAGCTAAAACTATCCTTACTTGCAGATGATATGATTCTTTATCTAGAAGATCTAATGAACTCAACCAAAAGACTTCTGCAGCTGATTAACCAATTCAGCAAAGTTGCAGAATACAAAATCAACCTAAAGAAATCAGTTGCTTTTCTTTATGACAACAATGAATCCAAAATGAAATAAATAAAGAAAACTATTCCATTTACTATAACCTCTAAACCAATAAAATACCTAGGAATAAACCCAACCAAAGATGTAAAAGACCTCTAAAGAGCAAACTACAAAACATTAAAGAAAGAAATTGAAGAAGACCTTGGAAGATGGAAAGATCTCCCCTGCTCATGGATAGGCAGAATAAATATCATCAAAATGGCCATTCTGCCAAAAGTGATCTATAGATTCAATGAAATCCCTATTAAAATAACAACATTTCTCATAGACCTGGAAAAATAATTTATGAATTTTTATGGAGGAAGCAAAGACCCAGAATAGCAAAAGCAATTCTCAGCATAAAGAACCAGGCAGGAGGCATCACAATTCCGGACTTCAAAGTATACTATAGAGCAACATTAGTAAAAACAGCATGGTATTGGCACAACAATAGGCAGACTGACCAGTGGAACAGAATAAAAGATACAGAAAAAAACCCCCACACATTTATAGTCAACTGATCTTTGACAAAGGAGCCAAACTCATTTGCTGGAGAAAAGACAGCCTTTTCAACAAATTGTGTTGGATGAACTGGCTATCCATTTGTAGAAAGTTGGATCTGAACCCTTTCTTCTCAACATGCACAGGAGTCAACTTAAGAAGGATCAAAGACTTATAAATTAGACTAGAGACTGTGAAGTTATTAATGAAATGCATAGGATCTCCACTCCAAAATATAGGTACAGGGAGTAACTTTCTCAATAAGACTTTCAAAGCACAGTAAATTAAAAAAAATAATTAATAAGTGGAATTTCTTCAAACTCAAAAGTTTCTTCTCATCAAAGGAAACCATCAAGAACCTAAAGAGGAAGCCTATAGAATAGGAGATCTTTACCAGCCACCACTCTTATAGGGGGCTAATATCCAGAATATACAAAGAGCTCAAAAGACTCTACACTAGCAAAACAAACAATGCAATCAAGAAATGGGCAACTCAAATGAATAGACATTTCACAAAAGAAGAGATACAAATGGCCAATAGATACATGAAAAGATGTTCAACATCACTAGTCATCAAGGAGATGCAAATCAAAACTATGCTGAGATTCCATCTAACCCCAGTCAGAGTGGCAAACATAAGGAAACCAAACAACAATTGCTGGCAAGGATGTGTTAAAAGTGGAACTCCTTTACATTGTTGGTGGGAGTGCAAAGTAGTTCAGCCACTATGGAGATCAGTATGGAGATTCCTTAGGAAACTGGGAATAGATCCACCATTTTATCCGGCTATACCACTCGTGGGTATCTTTCCAAAGGGGTTGAAATCAGAGAACTACATTAACATATGCATACTCATGTTCATAGCAGTAGTTTGAAATACCCTAAATATGGAACCAACCTAGATCTCCATCAACAGATGAATGGATTGCAAAATTATGGAAAATACACACAATGGAATTCTATTCAGCTATAAAGAAGAATAAAATAATAGAATTTGCAAAAAGATGGAAGGAACTGGAGAACATTATGTTAAGTGAGATTAGTCAAGCACTGAAAGAGAAGGGACATATATTTTCTCTAATACGTCCAAGCTAGGGAGTAGTGGTAATACCAGAGGGATTTCAGATGATGGAGGGGAAATCTCAGCAAAGCTTAAACGGAAGGATAGGAGAGGAAGAAAGCTGAGGTTGTTCAATGGAGGAGCTACATATGAATATGTGTAATAGCATAAATGCCACATGATTAACCTGGATACTCTCTATTGGGGGGGAGGGAAAGGGAGAAGGAAGGGTATAAAGCACAATGTAAATGTACACCACTCTCAATATATTACACTTATAAAAAATAAAAATTAAATAAATTTAAAAAAAATTAAAATAGGTCTGTGAGTGTAGCCCGGAGGGAGAAGGGTTTCCAGGAACCCCAGTACAAACAACAACAACAACAACAACAACAACAACAACAACAACAAGAATTTTAAGAAATAGGGTAGGGGGTGTAGCTCGGAGATTCAATGACCCTCGGTTCCATTTCCAGACCCTCAAATAAATAAATAAATAAATAAATAAATAAATAAATAAATAAAATTGGACAGGGGATGTGATTCAAAGGTAGAATGACACTGAGTTCCATCCCCAGAACTGAAAAAAAAATACAATTGAAACATCCAAACAGACAAAATTGGGTATAAATCTATAAGGCATCTGCACTGTATTATAGAAATATTAATTAATGCTTAATATCGATACTTTAATGTCATTCATTAGTTTCCAATTAGTACATAAAAATTATACCCTTCCTAAATTCCATTTAGGTGATATTCATTGCTCTGTATTCATCATAATTTCTAAAGACACAATTATCTACACAGATGTCAAAGCTAGTAACCTGTAAGTTGTATTCATCTTCCATCCAACTTGTCTCATCTACAATCACTCATCCACACTTTTTGACATGGATATTTTTTCTTTGTTCCTACTTTATAAAAAGCTGGTTTTGTTTTTTGGCTTCCCAACCTACATTATTTCTCCACTTTTTGAAGAAACATTGTTCTAATTCTAATTCCTAAAATGTATGTATTAGACCGAGTCCAGTAGAGCTACATCTGCGAACTCAAGAACAGTGAGTCAAATTGCAGGCCACAGAGGAGAAATCCCAGTACCGTACTCCCTGGGACTTGACCCAGTGGGAGAGTGGTGGTGGCAGAGATATCACACCATAGGAGAACGTGCAACCTGGCACCCCCCATAGTCTAAAGCAGCCTCTATCAACTCCCTGGGTCGGAGACTCTGTGATACAACCCAGTAAAGGAGTAGTGGGGTCTGAGATACTACAGACTCGAGATCCAGAGCACCTTAAGCGAAGTCATAGTGACCCAAGGGAAGAACTCAGAGAAGGCACAAACTTCCAAAATCATGGGAAAGAGGAATAACACTGGAGTAATGAATGCCCACAACCCCACAATATCAGAACTCAATAAAACAGAAAATCAGAGATTTCTAGAAGATCAAATCAGGAAAATAACTTTAGAAATAATAGAGGTGCTTCGAAAAGAATTCAGAGAGAGCCAAAAAGAGATAAAGGATGAAATTAATGAAGTAAAGGCCTCAATTCAAAGCACGAACAACCGATTAGACCACATGGAGAAGAGAATCTCGCTCTTAGAAGATGATCATTCTAAAAATGAACGCATAGTTTCTAATCTAGAAAAAAATATCCAACAGCAGGAATCTGACATTGAAGAAATATGGGCCCATTTCAAGAGAGCTAACCTAAGAATAATTGGAATAGAGGAGGGAAAAGAAAGTGAAACCTAAGAGATCAACAATCTCTTCAAGGAAGTAATAGCAGAAAATTTTCCAAACATAGATCAAGAGGTTGATACACATATCCAGGAAAATTATAGAACTCCCTTTACACAGGATCGGAGAAGAGGATCCCCACACCACATAATTGTCAAAATGACCAATGTGGAAGCCAAGCACAGAATCTTAAAGGCAACAAAAACAAAGGGCCAAGTGACATTCAGAGGCAAGCCAATTAGAATCACTCCAGACTTCCCAAACCAAGTCATGAGAGCCAGAAGGGCTTGGAGTAACATATTCCATCTCTGAAAGAAAACAACTTCCAGCCAAAAATTTCCTACCCAGCAAAACTTTCTATCAAATTAGATGGAAAAATAAGAAAATTCCATGACAAACAGAAAGTGAAGGAATTTATGTCTTCAAAACCAGCGCTAGAGAAAATACTCAAAGAGATTAACTACAAAGAAGAAATAGGTAACACACACCAAAACCAGAGAAACAAGATTTTCCATCCAACAGACAACTAAGATTGGTTATCTGTGGAGATTCATTATTTATGTTAGTCTTTTACCTATCTCTAAATGGTATTGTTTGTCTTTATTGTTGTTAATTTTTAGGATTTCTAGTTGGAATATTAATATACCTTCAGATATAGCATTTGGAAATGTTTTATCCAATTCTATTAGTAACTGTTAACTCTGTTTACATTGTCTTTGGATATACAATATTTTTTTTTTAGGAAGTTTGTATACTCTTCTGTTGCCTGTGCCATTGAAATCATATCCAAGAAATCACTGCCAATTTCAATGTTGTGAGGTTTTATGACCCAGATTTTCTTCTAAAAGTTTATAGTCTTAAGATTTATATTTAGGTCTTTTATCTATTTTGACTTAATACTTGTATATGGGATTAGGTAAGGGTCCAATTTTATTCTTTTCCATGTAATTATTATTTTTCAACAATATTAAGTTAAAAGATTATTATTTCCACCACCAAATGTTTGTGGAAACCTTGTCAAAAATAACTTGACAATATAGGGAAGAATTTATCTCTAGGCTTGTATTTAACTCCAATGGTTTATATATCTGCCTTTAGAACAGTACTACACTGTTTCAATTATTGTAGCTTTATATGGTTTGAAATCAGAAAATATATATCTTCTAGCTTTGTTCTTTTTCAAGATCGTTTTGGGTATCTAGAGTCCATATTACATATTAGGATAGATTTTTTTCTGAAAAATAAATATATAAATATATGATAGTTTCACCTAAAAAATAGAAAAAAAATATTCTCTGGTAAGAAAGGAAGCAAAAAGAAATATTGAAATGTTATCTTTAAGTCATCAAAAGCTTGATATCAGACAAATGAAACTGTTCTGTGAGATTATCATTGTTAATTTTGAATAAATTGGTATAATACTAGATGTCAAACACTAAGCCAAGCATGGGAAGGAGGGATGGGGAGAGAATTGGTTGGGGATTGGGTGGGGGCTGACTGGGTGATGTGTGCATGTATGTCTACAAAAGTTTGTATCCTATTATGATGTATGAATACAGTGCACCAATAAAAAATTTTTAAAAAATAATAAAATAATAATAATAATAAAATAATTATTTTTAAAAAATAAAAAAATAAAAAAATAAAATGTATGTTTTATTATGCTTTTCTCTGGGCAAAGGTTTTTCAGTGAATTTTCATCACCTATAAAACTGCATAATTTAACACAAATGGATAGGCAGGTGAGAGCTCTCTCATAACAGCTTTTGTTTTGGTGCTACTGGGGTTCCTGGAAACCCTTCTACCTCCTGGATACAGTCCCAGACCTATTTTATATTGTTATTTGGAAATAGGGTCTCTTAAGCCAGAGAGGCTGGCCTTTGAACCAGCGCGATACTCCTGTCTCTGCCTCCCAAGCATGGAGATTACAAGTGTGCACCACCACGGCTGGCTCATAACAGCTTTTAAGAGCTCATTGTGAGGGTCTTTCCCAAATTCTGTGTTCAGTGATATAAATTAATAGCTTTAAATTGTCCATGGTGAGAGAATTTATACAAGAGAAATTGACAAAACATGCAAATGAGAAATTTCTGTGGAGTCAGTGTTAATTTTCTAGCATAAAATTGGAAAAAAAAACTGTTTTACCAGGTTAATATTTTACTCTATTGCCACCATCTAACCTTTTTTTATTTACTCTATTTTATTTTTTATGAATAAACTCTATCTGTTCGAGACCCTGTTAAATATGCTTATTTTGTCAGTAATGCTTTTTGTGGTCTTGACATCTCTATAAGAAGTATACTTCTTTTTTCAACCAAATTCAAATCCTCATTCTATTGGAAAACAATCTTTCCCAACCATCATCCTGATATTTATCTCTCCTTATCTCTTTAACTAAATAGAAGCATAAACAATAATTTTATCATGGGGAAAATATCCACAAATATTCTAAATGACAAAGGAAAAAATTATACATTCTTCAAAAACAAAATAAGTATTCCCTTATTGAAACTATGTACTAATCATATTTCTATTATGGACTTAAAGAATTTATTTCTTCAACTTTCATTTTATTAAATATTTTCAGTAAAATTACTAATTAATTCTTTATATCACAAAATATCTTTTCATAAGCAGTTTAATGACATTTACCTAAAATCATTAATTAGTATGTGTTGCTTCCATTATACTTATTATTGGCATCTGCATGGTACCAAAACAATGTAGAGTTGCCATTATTTATTTTTCTACTCATTATCTTTGTCAGTTGGTCTATTATCATGTCTTTCTTTTATTGAAGTAATAGCTTTATAAGTAAAAAAAAATGATTTATTAATGGCCAACCAATACATTGACCTTTGGACTCCACAACTATGTTTAGTTGGTATGATGGATTGTGCAATTTTTAATGGAATATCATTTATTTATTTTTTTGTGGTACTGGGGGTGGAACCCAGGGGCTTTCTATCTCTGGGCTGTTGTTCCAGACTTACTTTATACTTTTTTTTGGAAACAGAGTGTCACCAAGTTGCTGAGAACCTCACTAAGTAGCTGAGGCTGGCTTCAAGCCTGTGCAATCTTCCTGTCTCAAGACTCCCAAATAATGAGATTACAAGTGTGCGCCGCCACATCTGACAAGGATATCATTTTAATTATGTTTCATCATTGTAAAATCAAAAGGTTCCCATAGACTGCAAAGTATAACATGCAGATAAGCAAAATAAAGTAATAAGAATTACGTAAAATTCCATCCACCTAGAGATAGATAGTTTTACTTTTCAATTTTTGTATATATTTACTAATTAAATCACTCATTAACTTATCATACCTCAATATTTATGCTCATTTCCAGGTCTTATAAGTAGATAAATAAAAAAAAAAAACAAATCACCTGTACTAATGGAAATTAAATATAGGAATATATGAAATAAACTAATGATAGATATATTTTAAAATAATAACTTATTAAAAAGATTTTCTCATTACTAATGCAAAAAGGGTTATAAAATAGGGTGAATCGCATTAAAGTGGTCAAATAAAGCTTGTCTTCGAAGATGGTGTCAAAGCACAAATCTAAAAAAAATGAGGATGCTATATGTATATCTGAGGAAAGCATTGCAGGAAGAGAGAAAATAAATTCATGAAGGTAGAAATTAATATGTCATTTTTAAGAAGCAACAAAACATCAAATGTGTAGAAATTAATCTGTTTATTTTATTTATTTATTTATTTATTTATTTATTTATTTATTTATTTATTGATGGGTCTGGGGATGGAACCCAGGGGCATTTGACCTCTGAGCTACACCCACTGCCCTATTTTTTATTCTTTATTTTGAAACAGGGTCTCACTAAGTTTCAAAGGGACTCACTAAGTTGCTGAGGCTGTCCACAAACCATGATCCTCTGGTCTCAGCCTCCCAAATGCTGGGATTCTAAGCATGCGCCACCACGCCCGGCTAACTGTTTTTTTTTTTTTAATTTTTATTGGTGCATTATATTCATACATCATATTGGGGTAAAAAAATTGTGTGTACATACCTGTACACATCATTGCTTTAACCCTTACCCAATTCCCAACCCATTCCCTCCCCATACGTACTTCCCTTGCTTGGCTTAGTAGTTGACTTCGATATGTTTAAGTACATTGTGTGTTTTAGAGATTTTCCTCTTCCCTTCCTTTTCCCTCCTTTAAGTTGCCTTGTTTGCTACTCTATAGAATTTCCTTTTTCATCTAGAGTTTCTCCTATGACCCATTTCTCCCTAACACTCATATATTGGGAAAAGCATCTGCTTTCTTATTTTTTGTGACTGACTAATCTCACTTAGCATAATGTCCTCCAGTTCCATCCATTTCCCTGAAAATGATTTAATTGAGTTTTTTTAATGGCTGAGTAAAATTCCATTGTGTACATATCCCACAGTATTGTAATCCATTCATCTGTTGATGGACATCTTGGCTGGTTCCATAGTTTGGCAATGGTGAATTGTGCAGCTATGAACATAGATACACATGCATTAGTTTGGTAGTTTGGTTTCCTATTTTTTGGGTAGATACCCAGATGTGGTATTGCTGGATCAAATGGTAGGTTTATTCCCATTCTTCTGAGGATTCTCCATACTGTTTTTCTCCATCTGTTTTTTGCCAATACCATTCTGTTTTTATTACAATGGCTTTGTAGTATAAAGTCAGGTATTGTGATTCCTCCTGCACGGTTTTTGTTGCTGAGCACTACCTTGGCTATTCTGGGCTTTTGGTTATTCCACATAAATTTAAGGATGGATTTTTCTATGTCTGTGAGGAATGATCTTGGTAGTTTAATGGGCATTGCGTTAAATCTGTGAATCACTTTTGGAAGGATGATCATTTTAATGGTATTTATTCTGCCAATCCATGAACATGGAAGATGCTTCCATCTTCTAAGATCTTCTTTCGATTTCTTTTATCAGTGTTTTATAAGTGACTTTGTAGAGAACTTTAACTCCTTGGTCAGGTTTATTACTAAGTATTTTATTTTTTTGTGGGAGATACTGAGTGGAAGTGTTTTCTGAATATCTTTTTCAGTGGATTTATGGTTGGTGTACAGAAAAGCTTCTGATTTTTTCAGATTGATTTTTGTATACAGAAACTTTGCTGAATTTGTTGATCAGTTCTATAAGCCATTTGGTTGAGTTTGTTGGGTTTTCTAAACATAGTATCATATCATCTGCAAATACTGAAAGTTTGAGTTCTTCTTTTCCTATTTGTACTCCTCTGATTTCCTTTATTGCCTTATTCTTCTGGCTAGAGTCTCTAGTTCTATATTAAAGAGAAGTGGTGAAAAGAGATATCCTTGTCTTGTTCCTGTTTTTAGGGGGAATTCTTGAAGTTTTTCCCCATTTAATATGATGTTTACAGTGGGCTTATTGTAGATTACCTTAATAATGTTGAGATATGTTCCTTCTATTCCAATTTTCTACAGTGTTTTTGTCATAAATGGATGTTGAATTTTGTCAAATGCTTTTTCAGCATCTCTTGAAATGATCATGTGATTTTTGTCCTTGGTTCTGTTTATATGATGAATTACATGGATTGATTTTCATATGTTGAACCAGCCTTGCATCCCTGGGATGAACCCTACCTGGTCATGGTGTATGATTTTCTTGATGTGGTTTTGAATGCGTGTTGCTAGTATTTTGTTTAATAGTTTTGCATCCAAGTTCATCAGAGATATAGGCCTGTAGTTTTCCTTCCTTGAACTGTCTTTATTGGGTTTTGGTATTAGTGTGATGTTGGCTTCATAGAATTTATTTGAGAGAGTCCCGGCTTTTTCTATTTCATGAAATAGTTTGAGGAGTATTGGGGTTAGCTCTTCTATAAAGGTTTTATAGAATTCACTTGGAAAACCATCTGGTCCTGGGCTTTTCTTCCATGGTAAGCTCTTTATTGCTCTTTCAATCTCTTTGATTGTTACTCATTGGTTTAAGTGTTCTATATCTTCTTGACTTAGTTTAGGAAGGTTATATTTATCTAGGAATTTGTCGATTTCCTCCAGATTTTCCATTTTGTTGGAGTATAGTTTTTCAAAGTAGTTTCTGATAATCCTCTGGATTTCTACATTGTCAGTAGTAATGTCTCCTTTTTCATCCCTTATCTTCATAATTTGTGTTGATTATCTCTTTTTTTAGTTAGGTTGGCTAGTGTTTTATCTATGTTTTTAATTTTTTTAAGAGACCAGCTTTTGGTTTTGTTGATTTTTTGTATTTTTTTATTCTCTATTTTGTTACTTTCTGCTCTAATTTTAATAATTTCCTGTCTTCTACTGGCTTTGGGGTTCAATTGTTCCTGCTTTTCAAGGGCTTTGAGGTGTATCGTTAGGTTATTTATTTCTAGATTTTCTGTTTTTCTTATGTGAGCACTCAGTGCTATAAATTTTCCTCTTAATACTGTCTTCAAAGTGTCCCAGAGGTTTTGATATTTGCATCTTTAGTTTCATTTGTTTCTAGAAATTTCTTGATTTTACCTCTTACATCTTTTATGACCCATTTTTTTATTCAGAAGTGTGGTGTTCAGTCTCCACATGTTTATGTTGTTTCTCTGGTTCTTCTTATAGTTGATTTCTAGTTTCATTCCATTATGGTCAGAAATGACACAGGAAAGTATGTAATATTTTTAAAATTTGCTAGTGCTCATTTTGTGTCCCAGGATGTGATCTATTTTGGAGAAGGTTCCATGAGCAGCTGAGAAAAATGTAAACTCTGCTGTAGTTGGGTGAAATATTGGATATGTGTCCAACAGGTCCATTTGGTTAATGGTGTTCTTTAGTTCTGAGGCAACTTTACTGACCCTTTGTCTGGAAGATCGGTCCAGTGTTGTGAGAGGTGTGTTAAAGTCTCCCAGTGTTATTTTATTGGGATTTATGTGTGACTTCATGTCACAAAGAATTTGATTTATGAAAGTAGCTGCACCTATATTTGGGGCATAGAAGTTGATTACTGTTATTTCCTCTAGCTGAATTATTCCTTTTACCAGTAAAATATGACCTTGGTATCTTCTAATAAGATTGGTTTTGAAGTCTAACTTGTCTGATACCATAGTTGCTCCTCCTGCTTGACTTCAAGTACCATTAGCATGGATAGCCTTGCTCCAGCCCTTTACCTTGAGTTTGTTCCTATCTTTACTTGTGAGGTGTGTTTCTTATAAGCAGCAGATGGATAGATTCTGGCTTTTAATCCATTTTGCCACTTTATGTCTTTTTATTGGGGAGTTGAGACCATTTACATTCATTGTAATTATAGAGAGATATTTTTTAATTTCTAACATGCTAACACTTTATTTTTGTTTGATATACTGTTTATTCTTCTTTGCTTAGTTGTCTACTGGATGGAAAATCTTGTTTCTTTGGTTCTGGCATGTAGTTAATCTCCTTGAGAATTTTCTCTAGTGCTGGTTTTGAAGACATAAATTCCTTCATTTTATGTTTGTAATGGAAGCTTTTATTTCCCCATTTAATTTGATAGATAGTATTGCTGGGTAGAACATTTTTGGATGAAAATTGTTTTCTTTCAGAGTTTGAAATATGTTTCTCCAAGCCCTTCTGGCTTTCATGACTTTGTTTGGAAAGTCTGGAGTGATTCTTCTGTTTTTTTTTTTTTTTTTTTTTTTTTTTTTTGGTGGTACTGTGGTTCCTGGAAGCCCTTCTACCTCCGGGTTACACTCCCAGACCTATTTTTTACATTTTTGTTTGGAAACAGGATCTCCTAAGTCAGCTTCGAACCTGCATGATCCTCCTGTCTCTGCCTCCCAAGCATGGCGATTACATGAGTGCACCACCACGCCCATCTCTGGAGTGATTCTAAATGGTTTGCCTCTGAATGTCATTTGATCTTTTGTTTTTGTTGTCTTTAAGATTCTCTCCTTGGCTTCCACATTAGTCATTTTGACAATTATGTGGCATGGGGATCCTCCTCTGATCTTGTCTAAAGGGAGTTCCATAAGTTTCCTGGACCTGTGTATTGACCTCTTACTCTATGTTTGGAAAATTTTATGCTATCACTTCCCTGAAGAGATTGTTGATCCCTTTGGTTTCACCTTCTTTTCCCTCCTCTATTCCAATTATTCTTAGCTTAGCTCTCTTAAAATGGGCCCATATTTCTTCAGTGTCAAATTCCTGCTGCCAATTTTTTTTTCTAAATTAGAGACTATGCGTTCATTTTTGGAGTGATCATCTTCTAGGAGCGAGATTCTATTCTCCATGTGGTCTAATCTTTTTTTTTATACTTTGAATTGAGGCTTTACTTCAATGATTGCATCCTTTATCTCTTTTTGATTCTCTCTGAATTCTTTTATAAGTCCTCTATTATTCCCTGATTTGTTCTTCTAGAGATCTCTGAATTTCTGTGTTATGAGGTTCTGATGTTGTGGGGTAGTAGGCATTCATTACTCCATTGTTATTTCTCTTTCCCATGATTTCTGAAGTTTGTGCCTTCTCTGGGTTCTTCCCTGGGTCACTACGACTTCATTTAAGGTGCTCTGGATCTCGAGTTTTTGATATTTCAGTCACCACTTCTCCTTTACTGTGTTGGATGGCAAAGTATTGGACCCAGGGAGTCAATTTGAGGCTGCTTTAGACCATGGGGGTGCCAGGCTGAGCATTCTCCCATGGGGAGCTGCAACTATGGTGTGATATCTCTACCGCTGCCACTCCTCCACTGGGTTGGACTGCAAAAATCTTTGTATGTCCCTGGGAGTGCAGTACTGGGACTTCTCCTCTAGGGGCCACAATTTGACTCACGCTTGTTGAGTGTGCTGATGGAGCTGTATTGGACTCTGTGAACTTGCTGCTGCCACCGCTGGCAATATGGCACTGCTGCCACATCCTTGGCCGTGAGGCTGGCGTATTTCTTCTCTGGTTTTGAGCTCTGCTCTGAGTCCCTGCAGGGTGTGCTGAGCCTGGACCTTGGGAGCTTTAGACGCTCCTTGTGCTGATAAAACTGATGAATTCTGCCCTGCTGGTCTGCAGCTGCTCACCTCAGCTTGCTCTCAGACCCAGGGAGTTAATTGAGGCTGTGTGAGACCATGGGGGTGCCGGGCTGGGTATTTTCCCACTGGGAGCTTCGACTAGGTTGTGGTATCTCTACCACCGCTACTTCTTCACTGGGTTGGATGGCAAAATTTCAGACCTAGGGAGATTATCAAAGCTGCACAATTCTCTGGGGGTGAAGTATTGATTTTTCCCTTAGGGGCCGCAATTTCACTCATGGTTGTTGAGTGCACTTCTCTGGAGCTGTTGCGGACCCAGTGGACTCGCTGCCGCTGCTGGCAATTTGGTGCCATTGCCATGCCCTCGGCCATAAGGCTGGTGTATTTCTTTTTTGGTTTGGAGCTCCATTATGAGTTCCTTTACTCTCTGGAGCCTGGTGGGTTGTCAAGTGAGCTTGTATGGAGCTGTTGGGGATGCGGTAATCTCACTATTCTACTGGCTTTATGGCGCTGCTGTTGTGCCCTCAGCCATGAGACTGGCATATTTCTTTTCTGGTTTTGAGTTCCCTTCTGCATCCCTTTCTTCTC
Source organism: Muscardinus avellanarius (assembly GCF_963383645.1). NCBI lineage: Eukaryota > Metazoa > Chordata > Mammalia > Rodentia > Gliridae > Muscardinus > Muscardinus avellanarius. The sequence goes on along the minus strand of NC_137792.1, from coordinate 61,396,403 downwards.
TGGAGCCTGATGCTGCAAGGGAAGGAGGCTAAGGTGCAGCTGCACCACCACAGTGCAGACTAGTTTATTTTCTGGTCTCTGGTTGTTCTTTTAGTGTTCTTTTTCTCTGCCCCTTGTATTTAATTTTCATTTCTTTGCTGATGGTGTTTTCTAGCCATGAAAAGCGCTGATTTGTGGCAATTGAGATTGAGTGTAAGCAGGACCCATAAATGCTGGTTTTCTCGGTCACCATCTTCCCAGAAGTGGAAACACCAGTTCTTAAATTTATTTGGAAAAACAAAAACCCAGAATAAAAATGTAGTTCTCAGCAACAAGAACTGTGCAGGAGGCATCTCAGTACCTGACTTAAAATTGCACTACAAAGCCCTTGTAATAAAACAGCATGGTACTAGCACAAAAACAGACACATATATTAAAGGAACAGAATAGAAGCCTCAGAAATAAATCCACACACAGCCAATCTATTTTTGACAAAGAGAGCAAACATATACACTGGAAAAAAGATAGCCTCTTCAGCAAATGGTGTTGGCAGAACTGGTTTACCATATTCAGAAAATGGGAAAAAAATATACTTTCTCACTCTGCGCAAGAGTCAATTAAAGATAGATCAAAGATTTGGAAGTCAAACCAGAGATCTTGTAGCTTCTTAAAGAGGACATAGGTCTGACACTCCAACACATAGGCACAGGTAAACCTTTTTTAACAAGATCTCAACAGCACAAGAAATTAAAAGAAGGATCAATATGTGGGATTGCATTAAACTGAAGGGCTTCTGTACAGCAAAGGAAACTATCAAAAATCTCAACAGAGAGTACACATAATTGGAGAAAAATTTTGCCAACTATTCCTCCTATAGATGACTAATATATAAAATATTAAGAAAACTCAAGAAACTCACTGCTAAGAAAACAAAGAATTAAATAAAAAATGAACTAAATAAACAGATCACAAAAGAAAAAAATTAATTGATCTATAAATGTATAAATCATAGACATGGAAATCAAAACTACCCTGAGATTTCACCTAACACCAATTATAATGGCAATTACTGAAAACATTACAACAAATGCTGGCAAGGGTGTGGAGAAGTGGGAACTCTAACCCATTGTTGGTAGAATTGCAAATTAGTGCAACCACTTTGGAAAACAGTATGGAAGATCCTTAGAAGAATGGGAACAAACTTACCATATTATCCAGAAATACTACTTCTAGGTATCTACAGAAACGAATGAAAAAGAAACTACCAAGCCTGCATATGTATGTTAATAGCTGCACAATTTACAATTGCTAAACTCTGGAACCAACAATGATGTTCATGAACAGATGAATGAATTTAAAAACTATGGGATATGTACACAATGAAGTTTTACTCAGGCATAAAAAATTACATCATTTGCAAATAAATGAATGGAACTGTAGAACATTAAAAAGAAATATATGAAGACAAGAAAAACAAATCTCCTCAATCAGTTGATAAATCAGGCATTACTTTGATACTCAGACATGAGAAAGATAAAAACAAAACTACAGACTCATACAGGGTGGTGTATACATATGAATAAAAATACCTAGTAAAAATAACAAAACCAATCTAGCATTATATATGTATATACATATTTATTATTTTCTAATATGAGTATAATGCAAGTTCAAGCTCATAACTTTTAAGTATACAATGTGGTATTGTTAACTATAAACACAATGTCTTAAAAATATTGCTATAACCTTTCATAAATGAACAAATTAAACAACAAACCTCATTTACCCTTCGCACTGTTCCATGAAATCCACCGTTCTATTCTCTGCTTTTGTGGGTTTGACTAATTTATATATCTCCTGTAAGTGGAATTATACAGTATTTGTCTTTTTTGTGCCTGGCTTATTTTACTTAATGTAATGTTCTCTAAGGTTACTCATATCATTACAAATGTCAAAATTTTCTTCTAAGAAATAGTATTTCATTGCATACATCTCCCATATTTTATCCATTAATTCTTTAACAGATATTTATATTTTATCTCTATTTCAATTATTATGAATAGTGCTATAGTGAGTATGTAAATACAGTTATCTTCTCAACATACTAGCTGGGCAGGCATCTCACACCTATAATCCAGTGACTCAGCAGTCTGAGATGGGAGTATCTTAGGTAATAGGATGACAGTAATGTAGCCAGAAATTAAGTCTATTTTTTTCAAAATTAAACATAAAAAGGGGTATGGTTGTAGCTCAGCAATAGAAAGTTCCTGAATTCAACTCAATCCTCAAACACACAAACACACACACACACACACACACACACACACACACATGCACACAACACACACACACACACACACACACACACACACAAACAAACAATTATGGATATTTTTAATTTCAAACACATACCCTGAAATTAAATTACTGGATATTTTAATTTTTATTATTTTTGGTCAAATCTACAAAGTGTTCTCCATAGTATCTATACCATATTACAGTCCCATCAAGGGTGTACAAGAGCTTACATTTTTTGTCTTTACCAATACTTGGTATAATTTTGTTGCTGGTTTCATTATTATAACCATCTTAGGATGTATTATATGATATCTTACTGTAATTAAGTTGTGTTATATGTATCTTACTTTGATTTACATAATATTGTTTTCTTAAATCCTTGAAAAGAAATAGTTAAAATATTTGATATTTTATCAATATAATTAATTATACCACTAGCAAAAATTTGAAAAGTAACATTCCTTCTCATAAAATACACAAATTACTTTTGGTAATATTAAAAATGTATTCCTGAAAAAAATTTACAAATTAGAATTAAAACAATACTTATTTAATAGACTAAATCATAGCCAACAACATACTTTAAAAAAAAACTATTCCGGGCATAGTGGCGCATGCTTGTAATCCCCGCACTTGGGAGGCGAAGACAGGAGGATCACGCAGGTTCAAAGCCAGCCTTGCTGGCTTAAGAGACCCTGTTTCCAAATAAAAAATTAAAAAAATATATCTGGGAGTGTAGCCCGGAGGTAGAAGGATTTCCAGAAACCCCAGTACCACCAAAAAAAAAAAAAAAAAAAAAAAAAAAAAAAACAATTTAAAATAAACTTTTTATTTAAATAAAAAGCTAAACATTTCCATTATTACTGATACTTACATGGTATGCATGGTATTTTTCTGGAATGTGTGGAGATATATTAATAAATAATTTTAAATATATTATATATGATATATAATATTTAATATATATTTATAATATATATAATTTTAAGTCTGAAATCTTGAGCTGGGATACAGACACGGTGTCTAAATGTACGTGTGACTTTGAGGCAATTACTTAGTCTTTCTAAACCTCAGGTTCTTCACATATAAAAGCGACTTACAATAGTACATACCTTACAGCTTTGCTGTGAAGATTAAATAAATTATTCAAATAAATCTATTGCAATGTGTCCTGGACTTAATAAGGCCTTAAGTATTAAGTATTATCATTCAAATTAAAAGTATTAACTGGAAGACTCTAGAAATCTTAGCTATTATAATATACAACAAGAACTTCCGGGAAGATGGCGACCGAGAAAAGTGGGGCTTAAGAGCCCCGCTAACAACCAATCTCCATTGCCACAAAATCAGCGCCTTTCATAGCCAGAAAACACCATCACCAGTGAAACAAAAAATCACCAGGCTCCAGAGAGAAAGCAGACTGAGAACAGAGCCACAGAGGAGATACACCGGCCTCACGCCCGAGGACACAGCACACGCGGCAGCAACGCCCGAGGACACGGCAGACGCGGCAGCAGCGCCATACTGCCGGCGGCACTGGTGAATTCATGGGACAGCTACAGCAAGCCGAGGTGAGCCACTGCGGAACAGCCAGGCGGGACTTCTCCGCGCACAGTGGCTGAGCTCAGCACACGCTGCAGGAATTCAGAGTGGAAATCAAAACCAAGAAGAAAAACACCAGCCCCACAGCCGAGGGCGTAGCAGCGGCGCCATATTGCGAACGGCGGCAGCAGCACCGAATTCAGCGAGGCCAGTACAGCTACATCTGCTTACTCAAGAACAGTGAGTCAAATTGCGGGCCACAGAGGAGAAATACCAGTACTATACTCCCTGGGACTTGACCCAGTTGGGGAGGGGCGGTGGCAGAGATATCACACCATAGGAGAACGTGCAACCTGGCACCCCCACAGTCTAAAGCAGCCTCTATCGACTCTCTGGGTCGGAGACTCTGTGATAAAACCCAGTAAAGGAGTAGTGGGGTCTGAGATACTACTGACTCGAGATCCAGAACACCTTAAGGGAAGTCATAGTGACCCAAGGGAAGAACCCAGAGAAGGCACAAACATCCAAAATCATGGGAAAGAGGAATAATACTGGAGCAATAAATGCCCACAACCCCACAACATCAGAACCCGATAACACAGAAAATCAGAGATTTCTAGAAGATCAAATCAGGAAAATAACTGTAGAAATAATAGAGGTGCTTCGAAAAGAACTCAGAGAGAGCCAAAAAGAGATAAAGGATGCAATTAATGAAGTAAAGGCCTCAATTCAAAGCACAAACAACCGATTAGAACACATGGGGAACAGAATCTCGCTCTTAGAAGATGAGCAATCCAAAAATGAACGCATAGTTTCTAATCTAGGAAAAAATATCCGACAGCAGGAATCTGAAATTGAAGAAATATGGGCCCATTTTAAGAGAGCTAACCTAAGAATAATTGGAATAGAGGAGGGAAAAGAAAGTGAAACCAAAGGGATCAACAATCTCTTCAAGGAAGTAATAGCAGAAAATTTTCCAGACATAGAGCAAGAGGTCGATACACAGGTCCAGGAAACTTATAGAACTCCCTTTACACAGGATCGGAGAAGAGGATCCCCACGCCACATAATTGTCAAAATGACCAATGTGGAAGCCAAGCAGAGAATCTTAAAGGCAACCAACGCAAAGGGCCAAGTGACATTCAGAGGCAAACCAATTAGAATCACTCCAGACTTCCCAAACCAAGTTATGAGAGCCAGAAGGGCTTGGAGTAATATATTCCAAACTCTGAAAGAAAACAACTTCCAGCCAAAACTTTCCTACCCAGCAAAACTTTCTATCAAATTAGATGGAGAAATAAGAAGCTTCCATGACAAACAGAAACTGAAGAAATTTATGTCTTCAAAACCAGCACTAGAGAAAATACTCAAAAAGTTTAACTACAAAGAAGAAATAGGTAACACACACCAGAACTAGAGAAACAAGTTTTCCATCCAACAGACAACTAAGATTGGTTATCTGTGGAGATTCATTATTTATGTTAGTCTTTTACCTATCTCTAAATGGTATTGTTTGCCTTTATTGTTGTTATTTTTTTAGGATTTCTAGTTGGAATATTAAGATACCTTCAGATATAGCATTTGGAAATGTTTTATCCAATTCTATTAGTAACTGTTAACTCTGTTTCCATTGTCTTTGGATATACAATATATATTTTTTTTATTTTTTAGGGAGTTTGTATACTCCTCTGTTGCCTGTGCCATTGAAATCATATCCAATAAATCACTGCCAATTTCAATGTTGTGAGGTTTAATAACCCAGATTTTCTCCTAAAAGTTTAGAGTCTTAAGATTTATATTTAGGTCTATTATCTATTTTGAGTTAATATTTGTATATGGGATTAGGTAATTGTCCAATTTTATTCTTTTCCATGTAATTATTATTTTTAACAATATTTAGTTAAAATATAATATTTCCACCACCAAATGTTCGTGGAAACCTTGTCAAAAATAACTTGACAATATAGGGAAGAATTTAGCTCTAGGCTTTTATTTAACTCCAATGGTTTATATATCTGCCTTTAGAACAGTACTACACTGTTTCAATTATTGTAACTTTATATGGTTTGAAATCAGAAAATATATATCTTCTAGCTTTGTTCTTTTTCAAGAACAAAGATCGTTTTGGGTACCTAGAGTCGTTTTGGGTACCTAGAGTCCATATTCCATATTAGGATAGATTTTTTTCTGAAAAATAAATATATAAATATATGATAGTTTCACCTAAAAAATAGAAAAAAAATATTTTCTGGTAAGAAAGAAAGCAAAAAGAAATATTGAAATGTTTTCTTTAAGTCATCAAAAGCTTAGTATCAGACAAATGAAACTGTTATGTGAGATTAACATTTTTAATTTTAGATAAATTGCCATAATACTAGATGTCAACTACTAAGCCAAGCATGGGAGGGAGGGATAGGGAGAGAATGGGGTGGGTTTGGGTGGGGGCTGACTGGGAAAAGTGTGCATGTATGTCTACAAAGTATGTATCCTACTACGATGTATGAATACAGTGCACCAATAAAAAAAAAAAGAAAAAAAAATAACAATATACAACAATGTGTGTTACTAAAAGTAAAATTGCCTAAAATTTAGGATTATCAATTAAAATGCAAAGTTATGCCATGGATGGTGGTGTGCACTTGTAATCCCAGTACTTGGGATGCAGAGACAGGAGAATCTTGGTTTGTGGGTTAATGAGTTACTTAGACAGCTACTTAGTGACTCTTTCTACAACTTGAGACTCTGTTTCGATTTGTTTTGGATGTTTATAGCAAATTTTATTCATTTCAATTTTTTAAAAATATTTTTATTGGTGCATTGTAATCATACATCACATTGGAATACAGGACTTGAGAGGATATATAAACACACATCATCCAATTAGCCCTCATCCAATCCCCATCCCATTCCCTCCCCCTCCCTTGATTCCATGCTTGATTGGTGATTATCTTAGATACATTTGTTTATGTACCTCCTGACTTTTAAAGAGGTTCCATTCTACCCCATCCCTTCTGATTGTTCACCTTAATTGCTTCACTATAGGGCCCTTTCTATAAGTCGACTTGCTCCTGTTACCCCTTTCCTCCTAGTTTTTCCTAATTAAGGGAAGCATCTAGATTTTATTTTCTGTGCTATTTCTCTGTGCATGCCACATTGCAAGTTCCGATTCCACTCTTGACAGACCCAGTAGTGGCCTGGCCACATGGAAGTCTCTGATCCCGACCTCGCTGGCTCCAGCACAGGCCTTGCCTCATGGGAGGTCCCGATTCTGGCCTCGCTGGCCCCCCCAAAGGCCTAACCCCTTGGTTGCCTCCGATTCAGGCCTCAGAGGCCCCAGCACCGGCCTTGCCTCATGGCAGGCTCCGACCCCACCTCGCTAGCCCCAGCACCGGCCTAACCCCTAGGCAGGCTCTGATTCCAGACTCACTGACCCTAGCACTGCCCTAACCCCTTGGTAGGCTCCTATCCTGGCCTTGGAGGCCCTAGCACTGGCCGTGTCTTATGGCAGGCTTCAATCCCGGCCTTGCTAGACCCAGCACTGGCCTAACCCCTCGGGAGGCTCTGATCCTGGCCTCGGAGGTCCCAGCACCAGCCTTGCCTCACAGCAGGCTCCGATACCAGCCTTGCTGACCCCGGCACCGACCTACCCCTTTGGCAGGCTCCAATCACGGCCTTGAAGGCCCCAGCACTGGTCTTGCTTACAGCAGGTTCCAATCCCAGCCTCGAAAGCCTCATTATTGGCCTTGCCTCATGGCAGGCTCTAATCCTGGCTTTGCTGGCCCTGGTAACGGCCTTACCCCTCAGCAGGCTCCAATTGAGGCCTCGGAGGCCTCAGCACTGGCCTTGCTTCATGGCAGGCTATAATCCCGGTCTCGCTGGCCCCTCTGTTTTAAATTAAAGAATAAAAAATAAAAATGCCGGGCATGGTGGTGCATGCTTGCAATACCCGTGCTTTGGAGGTGGAGACAGGAGTATTGTGCAGGTTCAAAGCCAGCACATGTCTTGCTGGCTTAAGATACCCTGCTTCCAAATTTTATAAAAGGTCAAAGAGTATAGCCTGGAGGTAAGTTTCCAGGAACCCCAGTACCACCAAAAAAAAAAAAAAAAAAAAGAAAGAAAGAAAGAAAGAAAGAAAGAAAGAAAGAAAGAATGAATTGGGATAAGGGTTTATCTCAGAAGTAGAATGTCTCTGGGTTCAACCTGAGCAACACACACACACACACACACACACACACACACACACACACAGACACACACAAAATATAAGACGAGCATGTTTAGATGAAAATAAACATACAGAAAGCCTTGTATGTCAAATGATTTTTAAAACATTAAAGGGGAATACAAATGAGCAATAAAAGTAATCAGCATGTAGAAAAACTCTAACATGAAATAAATAAGCTTTTGATAATAAAAACTAAAAAACAGATTTAAACAGATAATGAGATATAGCATAGTTTTATTTGTAAGTTCCAATATTATATTAATGCCAATTATATCTCAAACTAATGGCTATGTTTAATGTAACATATATGTACAATCTAAGGTATTATTATTAGAACATGAGAATATGAATTTTTATCTTAAATATAAAAACTTCCTTTTAAAAAAAGTAAATATTAAGAGTAGTTATATTCTACTGTATACTAAATACCCATAAGAATTTAAAAAAATGTACAAGAAAATAATTTCACCTAATTATAGCTAGAAATGCAGTCATTCAAAACACAACAACAAATTCTTGCTAGAATGTGGAGAAGTGGGAACTTTAATACATTGTTTGTGTGACTGAAAATTAGTACAACCAGTTTGGAAAACAGTACAGAAGATCCTCAGAAGAATGGGAATGAATTTACCATATAATCCAGCAATAACACTTCTAGGTATCTACCCAAAGGAATAAAAACAAACTACCAAACTAATGACTATATATCTGTGTTCATAGCCACACAATTCATAATTGTCAAACTATGGAACCTGCCAAGATAAAAAGATTACAAAACTATAGGATATGTACACAATATAATTTTACTCAGCCATAAAAAACCTAATTACATCATTTACAGGAAAATGAATAAAACTAGAGAACATTATGCTAAGTGAGATTAGTCAGTCACAAAAATAAGAAATCAGATGCTCTCCCTAATATATGAAAGCTAGGGAGTAAAATGGTCATAGTAGGAACTGTAGATGAAGTGGATACTATAGATGAGCATATGAGGTGACTTAACTGGGGGGATGGGAGGGGAAAGAGGGAAATTCTCTAATGTTCATAATGTACATTAACAAACATATCAAAGTCAAATACTAAGCCAAATATGATAAAGAGGAAGGGGGAGGTAATGGGGCAGAAATTGGGTAAGGGCTAATTGGGTGATGTATGCATGTATGTCTTGACAATCTTAAACTCCATTAAGTTGTATGACTAACACACACCAATAAAAATTTTAAAAGACAATATTAAATAGAAATCCTGATATATACTTTATTAATCTCAACACAATTATTCTTTTTGTTGAGGTTATGAGGTTACTGAAATTATAAGTGAGAGAATGAAGGTTTAGAAGAATTTTGTGGGAATGTATAACAGCTCTAGGAATTGAAGCAAAATTTTTATAATTCAAAGCCTGAGCTATGAACCACTATAAAAGTATTATCATATCACTGTAATGGTTTCAATGATATTTCTAAAACATTTAATTTCCTAGAAAAAGTTAAGTTACACACATATTTCACATCCCACACAAAAGTATATTTCTACGTATCTTGACATAAAAATCTATCTAAATATATTTTCGAGGAATTCTTGTATTTTGATTCTTTACTCTTCATTTCCTAGTATTTAAATCTCACTTCTTAAAGGCAGCACCCACAGTTGCACAGCGAGTAATCCAGGCATCCGGACCAAGGCAGCCAGGTATCTGAGTGTATTCAGAGAAACTGCAGGACTTGCATGCATTCAGTGTGTGCCATGGGACCCAGTCTTAACTTTGTGTGCTCTGCTTGTGCCCCAGTACCCAGCACTTACCGTTTGTGCCCAATGTGTACTCCCAATCAGACAGTAACCATGTGCACCCAGCGTGTGCCCCAGGACCTGGCGTTAAGCATGCGTGCCTAATGTGCACCTTGGGACCCGGTGGTAAATGAGTGTGCCCAGTGTGCGCCCCGGAACTCAGAACTACCTTTGTGCACCCGGCATGTGCCCTGGACCAGACGGTAACTGTGTTCACACAGTGTGTGCACTGGACCCTGTGGTAACACTGTGCAGCCCAATTCAGGAAAGCTGCAGAATACAAAATCAACCTAAAGAAATCAGTTGCTTTGCTTTACATCAACAATAAATAGACATAGAAAGAAATAGAGAAAACAATTCCATTTACTATAACTTCAAAACCAATAAAATACCAAGGAATAAACCTAACAAAGATGTAAAAATCTTCTACAAAGAAAAATATAAAACATTAAATAAATTGAAGAAGACATTGGAGGATGGACAGATCTCCCTTGGTCATGGATAGGCAGAATAAATATCATCAAAATGGCCATTCTGCCAAAAGTGACCTATAGATTCAATGCAATTCCCATTAAATGCCAACAACATTCATCATAGACCTAGAAATATCAGTTTTGAATTTTGTATGGATAAATAAAAGACCCAGAATAGCCAAAGCCATCCTCAGCAATAAAACACAGTCACTAGGCATCACAATCCCCGACTTCAAATTATACAATAGAACAATAGCAGTAAAAATAGCATAGTACTGGGACAACAACAGGCAGAATGACCACTGGAACAGAATAGAAGATACAGAAACAAACCCACACACCTATAGTCAATTGATATTTGACAAAGTTTACAAACTCATATGCTGGAAAAAGGGCAGTGTTTTCAAAAAAATGATGCTTTGAGAACTGGCTATCCATTTGTAGAAAGATGGAGATAAATCCCTACCTCTCACCATGCACAGAAATTAACTCAAGATGGATCAAAGACTCAGAAATTAGACCAGAGACTGTGAAGTTATTAGAGGAGAGCATAAGATCAACACTCCAACATATACGCACAGGAAGTAACTTTCTCAACAAAACCTCCAAAGCACAGGAAATTCAAGCAAGAATTAACAAGTGGGATGGCATCAAATTAAAAATTTTCTTCTCAACAAAAGAAACCACCAAGAACGTAAAAGAGAAAGGCTACAGAATGCAAGAACTTTAACAGCCAGCACTATGATAGAGGGATAATATCCAGAATATACAAAGAGCTCAAAAGACTCCACACTAGCAAAACAAATAACCCAATCAAGAAATGGGCAAATGGACTGTATAGACACCTCATAAAAGAAGAGATACAAATAGCCAATAGATAAATGAAAACATGTGCGACATCACTAGCCATCAGGGAGATGCAAATAAAAAATACACTGAGATTCCATCTAACCCCAATCAGAGTGGCAAGCATAAAGAAATCAAATAACAACAAATGCAGGCAAGGATGTGTAGAAAGAGGAATTCTCTTACACTTTTGATGGAAGGGCAAACTAGTTCGGCCACTATGGAGATCAGTGTTGAGATTCCTTAGAAAGCTGGGAATAGATCCACCATATGATCTGGCTATACCACTCCTGGGTATATTTCCAAAGGGCTTGAAACCAGAGAACTACAGTAACATTGCATACCCATGTTTATAGCAGCACTATTTATAATAACTAAAATATGCAACCAACCTAGATCTCCTTCAACAAATGAATGGATTGCAAAATTATGGGAAATGCACACAATGGAATTCTGTTCAGCTATAAAGAAGAATAAAATAATAACATTTTCAAGAAGTTGGAAGGAACTGGAGAATATTATGTTAAGTGAGATTAGTCAAGCACAGAAAGAGAAAGGACATATGTTTTAACTAATATGCCCAAGCTAGGGAATAGTGGTAATATCAGAGGGACTCCAGATAATGGATGGGAAACCTCATCAAAGCTAGAACGGGAGGATAGAAGAGAAGAAAGCTGAGGTTTATTAATGGAGGAGCTATATCTGAATATATGTAAAAGTATGAATATAGCATGGTCAACCTGGATACTCATTGTTGGGAGGGGGAAAGGGGAACTGGGGGTGGGAGAGAGCACTAAGCACAATCTAATTGTACATCACTTTCAGTATGTTCCACATATAAATAAAATAAAATATGAAAAATAGTACAAAATTAAAGTAAAATAATAAATAAATTTCACTACTTAGATTCATTCATAACTATAGAGTTTAATACTGAAATAATTTCATTCAATAAGGTTTTATAAGATCCTTTAGATTTTACCTTTCTCTTGACTTACCTAGATGACTTACTTTATTTCTTCTATTGACTCTCAGTTCTTTTAAACTAAACGTCAATATGGCTGCAAAATTAACACTTCTAATTATATATACATTCTGGACTTTTCTGGTAGCAATATAAGTAATCATATATACAGACTTTTGTTGTCAAAAATGAGTTCAAATTATTCTCTGTCATATACTAATTCCTTAGCTTTAGACAGGTTACTGACACTCTTTTTTTATTTTGTATTGGTACACTAGAGTTTCACATCATAATGTGGATCATATTGACAATGGAATACATTCACACAGTACTTAGTGATCTCCCACCTCTGCTTTTCTTTCACCGCTCCCAATAATGAGTAACAAGATAGACCATGCTACATTCACACTTATAAACATATTGAATATATGTTCAGGGATTTTTGCCACCTATATCTCTGATAGAAGATTAATATCTAGATTATAAGAGAACTCAAGAAACTCAGCACTAATAAAACAAATAACCCAATCAAAAATGGGCAAACGAATTAAATAGACATTTTATGAAATAAGAAATTTAAATGGCCAATAAATGCATACAAAATGCTCAACATCATTGGCAATCAGAGAAATGCAAATCAAAATTACCCTAAAATTTCACCTAACTTCAACTAGAATGGCAATCATTCAATACACAAACAACAACAAATTCTGGCAAGGATGTGCAGAAGTACAAACTGTAAAAATTGTTGGTGGGATTGCAAATTAGTTCAACCACTTTGGAAACAGTATGGAGGATCCTCAGAAGAATGGAAACAAACTTACCATTTGATACAGCAACACCACATCTGGGTATCTACCCAAAAGAAAGGAAACCAAACTACCAAACTATGCATGCATATCTGTGTTCATAGCTGTACAATTCGACATTGCCAAACAAAAAACCAGGCAAGATGTTCATCAATTGCTGAATGGATTACAAAACTGGGATATGTACACAATGGGATTATACTAAGCCATAAAGAAAAAACACAATTATATAATTTACAGGGAAATGGATGGAACGTGAGAACATTATGTTAAGTAATATTAGTCATCCACACACACAAAAAAGAAATCAATGCTTTCCCTAATATGTGAAAGCTAAGGAGAAATCAGTAACAGGAGGAACTCTAGGTAAAAGAGTATGCATTATTATTCATATGTATCCATAGATGACTAGAAGATTTCACTGCTCAGCTTCATGAAACGATGGTACAATATTTCATCAGACTAGGAAAAAACAAAGATAAGTTGGGGACTGTCTTCATACACACAATTTCTATATTTAAAAAAAAATATTAGATCCATGTATGGTGGTGCATGCTTGTAATTCCTACCTTGGGAGGCTAAGACAGGAGAATTCCACAGGTTCGATGCCAGCCGCAGCTACTTAGTGAGGCTCTCAGCAACTTAGTGAGACCCTGTTTTCATACAAAATAGAAAATAGGTCTGGGGGCATAGCCCAGAGGTAGAAAGTCCCTGTGTTCCACCCCCAGTACCACCAAAATAAAAAAAATAAAAATAATCAGTAACTTTCTAAAGAAATCCCAACTCCTTGACTTTTTAAATCAAATTTAAGCTATTTTCTGCTATCCTTTAGAGTCCTACTTTCTCTTCAGAGTTAAAAGTGTCAAATCTTTTGTTGAACCAATAGCTTTTTTCCCCAAATATTTTCTGTTATATTTGCTTTTTATAGTAAACTATTTTAATTATTTTAATAATAAATGTTGTCTTGTACCATGGGTTGTGTAACATGCTTTAAATCTCAGCACTGGGGAGGCTGAGACATGAGGATCACAGGTTTATCCAGCTTCAGCTTCTTTATGAGGCCATCTGCAACTTAGTGAAACCCTGTTACAAAAGAAGAATAAAAAATAGGGCTAAGGGTATATTTTGGAGGTAGAATGCCTCTGGATTTTATCTACAGTACCATAAAAAATGGTGCATTGTAATTATACATCTCAGTGAGGTTCAAATCATATAAACTGACATACACATGCAAACTGCTTTTGGTATGTCTGGTTTGTTTGCTTTTATATTATATTTATTTATTTATTTATTTATTTATTTATTTATTTAGTGGTATTGGGATGGAACCTATGGGCATTCTACCTCTGAACTATACCCCCAGCCCTAATTTTTATTCTTCATTTTGAAACAGGGTCTCACTGAGTTGCAAAGAACCTCACGTAGTAGCAGAGGCTGTGTGCCAATCTAGATCCTTCTTCCTCATCCTCCCAAATGTTGGGTTTACAAGTATGCACTTCATTCTTGTCTTTTGTATTTTTAGGAAGATTAACTTCTCTAGGATTGGCTTCTGAACTGACAATTTAAAAAAAAAAACTTTCTAATTTTATAAATATCAAGAAATGTACCATCTCTAAAAATGTGTTCCTGAGGGGGCCTCTTTCAGGGGATGTTACAAGAAAAAAAGGTATTCTTTTCATAAATACACTTGATAAAAACTAAAATAAAAAAGTTAATAGATTTTTCTACTTCAAAAATTTTGAGATTTTTAAATGTATCAACAACATAATTTTTCATTTATTTTAGAAAAGAAAAAAAAATTTCAGTGATCTAGTGTCCTAAAGACTATCTTTGGAAACTTACTGAAAAACTTATTTTTTATTCTGTGAAGTGAATAAAAGTCCCTATGTATTTAAGCTGACTCTTTTTTTTTTATTGGTGCACTGTATTCATACATCATAGTAGGATACATACTTTTGTAGACATACATGCACACTTTTCCCAGTCAGCCCCCACCCAATCCCCACCCCATTCTCTCCCTATCCCTCCCTCCCATGCTTGGCTTAGTAGTTGACATCTAGTATTATGGCAATTTATCTAAAATTAAAAATGATAATCTCACATAACAGTTTCATTTGTCTGATACCAAGCTTTTGATAACTTAAAGATAACATTTCAATATTCCTTTTTGCTTTCTTTCTTACCAGAGAATATTTTTTTCGATTTTTTAGGTGAAAATATCATATATTTATGTATTTATTTTTCAGAAAAAAATCTATCCTAATATGGAATATGGAGTCTAGGTACCCAAAATGATCTTGAAAAAGAACAAAGCTAGAAGATATATATTTTCTGATTTCAAACCATATAAAGCTACAATAATTGAAACAGTGTAGTACTATTCTAAAGGCAGATATATAAACCATTGGAGTTAAATAAAAGCCTAGAGCTAAATTCTTCCCTATATTGTCAAGTTATTTTTGACATGGTTTCCACGAACATTTGGTGGTGGAAATATTATCTTTTAACTAAATATTGTTAAAAATAATAATTACATGGAAAAGAATAAAATTGGACCCTTACCTAATCCCATATACAAATATTAACTCAAAATAGATAATAGACCTAAATATAAATATTAAGACTATAAAATTTTAGAAGAAAATCTGGATCATAAAACCTCACAACATTGAAATTGGCAGTGATTTCTTGGATATGATTTCAATGGCACAGGCAACAGAGGAGTATACAGACTCCCTAAAAAATAAAAAAATAAAAAAATTGTATATCCAAAGACAATGTAAACAGAGTTAACAGTTACTAATAGAATGGGATAAAATATTTCCAATTGCTATATCTGAAGTTATATTAATATTCCAACTAGAAATCCTAAAAATTAACAACAATAAAGGCAAACAATACCATTTAGAGATAGGTAAAAACTAACATAAATAATGAATCTCCACCGATAACCAATCTTAATTGTCTGTTGGATGGAAACTCTTGTTTCTCTGGTTCTGGTGTGTGTTACCTATTTCTTCTTTGTAGTTAATCTCTTTGAGTATTTTCTCTAGTGCTGGTTTTGAAGACATAAATTCCTTCAGTTTCTGTTTGTCATGGAAGCTTCTTATTTTTCCATCTAATTTGCTAGAAAGTTTTGCTGGGTAGGAAATTTTTGGCTGGAAGTTGTTTTCTTTCAGAGTTTGGAATAGGTTACTCCAAGCTCTTCTGGCTCTCATAACTTGATTTGGGAAGTCTGGAGTGATTCTAATTGGTTTGCCTCTGAATGTCACTTGGCCCTTTGTTTTTGTTGCCTTTAAGATTCTCTGCTTGGCTTCCACATTGGTCATTTTGACAATTATGTGGCGTGGGGATCCTCTTCTCCGATCCTGTCTAAAGGGAGTTCTATAAGTTTCCTGGACCTTTGTATCAACCTCCTGCTCTATGTTTGGAAAATTTTCTGCGATTACTTCCTTGAAGAGATTGTTGATCCCTTTGGTTTCACTTTCTTTTCCCTCCTCTATTCCAATTATTCTTAGGTTAGCTCTCTTAAAATGGGCCCATATTTCTTCAATATCAGATTCCTGCTGTCGGATATTTTTTTCTAGATTAGAAACTATGAGTTCATTTCTGGATTGCTCATCTTCTGTTCTCCATGTGTTCTAATCGGTTGTTTGTGCTTTGAATTGAGGCCTTTACTTCATTAATTGCATCCTTTATCTCTTTTTGGCTCTCTCTGAGTTCTTTTCGAAGCACCTCTATTATTTCTACAGTTATTTTCCTGATTTGATCTTCTAGAAATCTCTGATTTTCTGTTTTATCGGGTTCTGATGTTGTGGGGTTTTGGGCATTAATTGCTCCAGTATTATTCCTCTTTTCCATGATTTCGGATGTTTGTGCCTTCTCTGGGTTCTTCCCTTGGGTCGCTATAACTTCCTTTAAGGTGTTCTGGATCTCGAGTCAGTAGTATCTCAGACCCCACTACTCCTTTACTGGGTTGTCGCACAGAGTCTCCGACCCAGAGAGTCGATAGAGGCTGCTTTAGACTGTGGGGGGTGCCAGGTTGCACATTCTTCTATGGTGTGATATCTCTGCCACCGCCCCTCCCCCACTGGGTCAAGTCCCAGGGAGTACAGTACTGGGATTTCTCCTCTGTGGCCCGCAATTTGACTCACTGTTCTTGAGTATGCAGATGTAGCTCTACTGGCCTTGCTGAATTCGGTGCTGCTGCCGCCGGTGTCAATATGGCGCCGCTGCTACGCCCTCGGCTATGGGGCTGGCGTTTTTCTTCTTGATTTTGATTTCTACTCTGAATCCCTGCAGCGTGTGCTGAGCTCGGCCACTGGGAGCTTTAGATGCTCTCTGCGTGGAGAAATCCCGCCTAGCTGTTCCGCAGTGGCTCACCTCGGCTTGCTGTAGCCGTCCTGTGAATTCACTGGTGCCTCCGGCAGTATGGCGCTGCTGCCGCGTCTGCCGTGTCCTCAGGCGCGAGGCCGGTGTATCTCCTCTGTGGCTCTGTTCTCAGTCCGCTTTCTCTCTGGAGCCTGGTGATTTTTTGTTTCACTGGCGATGGTGTTTTCTGGCTATGAAAGGCGCTGATTTTGTGGTAATGGAGATTTGTTGTTAGCGGGGCTCTTAAACCCCGCTTTTCTCGGTTGCCATCTTCCCGGAAGTCCAGCTGACTCTTTTTGAATGATAAGCTTTAATGAAACTAGAACCATCTTTAAAATTATGAGTCATCAGAGTTCTTTCAAATTTTATTTGAGAATATTACATTGTGCTGTTCTTAGAAAGTTCAGCATGGCAAAATACAGCACTGCAGTTTCTCTCATATTAATACTAAAGTTTACTAGAAGATATTTATAAATAAACATACAATATGAAAATACTGATACTAGAAAAAAACTCAGAAGCATGCAACCACAGTACTCAATTTCTATTCCATTTTACATCAAATAAATACAACAGCCTGTTTCATTCTATGTACCAGGCTTCCTTAGATGGAAAAAGCCATGTCTACTTATATACAGGGATTTCTCATAGACATATGGAATTCTCTAAAAATGAACAGAAAGAGCAGACATTCACAAATAAAAATATTTGATTTCAATATATTCATAAATATTTCAGTATAAATTTCCAAAAGAGAATACCAACTCCTATCTTCAAGATCTTTGTCCTTGCTGGGTGTGATCATGCACACTTGTAATCCAAGCATTTGGGAGTCTGAGACAGGCGCATAAAGGACAGCCTCAGCTAGTACTTATTGAGGCCCTTTGCAACCCTGTTTCAAAATAAAGAATGAAAAATAGGGCTGCAGGTGTAGCTCAGAGATAGAATGACCCTGGGTTTCATCCCTAGTACCAGAAAAAAATCTGTGCCCTTGTAAGAGAGTGTTTGTGTGTATGATAATATAATTTGGAAGACTTATAGGCCAACTAGTATGTTTTGGTCAACATTCTTACTGACATATCACATAGACCAGACCACACAATTTGGAGAAAGAAAATTTTATTTTCTTACTTTTTTTTTTTTGGAGATTGCAGATTTTCAGTCTATGTCATGCCACATATGCAGAGCTCATGTCATGACAGTGGGAAGGGGAGAGAAGAGAGAAGAGAGGAAAGAGAGAGAGGGAGGCACTCACGGCTCTGCTTTCACACAATGGAGGACTGGAAGCAAAGAAGGAGAGCAGGTGAAAGGAACAACTTATATAATCCTCAGGTACCCAGTCGTGAGGGCCACTTTTCATCCACCAAGGCCCATTTTTAACATTTTTACCTTGTTTCTTTGAGAGTTTGTTGTATGTTCTAAATACAAACCATTACACTTTGCCCCAGCCCCCTAGATGACACAGCCAACTCACAGTGCATAATATATTTACTCCATCTCAAAGAGTTCCATCATCTTAACAGTTTTGAAATTGCCCCAAAGTCCAAAGTCCAAACTCTTCTCTGAGATACAAGGTAAATTCCTGTATATGAGCCTCTGTAAAAATGAAAAGCAAGTTAACACATTTAATGTACAATAGCACAGAATAAACATTAGCATTACAAAAGGAAAGAATAGGAACACAGAAGGAAGGAATGGGACAAAAACAGTATCAGAATTCAACAGGGTAAGCATTTGATCCTAAAGCTCCAATTCTGGCATCTAGAACTCATGGTTATGAGAAGTGATCTAGATGTGACCAATAGTATGATTGATTGCAACTGGCAGCAGAGTGTATTCTCACTCTTTGAGCCTGTCTTCATGGCTCACATATTGCATCCTTTTGTTGTCATTGTTTCACATTTTTGGCATTTCCAAATCATAGTAGTTTTACTTGCAACATTTACCTTACGCTCAAAGTCTCACAAATTCCCACATTTGGCTGCCTAGCAGGGATTCTGATCCTGCATCACAATGTCTGGATTCCAAGGCTTTCCTTTAAAATCTGGGGGATGATTGCATGACCTGCTTTTATCCTGTCAATCCAATTTACATGAACACCAAGATTGACCACTAGAAGTAAAGATAATCATGACCTCTTTAATCACTGCCAGTGGGTCCTTTTCAATCACAGCCACTAGACCTGCCTCTATAATTGCCACTGCGGACCACACTCCCAGCATATCTGCCACTTCTTTCTTTCTTTCATCCATCTTATTTTCTTTCACAACACTATTTCTCTGGGTACAGCACTATAAATGCCTTTCTGGCCAAAATGCATATCTTTAAAGTCTCTCTGCTTCACCTTCCACTCCTGAAATTTGTTATACAATTTGATGAATGTGGATATCAATATTCATAATCAGTTTAGATATTTTGATCTTCTGAGATTTCCACCATTTGTTTATTAATTAACCCATCATCAAATATGGCCTCACATAAAGTTTCAGGTCAAGGGAAAAATTCTAATAAATTATTTGCCAGAATGTAACATGTGTAAACTCTACTCCATTTTTCTATAGAGTTCTCTTTACCCTCCAAAATTTCAGCACAGTCTCTAAAATCTGCCTTTTAGCCATATATTGGCCCTTTCAAATTTGTCTCACAAGCCATTTCCAATAACTCACAAAACACTTGGTCAGACTTAGACATAGCAGCAACCACACATCTCTTATACCAATTTCTGTCTCAGTCAACATTCTCACTGATACATTCTAAAATGACTTAAACACAAGGTAAGATTTATTTGTTCACATTTTCTTTGGAGATTTGGAATTTAGTACATATTAGGCTAGGGGCCATGTATCTCAGTATGTGGTGGCAAGGAGCAGAGGTATATCTTAGGCTTTGCTCTCATATTGTAGAGACTGGAAACAGAGAGCAAGAGCAGGGAAAGGAAGAACCATATAATACATAAGGCCACACCCCCAGAAACTCCCACTTCTATCTAACAAGCTTCATGTACATTATTTTATTGTTTCTGTTAGGGCTTTGGTCATTCTTAATTCAAACCATTACACAGCCTTTGACTGATAAATATTAAAATAATACCCTCAATCTGGCTAAACCATTTCCTATGTAGCATCTTTTTATATAAAGATGTGATTTTCCTCACTTCTTTTTTTTCATAATATATACATTTGACCTTTCTTCGGAAGTTGTGTTATCTATCACAAAACTCAGTACTCACTACCTTAATAATTGACTTGGCTTCTTGCCAAGACCACTCTAGCCATTATTCTTAGAAAAAGTAATCCAGATTCTGAGCCCAAACTCTTTCCAAGCTGGAAAAAATATAAAGAAGGTTGCCTTTTTTATGCTCAATTTTAAGTCATATAAATTATGCTGATATTTACTTTCCTTTCTATGCTGCAAGAAAATGTGAGAGGCCAATCTAGGCTCCATGAATGAGCCAATATATAAGAAAAATTTTGTAGCTCCATACATCTCTGATAATGATTCAAGTAATGTTTTCTCCTGATTGGAAGAGAGATCTGTTCAGGTAACTTCTTCTTTCCAGATATTTTTATTCAGCTTTTTTTTTTTTTTTGCAAGTCTGGGGATGGAACCCAGGGGAATTCTATCTCCGAGCTATACCCCCTGTCCTATTTTATATTCTTTATTTTGAAACCGGGTCTCACTGAATTGCAAAGGTCCTCATTAAGTAGCTGAGGCTGAGGATCCATGATCCTCCGGTCTTTGCCTCCCAAATGCTGGGATTACAAGCATGTGCCACCACACCCTGCTCATCCCAGCTCTTTTTCTTATGAGTCAGAGTCTCTCTATATTTATCAGGCTTGGATTGAACTTGTGATCTTTCTGCCTTATCCTCCCAAGTAGATAGAATTACAGATGTGTACAACAATGGCCACTGGATTTGACTGTCTTCTGTGCCCCAAGAATTTTTCAAAACCTTTACTCCAAAACTCTGAGCTGGAATACTTACCTGAACTCTGAATGCAAGTCTGAAACTAAGCAACTTGCTGCCGGTCTACCCTGGTTACAAATGAAACTTTGGCATTTTTTGCTGCTTTAATCTACTAATGGTCTATCTGCCCATTATTTCCATTTATTTATTTATTTATTTATTTATTTATTTATTTATTTTAATATATTTTTGGTGCACTGTAGTCAAATATCACAATGGAATATAGACTTGTTAGTATATCCAAGTACACATCATCCAATCAACCTTTATCTAATCCCCATCCCACTACCTCCCCCTCCCTCAATCCCATGTTTGATTTAGTGTTTAATATTGATATATTTATTTAAGTACACTATGTGCTTTAAAGAGATTCTGTTGTAACCTAGCCAGCGAGAAATACTGTCCAGAGCCAATTATGTCCACAAAGCCACACTTTATTACAGGTTCAAATCTGGACCCAAGCACCTCTGGCACAGCAGAAATGGCATGGGCCCAGAGCTCCATTTGGGGGTTGAATTTATAGTTTTACATCAAATTGAAAGTAATTTTTACATCATTGATAATGTTTTTTAAATTTCCTGGTTTACATTCTCTGCTTTACATTTGCCACATAACTTGTATGGACATTTTTTAAGATAACAGGGGTAGGGGCAGAGGGTCTCCTATCTAGGTCTACAGCCCTGGTAGGGGTGGATGTTATTAGCTGGGGTGGATACCCTATAGTTTTAGCTTTTCTAGGAATTTGCCCGTTAATATTGGCCATTTGAACTTACAACTTATGGAACTTTTATACAATTAAAAACATTTTCTAATAAAGATTATAAAAAACACTTTTATAATCACCCATTATTTTATTTTTATTATTAGCTATTATAAACTTCTGCTATTAAAGTTATAACTATAGGCTTATGAATACCACCCAATACTATTGAACTATTTGCACACAATACTATTGATCACAATACTATTGGTTGTTATTATCTCGTACAATAATATTATTACATACTATTATTGTCACAATTATTAATCTTATTTTTTTGTGGTACTGGGGGTGGAACTCAGAGGCTTTCTCTGAGTTCAGAGGCTATACTCCCAGACCCATTTTATATTTTATTTGGAAACAGGGTCTCACTAAGTTGTTGAGAGCCTCACTAAGTAGCTGAGGCTGGCTTCGAACCTGTGGGATCCTCCTGTCTCAGCCTCCCAAGCATGGGGATTACAAGTGTGTTCCACCACACGCGGCTTATTAATCCTATTTTTAGAATATAAAACTAAGCCAAGAAACAGCCAGGAGCCGGGTCGTGGGACTCTGGGCCCTGGGCCGGACCACACATAGCACGACAGACCCATGGAGAAACCGGGCACAGCAAGACGCTGGGTCCCGGGCAGGGGTCACGCGGGGCATGCAAGCTGGGGCCAGAGTTGTGGGACTTTAGCCCCCGGGCCGAACCACACATAGCACGCCAGACCCCTGGAGAAACCGGGCCCAGTAACCTGGGTCCTGGGCAGGGGTTGGGCGGGGCACACTGGACCCTGGAACTGCTGGTGCCCGTGTCGCAGGACTCTGGGCCCCAGGTGGAGTAGTGCAGAGCATGCTGGACCCATGGGGAAAGCGACCGCGTCACAGTGCTACTGAGTGCCGAATCCCACTACCTCCTCAAACCTCATATACTGTCTTCTCTTATTTAAAAAAAAAAGGATAAGAAAAAGAAAAAGAAAAAGGAAAAATATCGGAGAGGGGTTAAGAAGGCCGTGGCGGATTCCAGAACACTAGAGATGCAGACAAAACTTATCCAAATGCACTGGAACTTATGAAAAAATTCCCCATGGAGGACTGCTGTTTCTCTATATTGTTAAGAATCTTGGACATCACCTGTAAGGAGAGAGTTTAGTGGAGACCAAGGAGAAAGGCAGTGTTGAAAGTGGTCTCCGCGATGGCGGTGGAAACTTGTATTCAGGAGAAGCAGAAATCGGATCCTACCAAACTTATTTTTTTGGAGAAATTACACCAAATGCCGAATGCTACCATCACACATGCTTAGGAACACTGGACAACATTCAGAGTGGAAAAAGAGCTTGAGAAGTATTTGAAATGGTGGAGGCAATGGCAATGGCAGTAGCCAGTAGCCAGTACTCAGGGGAGGCAGAGATCTGATGCATTACACCTGGAACCTTTGAAATAATAACCCCAGAGGCAGAAAGCAACCAACACGAACACTCAAGAACGTGGGACAATTGGTTGGGCAAAAAGGGTGCTCGGATTGGAGCCTGCTGAGGGGTGAGGCCGGCGACGGACACAGCAAAGCTGGGATTGCAGCCTGCTGTGAGGCAAGGCCGGTGCTGGAGCCTCCAAGGCTGGGATCGGAGCCTGCCAAGGGGTTAGGCCAGTGCAAGAGCCAGCAAGGCCAGGATCAAGCTTTCCATGAGGCAAATCCGCTACTGAGGCCTCCGAGGCCAGGATCGAAGCCTGCTGAGGGGTTAGGCTGGTGCTGGGGCCAGAGAGGCCGGCATTGGAGTCTGCCATGAGGCAAGGCCGGTGCTGGGGCCTCCTAGGCCAAGATAAGAGCCTGCCGAAGGGATAGGCCGGTGCCAGGGCCAATGGCTGGCATCGGAGCCTGCTGTGAGGCAAGGCCGCTACTGGGGCCTCCGAGGCTGGGATTGGAGCCTGCCAAGGGGTTAGGCCGATGCCGGGGCCAGCAGCCACATTGGAGCCTGTGATGAAGCAAGGCCAGTGCTGGGGCCTCCAAGGCTGGGATCGGAGTGTGCCAAGTTGTTAGGCCGGTGCCGGGACCAGTAGCCAGCATTGGAGCCTTCCGTGAGGCAAGGCTGCTACTGAGGCCTCCAAGTCCGGATCGGGGCCTTCCAAGACCGGGGCTTGGGCCAGAGAGGCTGTCATCAGAGCCTGCTGTGAAACAAGGCCAATGCTCGGGCCTCCGAGGCTGGGATTGGAGCCTGCCGAGGGGTTAGGCCGGTGCTGGGGCCAATGGCCGGCATCCGAGCCTGCCGTGAAGCAAGGCTGCTACTGGGGCCTCCAAGGCCGGAATTGGAGCCAGCTGAGGGGTTAGGCTAGTGTCAGGGCCAGTGAGACCATAATCGGGGCCTCCCTTGAGGCAAGGACACTGCTTGAGCCAGGGAGGTCTGGATCAGTCCACTGGGTAGCCAGGCCACTACTGGGGCTGTCAAGAGTGGGATCGGTACTTGCAATGTGACATGCACAGAGAAATATTGCAGAAAATAAAAACCAGATGCTTCCCCTAATCAGCAAGGACTAGGAGGAAAGGGGCAACAGGAAGAGGTCGAGCTATAGAAAGGGCCCTATAGTGAAGCAACTAAGGTGAACAATCAGAGGGTATGGAATAGGGGAGGATGAAGCCTCTTTAAAATGCAGGAGGTACATAAACAAATGTATCAAAGTTAATCGCCAAAAAAGCATGGGATTGAGGGAGGGGGAGGGAATGGGATGGGGGCTGGATGAGGGCTAATTAAATGATGTGTGCTTGTATATCCTCTCAAATCTTGTACTCCATGTGATATATGATTACAATGCGCCAATTAAAAAAAATAAAATAATCACACCCCTCAAGGACTCAGCGGAGCTCAAACACCAGAGAAGAACTACGCCAACCTCACGGCCAAGAACATGATAGCAGCGCCTTACTGCCAGCAGCAGCGGTGAGTTCACCAGACGACTGAAGAACAACGCACTCAACCAGCCACCAGGCTCCAGAGAGGAGGGGTGGACAGCAAGCTGAGGTGAGCAAGTGCTGAACAGCTGGGCGGTAGTCAGCAGTTTTGTCGGTGCAGGGAATATCTAAAGCTCCCAAGGGCCAGGCACAGCACACCTGGCAGGGACTCAGAGCGGAGCTCAAAACCAGAGAAGAAATATGCCGCATCACGGCCGAGGATGTGGCAGTAATGCCATACTGCCAGTGGCGGCAGCAGTGAATTCACTGAGTTCACTATAGCTCTATCAGTGCACTCAACAACCATGAGTCAAATTGCAGCCCCTAGGGGAGAAATCCCAAAACTGCACTCCCAGGGACTTGCGCAAATAGTCTCCCTGGGTCGGAAATTTTAGCAGTGCAACCAAGTAGGGGAGTGGCAGTGGCAGTGATATCATACCATAGTCACAACTCCGCACTGGAGAACGCCCAACTTGGCACCCCCCACGGTCTAAGCAGCCTCGATTGACTCCCTGGGTCTGAGACTTTGTTATACAACCCAGTAAAGGAGTAGTGGTGACTGAGTTACCACAGACTCGAGATCCAGAGCATCTTAAGTGAACTCGTAGTGAGCCAGGGAAGAACCCAGAGAAGGCAAAAACTTTCAAAATCATGGGAAAGATAAATAACAATGGAGCAGTGAATGCCCACAACCCCACAACATCAGAACCTGATAGAACAGAAATCCAAAGATCTCTAGAAGATCAAATCAGGAAAATAACTTTAGAAATAATAGAGGACTTTCAAAAAAATTCAGAGAGAGTCAAAAAGAGATAAAGGATGCAAACATTGAAATAAAGGCCTCAATTCAAAGTAAAAACAACAGATTAGACCACATGGATAATAGAATCTTGCTTCTTGAAGATGATCATTCCAAAATTGAACGAATAGGTTCTAATTTAGAAAAAAGCCCGACAGCAGGAATCTGACATTGAAGAAATATGGACCCATTTAAGAGAGCTAACCTAAGAATAATTGGAATAGAGGAGGAAAAAGATGGTGAAACCAAAGGGATCAACAATCTCTTCAAGGAAGTAATAGCAGAAAATTTCCCAAACATAGAGCAAGAGGTTGATACACAGGTCCAGGAAATATATTGAACTCCATTTAGACAGGATTACAGAAGAGGATCCCCACTCCACATAATTGTCAAAATGAATAATGTGGAAGCCAAGGAGAGAATCTTAAAGGCAACAAAAACAAAAGGCCACGTGACATTCAGAGGCCAACTGTCGGGGCCCACTCGGCTGGACCGAGATGGCACCCAGGCTTGTTGCCAGCGTGGACTCAAGATGGTGCCTAGGCTTGCAGCCAAGTCATGGGACTCACAAGATGGACGTCTCCTTGAGCATGCGCAGTGTGCCATGCTACGTGCCTGCAGAATGATCAGTGACGCAGCACCTCGTGCTACCACCAGCCTGCCTATGAGAGAGTCAGAAATGTGCATGCCCTAGCTGTGGAAAGCTTGGGGTTGGTAGGGAATAGAGGGAGGGATTATGATGCTGATATATTTTGTGCTTGCTGTATGCATTGAGAGATATATTAGAGACATATTGAGACATATTAGAAGAAGAATTAAAGATCCATTAAAGAAGAATTCATATTTCAGCTGAAGAAGTGTCTGTGTCGTTCTCTAAGCCCCTGCGGGTCAGAGTCTTAGGGGACGATAAGTGGCGCCGAAACCTGGGAGAAACAATGTAGCAAAAAGTTCGCAGGTAAGTGACAAAATAAGATAAGGCTCGCGGATAAGCGAGGGACAGCGCTGTGAAGGTTTGCAGGAATTTACGACGATAGGTTCGCAGGAATTTGCGATGATAGGTTCGCAGGAATTTGCAACGATAGGTTCGCAGGAATTTGCGACGAAGTAAAACTTATCATGGGGTCTAAGGTTGCTACCATGAAGGTCAAAGAGGATCTGTGTAACATTCTGTCTAAGGGAGGAGTGAAAGTGAAAGCAGCCACTTTAGAAAATTTTCTTAGCACAGTTAAAGCGGTAGCTCCGTGGTTTTTATATGTTAACACTCCTCAGTGGAAACGTCTTGGTCAGGATCTACTTAAGGCCGATGCCGAAGGGGCTCTCCCACCTGGGACATTGGCTGTTTGGAGTTTAATTAAATCATGCCTGACAGATAAAACAGGGAGGTATCATCAAGTTCTGGCTGAAGGCTCTAATGCTTTTTAGAGGAAGAAAAAGAAGAGATTTCAGGGCAAGGTCAACAGGCAGACTCTCACAGGGATGAGGAGTCCTCTGAATGCGACTCCTCTGAATTTTGGCACACATTCCAAGTGTCTTAAAAAAAAAAAAAAGGGAACATCCTGAACCTTCCGCTCCCCCTCCTCCCTCTCCTAGTCTGCCACCATATCTTACTGAGAAAGGAAAGTCTGATAGGTGGAAGACACATGATGTTATTCCGTGGGCGGAGATTTTGCCAGGAGCCTTTCCTGTGTTTCTTGACCAGAATCAGCAAAGGTATCATGAGCCATTAGATTGGAAGATTGTTCAAAGATTAAAAGAAGCTGTGTCCACATATGGAGTGCAGGCTTCATTTACCTTGTCACTGGTAGAATCCTTTGAAAGGTACTTCATGACTCCAAATGATTGGATGAATTTGTGCAGGGCTGTACTGTCTGGTGGAGCCTATCTTAAGACTATCAGAAAAAATTGTTGTTATGCATTCTTACCACAGATCTCACACCCACTGGAGTGTTGTGGCAAGAGGGTCCCATAATGTGGGTACACCTCCCTCATTCTCCCCAAAAAGTGTTGCCATGGTATCCAGCGTGTGTTTCACAAATAATTATTAAGGCACTAAAGGCAACTCTGACTGCATTTGGGATGCAGCCTGATCTTATCACTCCATATACTAAAGAACAGCTTGCCACTCTAGCTGCCACCAATTCTGACTGGGCTATTGTCCATGTAATGGCCACAGGACAATTCGATAATCATTATCCACAACATCCATGGCTCAGGTTTGTTTTGGCTCATCCTATTATTTTTCCTAAAATCACTTGATCTGCACCGATTGCTGGAGCGCCAAATATTTTTACAGATGGATCCAAAGGAGGTATGGGAGTGATATTCAAAAAAGGCTCAGATCCACAAACTTTTCTTTTTCCCCATTCATCAGCACAGGCAGTAGAGATTTTGACAATGATTCAAGTATTTATGCTCTATGATTTCACTCCATTCAATTTAATTTCAGATAGCTTGTATGTGGTACAGGCACTTAATAGCCTTGAATGTGTAGGACATATTAAAGAACAATCTACTATTCTTTTATTATTGGCTAAGTTACAACAATATATTTGGAACCGAAAATGTTCCTTCTATGCAACCCACATACGAGCTCATTCAGGACTTCCCGGACTGCTTGCTGAAGGCAATGCTATTGCAGATTTTCATACCCGAACTGTACTTATTTTTTCAAATGAAGACAAAGTGTTACAGGCTCAAGAATTTCACAATAAATTTCATGTAAATTCCCAAACGTTGAGACTAAAATTTAAAATCACTAAAGAACAAGCTCGACGCATTGTACTGCAATGCAAAAATTGTTTGACATTATTGCCACAGCCTACTACAGGAGTAAATCCTCGAGGTTTGTGACCTCTTCACCTATGGCAAATGGATGTCATGCATGTTCTTGAATTTGGCTCTCTTACATGTTTACATGGATACATGTTCTGGAGTCATCTTTGCCTCTGCTCATACTAGAGAAAAGGCCCAACATGTAATTTCCCATTGTCTGCAGTCTTTTGCTGCCTGGGGCATCACTCACCAAATTAAAACTGATAATGGACCTGCTTATGTTTCTCAGAGATTTTCTTATTTTTGTGCCCAAATGGCTATACACTTAAATCATGGATTAACCATATAATCCACAGGGCCAAGGCATAGTAGAATGAGCCCATGCCACTATTAAGTCTGATTTAATAAAACAAAAAGGGGGAATAGGGGCACAATGGAGCACACCAAAAGATAAACTAAATCTTATATTATTTATTCTAAATTTTTTAACGTTGGATGCCAATGGATGAACGGCAGCGGAAAGATATTACAGGCCTCATGAGCGCTATGCAGGGCAAGCAATGTAGAAAGATATCCTTACAGGAGCATGGAATGGTCCAGATCCAGTGCTAACGTGGGCTCGAGGGTCAGTGTGTGTTTTCCCACAGGACAAAGACTCGCCAATTTGGGTTCCTGAAAGATTGGTGCGCCATGTACAGGAACCAATGGAAGATGCCAAGAGACAAATGGATATTGTTAACTCTGTTGGTAATGTTTCACATTGGAATGAGTGAAAAGGATCTTTGGGGAATTATTTCTGCTTTCCCTCTTCCTTTACCTGTGTCCACCACTGCCACCATTTTTCCTCGGTTCTTTACGACCATTAGTTCCTTAAATTTCCCCTGGATTCCCTTTGATGAATAAATTAGGCCTTATGCATTTTTCAATATAACTTGAAGTGGCAGTTTATGTTTTTATGCTAATGAAATTTTGAATAATACCTATGATAGTCCTAATCCATGTGTGCAGTTATATAATCAAACTATGGGAAAATTTTAGCCATTTAATGATTCCAGTCCCATAGGAAATGTTACTGTTTTAGAAGGATATGCTCCTTTAGCATTTTCTAGATATGGACATCCCGAAAATAAAACAGCTCCTTTGCAGCCGCGGTGGGCTCCAAAATGTTATAGCCCACGTAGCTGGCCATTTAATGGACTGATTGCCAAGACTCCAAGATAGTCTGGGCCTCTTCAGGCTATGATTTAAGTTTTTCTCCAGGCATATCTACTATGCGCAATCATACTTGGGCAGGATATAATTATACATATCAAAATCCTATACAGTATAAGCCGCCCAATCCCTTTAATATTTGGCTTCTCTGTGGGATAGCAGGAGGCTGTACTGATATAACAGCTATGTCTATGATTTTAGGGGGAACTGTAAAAAATTGCAGCTATTCTCAGAGTTTTTCCGATACTTTTGAGGATAGCGTCAAATTAAATTGTTCAATGGGACCACGATTCTCGTTTGGACCCACTCTTGTTTGAGTAACTACTCCATTTTTTTGGCTTGTTTCTAATAGTTTCTTGGTTAATGATAGTCTAGGTTGTTTTATTGATACCTGTTTTCTAACTTTCTGCTGGAATGCTTCTATGCACCCTTGGGCAGTAGTAATGCGACTGCCTATAGCAGTTCCTTGGCCAGTAAGAGTGGATGTAAATTCCCTTCCAGTTTTGCTGAACCGAGTAAAGAGAGATTTTGGAATTTCTGCTCTTATTGCTGTAATTGTGGCCTCTGTGGTCGCGGCAGTTACAGCTGCTGCCGCTTTGGCGACATCTATAAATACTGCAGCCACTATGAATGCCTTATCTTCACATGCAGCTACTGCCATGGCTCAGCAAGCTCAAATAAATGGACAACTTAAAGCTGGCATATTAATGGTAAATCAAAGAGTAGACCTGTTACAAGAACAGGTTGACATTCTAGGGCAAATGGCCATGGTACCATGTATTCATAAATTATCTGGATTATGTATAATGTATGTGCAGTATCAAAATTTCTCCCATGCATGCAATTTGTCTTGTCAATTAAGCAAGATGCTTTTAGGGACTTGGAGCCCTGAATTTGAACACACCATGATTGAGCTTCGAGCGTCCATCGTTGCAATTAATTCTACCCGCGTAGAAGTCGCCACAGTACAACAATGGATGGACTTTATACATGGAACATTGAGTTTTTTAAAAGATTGGGGTGGCATGGCATTCTGGGCATTCTTGCTGGTGGTAGCATGCTGTTTCCTGATTGGATATATCAGGCAAACTCAAAAACAAACACTGCAACAACAGTGCATATTGGTGCAAGGTATGGCAGCCCTTGATGTTGGCTCATTTCCTCAGGTTTGGCTCAATATGTTGGATCGGTAGGAAGTGACGGGTAAGATCGTCCTCGAGATCATATCAACCTAAGACAGGGAAACAATCATGCTATTGTTCTCCCAATGGTGGGTAAGAATGATCCTTGAGGGTCGACAACCTAAGACAGGCACGAACCCGAGCCTTATTTGAATAAAACAAAAAGGGGGAGATATCGGGTCCCACTCGGCTGGACCGAGATGGCACCCAGGCTTGTTGCCAGCATGGACTCAAGATAGCGCCTAGGCTTGCAGCCAAGTCATGAGACTCACAAGATGGACGTCTCCTTGAGCATGCGCAGTGTGCCATGCTACGTGCCTGCAGAATGATCAGTGACGCAGCACCTCGTGCTACCACCAGCCTGCCTATGAGAGAGTCAGAAATGTGCATGCCCTAGCTGTGGAAAGCTTGGGGTTGGTAGGGAATAGAGGGAGGGATTATGATGCTGATATATTTTGTGCTTGCTGTATGCATTGGGAGATATATTAGAGACATATTGAGACATATTAGAAGAAGAATTAAGGATCCATTAAAGAAGAATTCATATTTCAGCTGAAAAGGTGTCTGTGTTGTTCTCTAAGCCCCTGCGGGTCGGAGAATTAGGGGACGATAGCCAACCAATTAGAATCACTCCAGACTTCCCAAACCAAGTTATGAAAGCCAGAAGGGTATGGAGTAACATATTCCAAAATCTGACAGAAAACAACTTCCAGCCAAAAATTTCCTACCCAGCAAAACTATCCATCAAATTAGATGGGGAAATAAGAAGCTTCCATGGCAAACAGCTACTGAAGGAATTTATGTCTTCAAAACCAGCAATAGAGAAAATACTCAAGGAGATTAACTGCAAAGAGGAAATGGGTAATACACGCTAGAACCAAAGAAACAAGAATTCCCATCCAGCAGACAACTAAGCAAAGAAGAATAAATAGTATCTCAAACAGAAATAAGATCGTAACATGTTGGGAATTAAAATTATCTCTCTATAATCACACTGAATGTAAATGGCCTCAACTCCCCAATAAAAAGACATAAAGTGGCAAAATGGATTAAAAGCCAGAATCCATCCATCTGCTGCTTACAAGAAACAAACCTCACAAGTAAAGATAGGAACAAACTCAAGGTAAAGGGCTGGAGCAAGGTTATCCATGCTAATGGTACTCGAAGACAAGCAGGAGTAGCAACTATGATATCAGACAAGTTAGACTTCAAACCCAAACTTATTAGAAGAGACAAAGAAGGTCACATTTTACTGGTAAAAGGAATATCCAGCAAGAGGAAATAACAATAATCTACATCTATGCCCCAAACATAGGGGCAGCTACTTTCATAAATCAAAATCTTTGTGACATGAAGTCACACATAAATCCCAACACAATAATACTGGAAGACTTCAACACACCTCTCACAATACTAGACTGATCTTCCAGACAGAGGGTCAGTAAAGATGTCTCAGAACTAAAGAACACCATTAACCAAATGGACCTGTTGGACACATATCCAATATTTCACACAACTACAGCGGAGTTTACATTTTTCTCAGCTGCTCACGGAAACTTCTCCAAAATAGATCACATCCTGGGACACAAAATGAGCACTAGCAAATTTTAAAAATATTACATACTTCCCTGTGTCATTTCTGACCATAATGGAATGAAACTAGAAATGAACTATAAGAAGAACCAGAGAAACAACATAAACATGTGGAGACTGAACACCACACTTTTAAATGAAGAATGGGTCATAGAACATGTAAGAGGTAAAATCAAGAAATTTCTAGAAACAAATGAAAATAAAGAAACAACATATCAAAACCTCTGGGACACTTTGAAGGCAGTATTAAGAGGAAAATTTATAGCACTGAGTGCTCACATAAGGAAAACAGAAAATTTTCATATAAATAGCCTTACTACACACCTCAAAGCCCTTGAAAAGCAGGAAAAATTGAACCCCAAAGCCAGAAGAAAATGGGAAATTATTAAAATTAGAGCAAAAATTAACGAAATAGAGAATAAAAAAACAATACACAAAATCAACAAAATCAAAAGCTGGTTTCTTGAAAATATTAACAAGATTGATAAACCATTAGCCAACCTAACTAAAAAAAAAGAGAATCAACCCAAATTATGAATATAAGGGATGAAATAGGAGACATTACTACTGACAATGTAGAAATCAAGAGGATTATCAGAAACTACTTTGAAAAACTATACTCCAACAAAATGGAAAATCTGGAGGAAATCGACAAATTCCTAGATAAATATAACCTTCCTAAACTAAGTCAAGAAGATATAGAACACTTAAACCAACGAGTATCAATCAAAGAGATTGAAAGAGCAATAAAGAGCTTACCATCAAAGAAAAGCCCAGGACCAGATGGTTTCCCAAGTGAGTTCCATAAAACCTTTATAAAAGAGCTAATCCCAACAATACTCAAACTATTTCGGGAAATAGAAAAAACTGTGACTCTTCCAAATACCAAATACATTCTATGAAGCCAATATCACACTAATACCCAAACCAAATAAAGACAGTTCAAGGAAGGAAAACTACAGGCCTATATATCTGATGAACTTGGATGTAAAACTATTAAACAAAATACTAGCAACATGCATTCAAAACCACATCAAGAAAATCATTCATCATGACCAGGTAGGCTTCAACCCAGGGATGCAAGGCTGGTTCAACATATGAAAATCAATCCATGTAATTCATCATATAAACAGAATCAAAGACAAAAACCACAAGAATATCTCAATAGATGCTGAAAAAGCATTTGACAAAATTCAACATCCATTTATGATAAAAACACTGCAGAGAATTGGAATAGAAGGAACATATCTCAACATTATTAAGGCAATCTATAATAAGCCCAATGCCAGCATCATACTAAATGGGGAAAAAATTCAAGAATTCCCCCTAAAAACTGGAACGAGACAAGGATGTCCACTATCACCACTTCTCTTTAATATAGTACTAGAGACTCTAGCCAGAGCAATAAGGCCAGAAAAGGAAATCAAAGGAGTACAAATAGGAAAAGAAGAACTTAAGCTTTTACTATTTGCAGATGACAGAATACTATATTTAGAAAATCCAACAAACTCAACCAAAAGGTTTATAGAACTGATCAACAAATTCAGCAAAATATCT
This sequence comes from Muscardinus avellanarius, assembly GCF_963383645.1. Taxonomy (NCBI): domain Eukaryota; kingdom Metazoa; phylum Chordata; class Mammalia; order Rodentia; family Gliridae; genus Muscardinus; species Muscardinus avellanarius. Next base: position 61,362,344 of record NC_137792.1, on the reverse strand, counting down.
GGATACAAAATCAATCTTAAAAAATCAAAAGCTTTCATGTACACCAACCATAAATCCACTGAAAAAGAAATTCAGAAAACACTCCCAGTCAGGATCTCCCACAAGAAAATAAAATACCTAGAGATAAACTTATCAAGGATAAAAAAGATCTCTACAAAGAAAATTATAAAACACTGAAAAAAGAAATCAAAGAAGATCTTAGAAGATAGAAAAATCTTCCATGTTCATGGATTGGCAGAATAAATATCATTAAAATGGCCATCCTCCCAAAAGTGATCTACAGATTTAATGTAATGCCCATTAAATTACCAAGATCATTCCTCACAGACATAGAAAAATCAGTCCTTAAATTTATCTGGAATAACAAAAAGCCCAGAATAGCCAAGGTAGTTTTCAGCAACAAAAACCACACAGGAGGAATCACAATACCTGACTTTAAACTATACTACAAAGCCATTGTAATAAAAACAGCATGGTACAGGCAATAGAACAGATATATAGACCAATGGAGCCGAATAGAAGACCCAGAAACAAGTCCACACACTTTCAGCTAACTGATTTTTGACAAAGGAGCCAAAAACATACACTGGAAAAGAGATAGCCTCTTCAACAAATGGTGTTCGCAAAACTGGTTAACCATATGCAGAAAATTGGATATTAATCCCACTTTTTCACCCTGTACAAAAGTCAACTCATGATGGATCAAAGACTTGGAAATTAAACCAGAGACCTTGAAGCTCCTTGAAGATGGCATAGGTCTAATACTACAACACATAGGCTCAGACAAACATTTCCTCAACAAGACCCCAAAGGCACAAAAAATTAAAAGGAGAATCAATACATGGGATTGCATGAAACTGAAGAGCTTTTGTTCAGCAAAGGAAACTATCAAGAACCTCAATTGAGAGCCAACAGAATGGGAGAAGATTTTTGCCACCTACACCACTGATAGAGGACTAATATCTAGAATATAGAGAACTCAAGAAACGCAACACTAAGAAAACAAAGCATCCAATAACAAAATGGGCAAATGAACTAAATAGACACTTCACAAAAGAAGAAATTTAAATGGCCAATAAATGCATGAAAAAAGATCAACATCACTGGCAATCAGAGAGATGCAAACCAAAACTACCCTGAGATTTCATCTAACTTCAACTAGAATGGCAATCATTCAAAACACAAACAAATACAGATGCTGGCAAGGATGTGGAGAAGTGGGAACTCTAAGACATTGTTGTTGGGATTGCAAATTAGTGTAACCACTTTGGAAAACAGTATGGAGAATCCTCAGAAGAATGGGAATAAACCTACCATTTGATCCAGCAATACCACTGTTGGGTATCTACCCAAAAGAAAAGAAACCAAACTACCAAACTAATGCATATGTATCTATGTTCATAGCTGCACAATTCACCATAGCCAAACTATGGAACCAGCCAAGATGTCCATCAACAGATGAATGTATTACAAAACTGTGGGATATGTACACAATGGAATTTTACTCAGCCATCAAAAAAAAAAAAACTCAGTTACAACATTTTCAGGGAAATGGATGGAACTGGAGAACATTATGCTAAGTGAGATTAGTCAGTCACAAAAAATAAGAAATCAGATGTTTTCCCTAATATGTGAGAGTTAGGGAGAAATGGGTCATAGGAGGAACTCTTGAAAGAGGAAATCCTATAGAGGAGAAAACAAGACAACCTAAAGGAGGAGAACGGAGGGGGGAAGAGGAAAATCTCTAAAACACATAATGTACTTAAACATATTGAAGTCTATCACTAAGCCAAGCAATGGAGGGAGGGACGGGGAGAGAGAGAAACAAGATTTTCCATCCAACAGACAACCAAGATTAGTTATCCGTGGAGATTCATTATTTATGTTAGTCACTTACCTATCTCTAAATTGTAGTGTTTGCTTTTATTGTTTTTAATTTTTAGGATTTCTAGTTGGAATATTAATATACTTTCAGATATAGCATTTGGAAATATTTTATCCCATTCTCTCAGTAAATTTTAACTGTTTACATTGTCTTTGGATATACAATATATTTTTTTTTATTTTTAGGGAGTTTGTTTACCCTTCTGTTGCCTGTGCCATTGAAATCATATCCAAGAAATCACTGCCAATTTCAATGTTGTGAGGTTTTATGACCCAGTTTTTCTTCTAAAAGTTTATAATCTTAAGATTTATATTTAGGTCTTTTATCTATTTTGAGTTAATATTTGTATATGGGATTAGGTAAGGGTCCAATTTTATTCTTTTCCATGTAATTATTATTTTTCAACAATATTCAGTTAAAAGATTATTATTTCCACCACCAAATGTTCGTGGAAACCTTGTCAAAAATAACTTGACAATATAGGGAAGAATTTAGCTCTAGGCTTTTATTTAACTCCAGTGGTTTATATATCTGCCTTTAGAATAGTACTACACTGTTTCAATTATTGTAGTTTTATATGGTTTGAAATCAGAAAATATACATCTTATAGCTTTGTTCTTTTTCGAGATCGTTTTGGGTATCTAGAGTCCATATTCCATATTAGGATAGATTTTTTCAGAGACTTCCAGGAAGATGGCGACCGAGAAAAGCGGGGCTTAAGAGTTCTGAAAAATAAATATATAAATATATGATAGTTTCACCTAAAAAAAAAAGAAAAAATATTCTCTGGTAAGAAAGAAAGCAAAAAGAAATATTGAAATTTTATCTTTAAGTTATCAAAAGCTTGGTATCAGACAAATGAAACTGTTATGTGAGATTATCATTTTTAATTTTGGATAAATTGCTATAATACTAGATGTCAACTACTAAGCCAAGCATGGGAAGGAAGGATGGGGAGGGAATGGGATTGGGATCGGGTGGGGGTTGAATGGCTATGTGTGCATGCATGTCTACAAACTTTTTTTGTATCCCACTATGATCTATGAATACAGTGCACCAATAAAAAATTAATAAATAAATAAATAAATACTAGATGTAAATAAATAAATAAATAAAATAATAAAACTAAACCAAACATGAGAAGGAGGGAGGGGGAGAGAATTGGGCAGGAATTGCATAAGGGATAATTAAGTGATATGTACATGTATGTCTCTACCATCTTTTATCCCATTAAGATATATGACTACACTGCTCCACTAAAAAAATTTAAAAAATGAATTAATCCTACTCTTAATCACAGCTACCTTATAAAACTTAAACCAGTTCCTAAAGCATCTAACTTCAAACTAGGCATAGGCAGGGGCTTCTTGTCTAAAACACACAGGCATGGGATAGGCCTGGGCAGCTGGTTTGGGTGTTTCCCATTTAGTTTCTCTCTGCCTATCAATTTACAACTTTTAAACAAAACTTATAAACACAGATCTATATATGTGACATTAAGAACTTATTACTTAACTGACTATTAAACACCATACAGAACTAAATTAGTTGCCTATTATTGATTTTTAACTTTTATTAACACGGCACACAACACTGCACTCATGAATTTAAAGACACACTATAAAAATTCCATCTTCCCCCATTCCATCCTTTCTGATTGATCAACTTAATTGCTCCTCCATAGGGCCCCTTATTCCAGTATATTTCATCATATTAACCGTTTCTTCCTAGTTTTGCATATTAGGAAGAGCATCTGAATTATTTTAATTTTTTGTGGTATTTCTTTGCGCATGCTGCTTTGCAAGTTCCAATCCCACTCTTGAAGGCCCCGGCACCGGCTTGGCCACCCGGTAGACTCTGCTCCCAGCCTTGCTGGCTCCAGTACCAGCCTTATCTTGTGGCAGGCTCCAATCCCAGCCTTGTGGGCCCCAGCACTGGCCTTGTCTTTAGGCTAGCTCCTATCTCGGCCTCACTGGCTCCAACTATGGCCTCACCAAATGGCAGTCACTGATACCGTCCTTGCTGACCCCAGCACCGGCCTCTCCCCTTGTAAGGCTTAGATCCAAGCATCCAAGGTCACAGCACTGGCCTTGCCTCATGGTAAACCCCGATCCCGGCCTCGCTGGCCCCAGCACCGGCCTCACTCCTCAGCAGGCTCTGATCCGAGCCTCAGAGGCTCCAACACAGGCTTTGTCTCATGGCAGGCTTTGATCCTGGCCTCACTGGCCCAGGTAGTGGCCTAGCTGCCCGCCAGGCTCCTGTCCTGGCCTCAGATGCCCCACCTCCAGCCTTGCTCTCTTGCTGTGCACCGGGCTCTGTTCTCTGTCAACATAAGCAAGTCATCTACAGATGTTCCCTTTTTTCTCCCCCCCATTTTTTTTTTTTTTTTGGATGGTACTGGGGTTCCTGGAAACCTTCCATTTCTGGGCTTTACTCCTGGGGACCCGCTTATTTTTAATATATATATATATATATTTTTTTTCTTCATTTGGAAATAGGGTCTCTCAAGCCAGCAATCCTGGGCTCGAGCCTGCGCGATCCTCCTGTCTTCACCTCCCAAGTGCGGGGATTACAAGTGTGCACCACCATGCCCGACATTCTCCATTTTTTTTTTAATATGAGGGAGCAGTACATGACTTTTGCAAAAGCTGGGACCCCAGACACCCAGTGACAATAAGATTTTGTCCTCCTTCCAAAAGCATAGGTCTACAGCTTCACTCCGGAGAGCAGGCTCTGCTTCTCCATACATACCCTGGCCTCCCACTCTGCTCAGAGGAGCGTGGTGGCCATGAGGGGTAATGACTCCCAGAACCTGCAGTGTGGCTGCCCATCCTGAACATGCGGGCTCCCTCTGAAACCCACCAAACCCTTTTACCACTTAGCATGTTGTCCAGAAATCCCAATCATATGTGAGAGTCTGCTTTTGGAGAGATTTCCTCAGAACTGCACGGTGGACTGGACTGAATCTGACTGCCCCTCCAAACTCTGGTCACAACTGCCCATACTGCCACTTACATTTTGGTTCTCTCCTGAACACCCTTCCCACACAGTTTGTTTTCCAGAATTCCCGTGCATGTGCAGAATTAGCAGTATAACTTTGAGGATATTTCTTTCAAATTATGATGTGGATTGGATTGAATCTCTGCCTCTACCAAATGCTAACCACCGCTGCTGCTGTCTCAGCCATCTCAGTTCTCTCCGAGCACCCTCTTCACAAAGCATGTTGTTCCAAGTTCCCGAGCGTGCGAGGTGGTAGCATTCTACCTCTGGGGCTATTTCTTCAAAAGATTCATGTGTGTTGCATCAGATCTCTGCCTCTCCTGAATACTGGCCAATGCCATTGCTGCTGCCTCCACCATCTCAATTCTTTCCCAAACTCTTTTTGCACACTGCATGTATTCCAGTATTCCTGAGCATGTGCGATGGTAGCATTCCAACTTTGGGGAAATATCTTCAGAAGATCAGGGTGGGTTGGATCAGATTTCTGCCTCTCCCAAATACTACCCTCCACCACCACCACAGCTGCTGCCACTGCCACCACCTTCTTCCTAGTTCTCCACTGAGCTCCCTCCTTACCGATGATGTACAGAATTCTTAAGCATGTAGGGAAGAAGCAGTCCCCCTTCGCAGGGATTTTTCCAAAAGTTCCAGGTCAGTTAGATATATTTTGTCTGCATCTCCAGAATCCTGGCTGCCGCTGTAGCCATCTTAAACCATCTCCAATATTTTTCTTTTTTAAAAAAAAAATAAGAGAAGAGAGTATATGTGGTTTGAAGAGGTTGTGGGATCAGGAACTCGGCAGCAATGAATTTTTTTCTCCCTTCCAAGAGCAGAGTCCCACAACCTCACCATGCAGAGCAGGATCTGCTGTTCTAAGTGCACCACGGCCCCAGCTCAGCACAGCAGCACTGAGTTCCTTGGGACATGGGGCTCGGCCTCCTGCTTGATACATGGCTTCCAGGGATGCAGGCTCACCCTCCAGACACCAGGCCTTCTGGGGACATGGGCTGGGCTACCCGCATCCTGCCTGGCACTGAGCCTTCGGGGGTGCGGGCTGCTACTTGCCCATTTATACAATAAACCCAACCATCCCTTAGTAAGTGGAGGTCCTAGATAACTACTTTTTAATCTAAGGAAAAGTTATGAACTTTAATAAATATTAAAATTGTCTTGGGAGCTTCAAACCAATCTCAGTACCCACACCATATCTAGTAACAAACAATAAAAAATTTTGGGAATGAGAAAAATATTATTGTTTTCAAAAGCTACATCTGTGATTCTATATGCAACCAACAAGCAAATTCACTGATTTAACAAACATGAGGACTTCCGGGAAGATGGTGACTGAGAAAAGCGGGGCTTAAGAGCCCCGCTAACAACAAATCTCCATTACCACAAAATCAGCGCCTTTCATAGCCAGAAAACACCATCACCAGTGAAACAAAAAATCACCAGGCTCCAGAGAGAAAGCGGACTGAAACAGAGCTCAGAGCCACAGAGGAGATAATTGGCCTCACACCCGAGGACGCGGCAGACGCGGCAGCAGCGCCATACTGCAGGTAGCACCGGTGAATTCACGGGACGGCTACAGCAAGCCGAGGTGAGCCACTGCGGAACAGCCAGGCGGGATTTCTCCACACAGAGAGCATCTAAAGCTCCCAGTGGCCGAGCTCAGCACACGCTGCAGGGATTCAGAGTGGAAATCAAAACCAAGAAGAAAAACACGAGCCCCACAGACGAGGGCGTAGCAGCGGCGCCATATTGTCACCGGCGGCAGCAGCACCGAATTCAGCTAGGCCAGTACAGTTTTATCTGCGTACTCAAGAACAGTGAGTCAAATTGTGGGCCACAGAGGAGAAATCCCAGTACTGTACTCCCTGAGACTTGACCCAGTGGGGGAGGGGCGGTGGCAGAGATATCACACCATAGGAGAACGTGCAACCTGGCACCCCCCACAGTCTAAAGCAGCCTCTATTGACTCTCTGGGTCAGAGACACTGTGATAAAACCCAGTAAAGGTGTAGTGGGGTCTGAGATACTACTGACTCGAGATTCAGAACACCTTAAGTGAAGTCATAGCGACCCAAGGGAAGAACCCAGAGAAGGCACAAACATCCGAAATCATGGGAAAGAGGAATAATACTGGAGCAATTAATACCCACAACCCCACAACATCAGAACCCGATAAAACAGAAAATCAGAGATTTCTAGAAGATCAAATCAGGAAAATAACTGTAGAAATAATAGAGGTGCTTCGAAAAGAACTCAGAGAGAGCCAAAAAGAGATAAAGGATGCAATTAATGAAGTAAAGGCCTCAATTCAAAGCACAAACAACCGATTAGAACACATGAAGAACAGAATCTCGCTCTTAGAAGATGATCATTCCAAAAATGAATGCATAGTTTCTAATCTAGAAAAAAAAATCTGACAGCAGGAATCTGATATTGAAGAAATATGGGCCCATTTTAAGAGAGCTAACCTAAGAATAATTGGAATAGAGGAGGGAAAAGAAAGTGAAACCAAAGGGATCAACAATCTCTTCAAGGAAGTAATAGCAGAAAATTTTCCAGACATAGAGCAAGAGGTCGATACACAGGTCCAGGAAACTTATAGAACTCCATTCAGACAGGATCGGAGAAGAGGATCCCCACACCACATAATTGTCAAAATGACCAATGTGGAAGCCAAGCAGAGAATCTTAAAGGCAACAAAAGCAAAGGGCCAAGTGGCATTCAGAGGCAAACCAATTAGAATCACTCCAGACTTCCCAAACCAAGTTATGAGAGCCAGAAGGGCTTGGTGTAACCTATTCCAAACTTTGAAAGAAAACAACTTCCAGCCAAAAATTTCCTACCCAGCAAAACTTTCTATCAAATTAGATGGAGAAATAAGAAGTTTCCATGACAAACAGAAACTGAAGGAATTTATGTCTTCAAAACCAGCACTAGAGAAAATACTCAAAGAGATTAACTACAAAGAAGAAATAGGTAACACACACCAGAACCAGAGAAACAAGATTTTCCATCCAACAGACAACTAAGATTGGTTATCTGTGGAGATTCATTATTTATGTTACTCTTTTACCTATCTCTAAAGGGTAATGTTTGCCTTTATTGTTGTTAATTTCTAGGATTTCTAGTTGGAATATTAATATAACTTCAGATATAGCATTTGGAAATATTTTATCCCATTCTATTAGTAACTGTTAACTCTGTTTACATTGTCTTTGGATATACAATTTCTTTTTATTTTTAGGGAGTTTGTATACTCCTCTGTTGCCTGTGCCATTGAAATCATAACCAAGAAACCACTGCCAATTTCAATGTTGTGAGGTTTAATGACCCAGATTTTCTCCTAAAAGTTTATAGTCTTAAGATTAATATTTAGGTCTATTATCTATTTTGAGTTAATATTTGTACATGGGATTAGGTAAGGGTCCAATTTTATTCTTTTCCATGTAATTATTATTTTTTTACAATATTTAGTTAAAAGATTAATATTTCCACCACAAATGTTCGTGGAAACCTTGTCAAAAATAACTTGACAATATAGGGAAGAATTTAGCTCTAGGCTTTTATTTAACTCCAATGGTTTATATATCTGCCTTTAGAATAGTACTACACTGTTTCAATTATTGTAGCTTTATATGGTTTGAAATCAGAAAATATATATCTTCTAGCTTTGTTCTTTTTCAAGATCGTTTTGGGTACCTAGAGTCCATATTCCATATTAGGATAGATTTTTTTCTGAAAAATAAATATATAAATATATGATAGTTTGACCTAAAAAATAGAAAAAAATATTCTCTGGTAAGAAAGAAAGCAAAAAGAAATATGGAAATGTTATCTTTAAGTCATCAAAAGCTTGGTATCAGACAAATGAAACTGTTATGTGAGATTATCATTTTTCATTTTGGATAAATTGCCATAATACTAGATGTCAACTACTAAGCCAAGCATGGGAGGGAGGGATAGGGAGAGAATGGGGTGGGGATTGGGTAGGGGCTGACTGGGAAAAGTGTGCATGTATGTCTACAAAATTATGTATCCTACTATGATGTATGAATACAATGAACCAATAAAAATAAATAAATTAATTAAAAAAAAGAAGAGAAGACATACTAATTTGGCAAAAAAAAAAAAACATGAAAGGCATACTAAAGGCACCTGGAAATATTCTTTAAACTCTAATGTGTCTGTATCCAGTATGTTAAAAACCATTGCCCCCTTCTTACACTATAAGAAACCAAGTAAAATTTTTCTGCCATCTAATGCTCATCCTCCCTGAGTCCAGTATCCCATGTGAACCAAACAAGCCCGAACAGGACTATAGAGTGCTGGGTTTCTTTTTGATCCTGAAAGAAATTGTCTGGATGTGAGAGCTAGAAATTTCTATGTTTTATGACTTAGGGAATCTCAAAATTTCCTTTAAATCCAAAGTCAGTTTCAGGTTTAACTAAATGGCTTATACTTTTATAAATGCCACATTGTTCTCTAAAATTGCCTGACTAATCATCTAATATAATTGTTATAAACACAATTCTAGTTAACAACTACTGAAGTAGAATTTCTTGCAGAAAGGTCTGATAATTTGTATAGTTAACAAATTGTCTCATGTGAGACTTAGCAAACATGTTTTGAAAACACTCCATAACTGTGTATTGCCCCACATTTTTCTGTTCTCAATTCAGTTTTTCTATTTGGGATTTGGTAAAACCCCAGAAGATAATATTGAATTATGAGCATAGAAGGAGAACCAAGAAACAATGAAAATTTAACTGTCTGTACCAATGCTATGATTTATAAAATGTACTCCCTGAAACCTCTTTGAAAACTATCCTTCAGTCTAGCCTTATGTAGAAAAGCTTATTAATTAAATAATTCACATTTACTTTCTTGGTGTCTACCAAATGCAGTGAAAATTTAACAATGACAATAAATGAAATTGCAGTTGTCCTGCCCAACCTGAGGCAGCCCAGTTAAGCCAGTAAAAATCAGTGTATATCCTCACACTTCCCAAACCCTTTGCAAGTAAAAGAGTACAATAATTTCAAGTTTAGTGAATTTCAAGAGGCAAAATTCTACATTTTAGTTTTCTGGATGTTGATCTTTGCACAAGTCTTAAAAAGTACCAAGCAAATGATTTATTCTCATAACATTGATAACTCTTGAGTTTAGGGACTAGAAGGCCCTTGCTTAATTTTAACACTCAATTTTGTGTTGGGATATAATAGATATATTTTTCCACTCAAAATTACCATGAAACAAGAAGTTTTAGTTGGGAGTAGGACATTTAGTTATATATGCTATATTGAGACTGTCATTCTCTGATGTTCTTACTATTCATATTATGATTTTGAGCAAATCACTATCATTCCTTAAGACTTCACTTAAATAGATTTGTCATGAACAAAAGAAACCAATATAACACAAGAAAATAAAGATAATTTATTAAGAGGATACTGGGATAACACACTGAATAAGAAGAACAGCTAGATAAACAAATCTTGGGAAGAATAAGGAAAAAAGTAACTCCAGAGATTAAAGTGAAAGGAATTCATGAACCCCTCTCTAAGGAAATACTGTTATATATCTTAGATTCAACCACTCTCATTCTTTGTATATCTGTGCATGAAATTTACATTCCCCATACAAAGGATCTCCTTATGCACATAGTACAGTGACTCCATAACAGGTAGTGTCAAGTAATCTGGATAAGTGGCTCCAGAAAAATAGAAAGTGAACTAACTTGCAGGACAGCTACAACAAGACCTAAGTTTTCACACTTATAAACAAAAAGTGGTTAAAATCCATCTCTCTCTCTCTCTCTCTCTCTCTCTCTCTCTCTCTCTCTCTCTCTCTCTCTCTCTCCCTCTCTCTGCATGTGTGTGTTCAGATGAAACCCTATATGAAAGCTATACCCAGGGACCTCCAATATCTCTATAAAAATACACTTTGAATACCATTTATACCCTAATATCTTTTTCAAAACCATTTTTTTTGTGGTACTGGGGGTGGAACCCAGAGGCTTTCTACCTCCGGGCTATACTCCCGGACCTTTTTTACATTTTATTTGGAAACAGGGTCTCACTAGGTTGCTGAAAGCCTCACTAAGTAGCTGAGGCTGGCTTCAAACCTGTGTGATCCTCCTGTCTCAGCCTCCCAAGCACGGGGATTACAAGCATGTGCCATCATGCCCGGCCTCAAAACCATTTTATTTTAACTGTTTTTATGAAAATCTTTCAAGGTCAGAGGTTTTTTTTTTTTTAATATGTTTGGCTGTACTTGGGGGAGACTCAGGATCTTTGTTATGAACATTAAATATTCTACCAGACTTAAGAAATACAATGTTTTTGCCTCATTCCCTGAGCACAGGATGTCAACTGTCATTATTGTTCCCAGTGCCTGAGTCTCGTAATTCAATGTTATTATTGCTTTTGGTGCCTGACTCAGCCTGCATCCAATATGTTGTTTCTGTGGACTCTCAAGTTCAATAACAAATTATGACTAATGGGGAGGAAGAAATGAAAGTGGTATGAACAGTGTGCATTCATTTTTATAAAGGTTATATTGTAGTGCCACATTTGTTATGTATTGAACTTGTGACCTAGAGCAAATCACTTCCTCTCCTCAGCTTCAGTTTCTTTCAGAATGCATTAGGTGTCTGTGCTTAGCATACCTGGCATATTGTAGCTCAAAATTGATGGGATTAAATGAATCTCAGACCTTTTTAGCTATGAGTATATGATTTTATATGCCAAAATTTTTACTTTAGCTATTACATTTGCAATTTATCTAAAAACTGCATGCACACACACACACACACACACACACACACATATAATTTTTATTGGTGCATTGTAGTCATACATCTTAATGGGATAAAAGACTTGTACACATCACCCAATTAGCCCTTACCCTATCCCCACCTCATCCTCTTTCCATCCCTCCTACCCATGCTTGGCTTAGTGATTGACTTTGATATGTTTGTTTAAGTATATCACATGCTTTAGAGAGTTTCTTTTTTCCCCCCTCCCATACCCTCATTTAGCTCACCTTATTTGCTCCTCTGTAGCATCTACTTCTTCATTTTGAGTTCCTGTTACCCATTTCTTCCTAGCTTTCAATTTGATATTTATATTGAAGAGCTTCACTAACATCTAATGATCACATATAATATATAATGCATTTTCTGTGTGTTAGTGTACTAAAACCCATCACTCTGTAAATAGTATTATACATGTTACAACATAGTAAGAGTAAGGCTCAGGGACCTTAAGTGATTTTTCTCTAGATCTATGACCTGGAGGGAGAGGGATGCTTTGCTTTCTTTAACTTGCAGAACCTTTTTGGAAGTCAAAACAATATATATGAAAGTGAAGGTGGAATGTGAAAGAAAATGCAACAAATGCTATGTATATGTATGTTGGTTTCACTTTGAATCTCACTAAAATGTATAATTATAATGTACCCATAAAAGTATAAAAATAAATATGGAGTAAAACAGAAGTAACATCATTTTTTCAATATTGGAGCTGGAACTAAAGGGCATTCTACTTCTGAGCTACACCACCAGCACTAGTTTTTATTCTTAATTTTGAAACAGGATCTCTCTGAATTGGAAAGGGCCTCACTAAGTATCTGAGGCTCCCAAATGCTGGGATTACAAGTGTGCACCACCAACCATCATTATTCTTATTATATTTTGATGCATAAATTTAAAAAGAGACAAGTACTGATGGATTCCTTTTTATTTTATTTATGTATTTATTTATTAATGTATTTATTTATTGGTTGTACTGGGGTTCTTGGAAACCCTTCTACCTCCAGACTACACTCCCAGACTTATTTTATATTATTTTTATTTGGAAACAAGGTCTCTTAAGCCAGCGAGGCTGGATCTGAACCAGCGCCATCTTCCTGTCTCCACCTCCCAAGCGCGGGTCCTTTTTTATTTTTTTATTTTTATTTTTGGCGGATCTGGAGATGGAACCCAGAGGCATTTGAACTCCGAGCTACACCCCCTGCCCAATTTTTTATTCTTTTTTTTGTGGTGGTACTGGGGTTCCTGGAAACCCTTCTACCTCTGGGCTACACTCACAGACCCATTTTTATATTTTAATTTGGAAACAGGGTCTCTTAAGCCAGGGCTGCTGACTTTGAACCTGTGCGATCCTCCTGTCTCCGCCTCCCAAACACGGGGTTTACAAGCATATGCCACCACACCTGGCTTTATTCTTTATTTTGAAACAGAGTCTTACTGAGTTGCAGAGGGCCTAACTAAGTAGCTGCGGCTGTCCAAGAACTGCTATCATCTGGTCTCAGCCTCACAAATGCTGGGATTACAAGCATGCACCACCATGTTTGGCTCCTTTTTTTTTTAATCTAGGAAAGCTCGGAGACAAATCAGATGAGTTTATGGTGGAATTGAAACCTGAAACCTTGCTCATGATATTTTGCATCATAAAAAACATCCATCTATTCATCATGAACCTGTCATCACTTTGACATTCCTTTTAATTTTCTTATCTATTTATATTTCTATCATCTGTCTATCATCTAGTTGTGTTCTATATATAATATTATGTAGAAAATATAATATACATAATTATGTTTTAAATAATATATAATTGTGACATATAATATATACATGTATAATTTGACACAACTGGCATTATCCATGGAAAACACTTTTGAATTCACTTTAATTTTAGCATTCTATAATCACTTTTACTTTGTTTATAAAATGAACAAAATCTTTTGTTATCATAGAATGGTTAATCTTCAGATATCATCTGGTGTCATCCCATTGCCTTTTTTATGATGAGCTGATGACCTAGTCAAGGTAAGCAACTGGCTAAATATTACCTATATAAAATATGATACAGTCAAAATCTGAATTCAGTTCTACCACTTGATCTCAATTTCTTATTATGACAGATTTAAAAGCTATCTCAGGTCAGTTTTCTTTCCTATCACCCAAATATAAACTTCAAATGGTTTAAGATTGACATAAATCCATTGACAATGAAATGATGAAGTTCCACTTGTAAAAATTGAGACTAAAAGAAGAAATCCTATTGCCTGATATATGGATAAGATATAAAATATGAGAATTTTTCAAACAATTAGACAGGCTCTGAAGTAGTGTGGCTAGCCCTCTTTCCTGCTGAATCATAACCTACAATTCTAATGGAAACAGTGCAAATGTAGTACGTCTGTTTTGCTTGCCTTTTACATTTTAAATGTAGCTTTCTCTTCAAACTGCTGAAATTTTCAAGGTGTATGACCCTTGTCTGCTTAATAGTCAAATAAATAAATTTAAAACTTCTGCACACATAAAGCATGCATTTATTTTGCTTGCAAATCATTTGGGAAGATTTGGGTTGGTTTAAAACATCAATTTTAATATTTAATGAAATGCAAAATAATATCATTGTTATATGAATTAAGTCCCTAAATCCTATAATGCCATCCAATGGTATTTTCCCAAATAGCATATTTGATTTTATTCTGAGTTAATCCACCATTGATATATTTTATTTTGAAATATTCCAAGCATAAGATAAAAAAAAGAAAATAGCACACAAGTACTCACCACCATATAAACATTTAATATTTAGCCATATTTGCCTAACGTTCAAGAACTTGTAATCCCCATGCTTGGGAGGCTGAGACAGGAGGATCGGGCAGGTTCAAAGTCAGCCTCACTGCCTTAAGAGACCCTGTTTCCAAATAAACGACAACAACAAAAAAATAGGTCTGGGAGTATAGCCAGGAGGTAGAAGGGTTTTCAGGAACCTCAGTACCAAAAAAATATATATATAACATAAAATTTCTCAGTTTAACCATTTTAATATATACAATTCAGTGGCATTACTGCCTTAACAATGTTGAACAGACATTATCAAATGTTGCAAAATGTTTTCATCATCCAAAGAGCAAGAATTCTTCATTTAATGTTCCCTCAGAACCTGATGGCCTCTACTGTAGTTTCTGTCCCTAATATTTACCTATTATAAATAGTTCCTATATGGCCGGGCGTGGTGGCACACGCTTGTAATCCCTGCGCTTGGGAGGCAGAGACAGGAGGATCGCGCAGGTTCGAAGCCAGCCGCGCGTGCTGGCTTAAGGAGACCCTGTTTTCAAATAAAAAAAAATGTAAAAAATAGGTCTGGGAGTGTAGCCCGGAGGTAGAAGGGCTTCCAGGAACCCCAGTACCACCAAAAAAAAAAAATAATAATAATAATAAATAAATAAATAAATAGTTCCTATATGTAGAATTATACAGTTTGTGCCATATCTTGTCTGATATTTAACTTGGCATACTTTCAAAGATCATCAATTTTGTTGTATGTATTATAATTCATTTTTTATTATTAAAAATTTGCCTCTGAGGAATATTTCATTGGAGATATATATATATATATATATATATATATATATATATACTATTTATTTATCTTTGAATATAATTGAATGTAGAGGTAGAAACTTTTTGCATCTGCAAAGCTAATTGTGCCTGCATCATTTATTGACTACATTTTGTTTCACACTGATTTGAACTTCACCAGTGTAATATGTCAATTCCTCCACCATGCTACCATTAGTTGCTTAACTTTTTAATAATTTTAGTTTGGTCTATCTGTATCTGTTATGCATTGTATTAATTTCTACCATTTTTAATTTTTTGTCTTAATTTCTTAATTGCCATAATAATTGTAATTTGTGGGGTAAAGTGAAAAGTTCCGATACATACATGCAATGTATAATGATGAAATCAGTGTAATTAAATGTTCATCACTTCTTTGTGTTGGGAACTTTCAAACTTTTCTCTTCTAGTTCTGTATAAAACGTATTATAGTATAGCCAAGTGTTGTGGCACATGTTTTTTTTTTTTTTTTTTTTTTCAGGTTTGGCGATGGAACCCAGAGGCATTTGACCTCCTATCTACTCCCCCTGCCCAATTTTTTATTCTTTATTTTGAAACAGGGTTTCACTGAGTTACAGAGGACCTTACTAAGTAGCTGAGGCTGTCCGCGAACTGTGATCCTCTGGTCTCAGCCTCCCAAATGCTGTGATTACGAGTTGTACCACCATGCCCGGCATGGCATATGCTTTTAATTCCAGCATTTGGGAAGCTGAGACAGGAGGATTGCACAGGTTCGAAGGCAGCCTCAGCTACTTAGTGAGGCCCTTTGCAACTCAGGGAGACCCTGTTTCAAAATAAAGAATAAAATGTAATTTAACTTATTAGGAATTATAACCACTCTACTGTGCTATAAAACACTATAATTAATTCCTATCTAGATATACTTTTGGTGCCCATAATCTAACATCTTTCCTAACCTACTTAGCCTCCAGTGACTCTTATTGTACTCTCTCCTCCTCTAAAATAACTTTTGTTTCCATATATGAGTTAAAAACACATGGTGTTTATCTTTCTGTGTTTGGCTTATTTCAATTATTATAATGTCTTTTGGTTGCATGTTATCTAAAATGACAGAATTTCACCTGCTCTATGGGTGAATAGTATTTCATTTTGTACCGTAAACCATTTTCTTTACCCATTCCTTAGTTGACCCAAATTTGAGAATAATGCTACAATTAATATAGGATAACATATGTCCTTCAACACACTGATTTCATTTCCTTTGGCTATGTACCTAGTAAGAAGGGGATTGCTAGATCATATAATTGGTCTACTTTTTGTTTAGATCATATAGTAGGTCTATTTTTTTTTATTTCAGGCAAACTTTTATACTGTTTAGTATAATTGTGGTATTATGCATTCCCACCAAATACAAAAATAATCAAGAAAGCTAAGATACAATATATACAATGAGATAAAATATTTTTCAAAATATATGCCTAAAAAAGTCATTGATATACATAATTTGTAAAGTACTCAACTCAAATAGCAAAAAAAAAAAAATACCGCAAAATAATCTAGATAAAAGATTTAGGCCTAAAAACCTAAACAAACATTTTTCAAGAGTAGTTATATACATGGTCAACTATATATAAAAAATGTTCCACATCTCTGTCAGTGAAATGAAAATCAAAGCCAAAACAAGGTATCACTTCACCCCAGTTAGAATGGCTATTGGGAACCAGTGACAAAATAGTAAATATCAATAAAACTGTGGAGAAAAGGAAATTTTTATACAATAATTTTTAATATGTAGGACTCCTTAGTTGTCCTGAAAATTAGCTTGGATCTTATTCCTCTTTTTTGTTTCATATTTTGATATTTATTCTAAACATACAATTCACTTGCTCTGTGACATATTCTGTTTGGTGTGTTGTAAGAGAAGTAGCTCATTTATTCTTCACAACTCTTTGAGGTACTATCTTAACATCTGCATTTTGCAGATAATAAGACAGAAACACAGATAGTTAATTAATTTCCTAAAGTAACAAGGATTGTAAGAAGCATAGCTCTGAATTTCAAGCTATTCAGTTGGGCTCTAAATTGTGTGATCTTAACCTCTATGCTGTGCTGTCTCTCAAATAAAATTTTCATTATTCATGAGAAAATTCAATTATAAATTTAATTAATATTTCATTGGATTCATATATTAATTAGGATATGATTGCTATTTTGATAGTTGAGTCCTCAAATATATAAACTTGAAATATATGTGTGGCATGAACTATTATTTCCCTATAAAATATCTGTGCTACCTTCTTCCTAGATAAAAATATCAATTTTTGAAATATAAATATCCTCAATATCAATATCAATATCCTCAGGAAAAAATAAATCACATTTTATTTTATTGTGGCACTGGGGTTTAAATTTAGGGGTATTCTACTTCCAAGATACACTCCATCTGCCCCTCCTTTTTGTATTTTTATTTGTGTGTGTGTGTGTGTGTGTGTGTGTGTGTGTGTGTGTGTTACTGGGGTTCCTGGAAGGCCTTCTATCTCCGGGCTACACTCCCAGACCTATTTTTATACTTTTTTTTTTTTTGGAAACAGGGTCTCTTAAGCCAGCGGGGCTGGCTTCAAACCAGAGCGATCCTCCTGTCTCTGCCTCCCAAGCGCGGGGATTACAAGAGTGCACCAAGACGCCTGGCTCCTTTTTGTATTTTGAAACAAAGTCTCCCTAGGTTGATGTGATTTTCAATACTTGCTGAAGCTGACCTCAAAACTGTGATCCTATTGACTCAGCCTCCCAAATAATGGGATTACAAATATGTGTCTGCATGCCAGTTTTAAAATATAAATTTTATACCTTCTTTAAAGGTAGGGATGTATATGTGATACATTTCTGATCAATAAAATGTACAGGCAAATTACTTAGCAGAACTTTCTGAAAAACTATTTAAAGTAGGCAGATTTTACTGGCATAATTTTTCCCCCTTTGTTTTTCATTCCTTCTGTTTGGAAGATTTATGCTGAAATTTGTACAGTCATTCAAATAGTAGAGGATAGTAGAATAGAAAGCTCAGTGAAAGCCTAGGTATCTGACACCTTTATACAGTCACTGCACCAGTCATAATCAACTACCTCCAGGATTCACTGTACATGAGACAAGAAAAGCATTTTCTTATATGTAAAATAATCCACAATTAAATTTTCTTTTGTGAACACATGCAATCTATCCATAACTAATCCAATAATATCTCCTTTATAGCCTCCAATGTTTTATAACTTTCTTCATAAAATAAGGTGGCCTAACTGAGGGGATTGGAAGGGGAAATAGGAAAATTCTATAATGCACATGCTTAACATTAACAAAAAAATCAATGCCAATCATTAAGCCAAACATAAGAAGAGAGGGGAGGGAATGAGGTAAAAATTGGGTAAGGAAGGCTAGTTGGGTAATGTATACATGAATGCCTTCACCATTTTGTACCTCATTAAGATGTATTACTAAAATGCATCAATAAAAATTTTAAAAAAAGAAAAAAATCCAGTTTTGAAAGGCTTATTGCTAGGTATTTATAGGTTTTTGTTATTACAAATAGAAACTTTTTGTCAGGCATGGTGGCACACACTTGTAATCCCTGCCCTTAGGAGGCAGAGACAGGAGGATCTCTCAGGTTTGAAGCCAGCCACACTGGCTTAAGAGACCCTGTTTCCAAATTAAAAAAAAAACTGCAAAAATAGGTCTGGGAGTATAGCCCAGAAGTAGAAGGGCAGGAACCCTGGTACCACAAAAAAAAAAAAGTAAAAAATTTTTTCTTTATTGTAAAAATTTAAAATTGGTTATTAACACTTTATTTTTTTATTTTTTTTGTAAATCAAACACACTGAAAAGAGTTTAATTTTCAAACGATATTATTTGAACCCAAAATACTATTTCTATTTTTCTTCTTTCCATTCTGTTAACACAGAAAGATACTAAATCCAGATTTAAATTATAGGTGAGATTAATTTTTAACTCAGAACAACTTTCATTAGATGGCAACTATTTATTTTATGGCTCTGTTGTTCCCTTGAAAGAAAAATAAAAAGGTTATTAACACTTTATTATATAAAAGGTTATAGCTTATTTCACACTAATTATGCAATAAGGTTATTATTATTTTTTTATGTAAATGCTTAGTCACCTTTGGTAAAAATTATCTTCCTTTTAACATTTACTTTTTGAAACTTTTGTTTTCTTATTGTAATGGTATCACTTCCAATAGAATGACAAACAGGATATATTTATTATTAGGACTTTTTACATAGAGGAGGTCTATTTGTAGTGTATTAAGAGGCTTTTAAAATATGGATGGATATTATACTTGATAAATCTTTTTCTACATGTAGTGAGAATATAGAGTGTATGTTTTCATAATATTTTATTTTTTATTTATTTAAGGGATAAAAACTAGTGCAGACATACATGCACACATCACCCAATTAGCAAATATCCGATTCCCACCCCATTCCCTCCCCATCCCTTCTACCCATGCTTGGCTTAGTTATTGATTTTGACATGTTTGTTAAAGTATATCATGTGCTTTAGAGATTTTCCCTCTTCCCCCTCCTAACCCCTCATTAGGTCACCTTATTTGCTCCTCTATAAGATCTCCTTCTTCATCTAGAGTTTCTCCTGTTACCCATTACTCCCTAGCTCTCTAATATTACGGAAAGCATCTGATTTCTTCTTTTTTTTGTGACTGACTAATCTCATTTAGCATAATGTCCTCTGGTTCCATCCATTTCCCTGAAAATGATCTATTGTGTTTTTCTTTTCTTTATGGCTGAGTAAGTTCTATTGTGTACATATCCCATGGTTTTGTGATCCATTCATCTGTTGATAGATATCTTGGGTTGGTTCTATAGTTTGGCAATGGTGAATTGTGCAGCTATGAACATAGACACACATGCATTAGTTTGGTAGTTTTTTTTTTTTTTTTTTTATTTTGGGTACTCAGAAGTGGTATTACTGGATTAAATGGTAAGTTCATCCCCATTCTTCTGAGGATCCTCCATACAGTTTTCCAAAGTGGTTGCACTAATTTGCAATCCCACCAACAATGTTTTAGAGTTCCTACTTCTGCACATCCTTCCCAGAATTTGTTGTTGTTTGTGTTTTGAATGATTGCCATTCTAGTTGGAGTTAGGTGAAATCTCAGGGTAGTTTTGATTTGTATCTCTGATTTCTAATAATGTTGAACATTTTTTCATGCATCTATTGGCCATTTGAATATTTTTCATGAAGTTTCTATTTAAATGGATTATTTGTTTTCTTAGTGCTGAGTTTCTTGAGTTCTCTGTATATTCTAGATATTAGGCCTCTATCAGAGGAGTAGGTAGCAAAAATCTTCTCGCATTTTGTCAGCTCTCTGTTTAGGTACTTAAGAGTTTACTTGGATGTACAGAAGTTCTTCAGTTTCATGCAATCCCACGTATTGATTCTCCTTTTAGTTTCTTGTGCCTTTAGGTTCTTGTTGAGAAAGTTTTTATCTGTGCCCATATGTTGCAGTGTTGCACCTATGCCCTCTTCAAGTAGCCTCAACATCTCTGGCCTAATTTTCAAGTCTTTGATCCATCTTAAATTGACTCTTATGCAGGGTGAGTAAGTGGGATCTATTTCCCTTTTTCTGCATATGGTTAACCAGTTTTGAACCATATATCTTTTTTCCAGTGTAAGTTTTTGGTCCCTTTGTCAAATATCAATTGGCTATAAGTGTGTAGACTTGTTTCTGAGTCTTCTATTCTGCTCCATTGGTCTATGTATCTGTTTTTGTGCCAACACCATGCTGTTCTTTGTAGTATAGTTTAAAGCAAAGTATTGTGATTACACCAGCATGTTTTTTTTTTTCTTTGCTGAGAACTACTTTGACTATTCTGGGTTTTTGATGTTCCAAATGAACTTAAGGACTGATTTTTCATTTTCACCACTTCTCTTCAATATAGTACTTGAGACTCTAGTCAGAGCAATAAGGCACAAAAAGCCAATTAAAGGTGTACAAATAGGAAAAGAAAACAATCTTTTTTTAATAAATAAACTTAATAAATAAACTTTCTTAATAAATAAACTTTCTTAATATATAAATTTTCACTATTTGCATATGATGCAATACTATACTTAGAAGACCCAACGAACTCAACCAAAAGACTATAGAACTGATCAACAAATTCAGCAAAGTGTCTGGATACAAAATCAATAAAAAGACTTCTAGGAAGATGGCGACCGAGAAAAGCAGGGCTTAAGAGCCCCGCTAACAACCAATCTCCATTACCACAAAATCAGCGCCTTTCATAGCCAACAAACACCATCACCAGAGAAACAAAAAAATCACCAGGCTCCAGAGAGAAAGTGGACTGAGAACAGAGCTCAGAGCCACAGAGGAGATACACCGGCCTCACGCCCAAGGACACGGCAGCAGTGCCATACTGCCGGCGGCAGCGGCGATTCCACCTGACGGCTACAGCAAGCCGAGGTGAGCCACTGCGGAACAGCCAGGTGGGATTTCTCGGCGCAGGGAATATCTAAAGCTCCCAGTGGCTGAGCTCAGCACACGCTGCAGGGATTCAGAGTGGAAATCAAAACCAAGAAGAAACACGCCAGCCTCATGGCCGAGGGCGTAGCAGCGGCGCCATATACCACAGGTGGCAGAAGCAGCAAATTCACTGAGTCCAGTACAGCTACATCTGCGTACTCAAGAACAGTGAGTCAAATTGTGGGCCACAGAGGAGAAATCCCAGTACAGCACTCCCTGGGACTTGACCCAGTGGGGTTGTGGTGGTAGCAGAGATATCACACCATAGGAGAACGTGCAACCTGGCACCCACCACAGTCTAAAGCAGCCTCTATCAACACTCTGGGTCGGAGACTCTGTGATACAATCCAGTAAAGGAGTAGTGGGGTCTGAGATACTACTGACTCGATAACCAGAACACCTCAAGTGAAGTCATAGTGACCCAAGGGAAGAAACCAGAGAAGGCACAAACTTCTGAAATCATGGGAAAGAGAAATAATACTGGAGCAATGAATGCCCACAACCCCACAACATCAGAACCCGATAACACAGAAAATCAGAGATTTCTAGAAGATCAAATCAGGAAAATAACTGTAGAAATAATAGAGGTGATTCGAAAAGAACTCAGAGAGAGCCAAAAAGAGATAAAGGATGCAATTAATGAAGTAAAGGCCTCAATTCAAAGCACAAACAACCGATTAGACCACAAGGAGAACAGAATCTCGCTCTTAGAAGATGATCATTCCAAAAATGAACGCATAGTTTCTAATCTAGAAAAAAATAACCGACAGCAGGAATCTGATATTGAAGAAATATGGTCCCATTTTAAGAGAGCTAACCTAAGAATAATTGGAATAGAGGAGGGAAAAGAAAGTGAAACCAAAGGGATCAACAATCTCTTCAAGGAAGTAATAGCAGAAAAATTTCCAAACATAGAGAAAGAGGTTGATACACAGGTCCAGGAAACTTAGAGAACTCCCTTCAGACAGGATCGGAGAAGAGGATCCCCACGCCACATAATTGTCAAAATGACCAATGTGGAAGCCAAGCAGAGAACCTTAAAGACAACAAAAACAAAAGGCCAAGTGACATTCAGAGGCAAACCAATTAGAATCACTCCAGACTTCCCAAACCAAGTTATGAGAGCCAGAAGGGCTTGGAGTAACATATTCCAAACTCTGAAAGAAAACAACTTCCAGCCAAAAATTTCCTACCCAGCAAAATTTTCTATCAAATTAGATGGAGAAATAAGAAGCTTCTATGACAAACAGAAACTGAAGGAATTTTTGTCTTCAAAACCAGCACTAGAGAAAATACACAAAGAGATTAACTACAAAGAAGAAATAGGTAACACACACCAGAAACAGAGAAACAAGATTTTCCATTCAACAGACAACTAAGATTGGTTATCTGTGGAGATTCATTATTTATGTTAGTCTTTTACCTATCTCTAAATGGTATTGTTTGCCTTTATTGTTGTTAATTTTTAGGATTTCTAGTTGGAATATTAATATACCTTCAGATATAGCATTTGGATATATTTTATCCAATTCTATTAGTAACTGTTAACTCTGTTTACATTGTCTTTGGATATACAATATATATTTTTTTATTTTTTAGAGAGTTTGTATACTCTTCTGTTGCCTGTGCCATTGAAATCATATCCTAGAAATCACTGCCAATTTCAATGTTGTGAGATTTTATGACCCAGATTTTCTCCTAAAAGTTTATAGTCTTAAGATTTATATATTTGTCTTTTATCTATTTTGAGTTAATATTTGTATATGGGATTAGGTAAGGGTCCAATTTTATTCTTTTCCATGTAATTATTATTTTTCAATAATAGGTAGTTAAAAGATTATTATTTCCACCACCAAATGTTCGTGGAAACCTTGTAAAAATAACTTGACAATATAGGGAAGAATTTAGCTCTAGGCTTTTATTTAACTCCAGTGGTTTATATATCTGCCTTTAGAATAGTACTACACTGTTTCAATTATTGTAGCTTTATTTGGTTTGAAATCAGAAAATATATATCTTCTAGCTTTGTTCTTTTTCAAGATCGTTTTGGGTATCTAGAGTCCATATTCCATATTAGGATATTTTTTTTTCTGAAAAAAATATATAAATATATGATAATTTCACCTAAAAAATAGAAAAAAATATTCTCTGGTAAGAAAGAAAGTAAAAAGAAATATTGAAATGTTATCTTTAAGTCATCAAAAGCTTGGTATCAGACAAATGAAACTGTTATGTGAGATTATCATTTTTAATTTTGGATAAATTTCTATAACCCTAGATGTCAACCACTAAGCCAATCACGGGAAGGAGGGATGGGGAGGGAATGGGGTGGGGATCGGGTGGGGGTTGAATGGTTATGTGTGCATGTATGTCTACAAATGTTTGTATCCCACTATGATGTATGAATACAGTGCACCAATAAAAAAAAATTGGAAAGGCAAAAAAAATCAATAAAAAAACAGAAGCTTTTCTATACACCAATAATCCACTGAGAAGGAAATTCAGAAAACACTTCCATGCAGAATTTTTCACAAAAATAAAATTACTTAGGGATAAACTTCACCAATGATGTAAAATACATCTACAAAGAAAATTATAAAAACTTGAAAAAAAGAATTGGAAAAGGTCTTAGAAGATGGAAAGATCTTCCATGTTCATGGATAGGCAGAATAAATATCATCAAAATGACCATATTTTCAAAAGTGATCTACAAATTCAACATAATGCCCATTATATTACCAAGATAATTCCTCACAGACATAAATATTATATTTTAATCTGTAAGTGTAATAAAGAAAAACTTCAACTTTAGAGTTTTAACTCTCTCAATTCACTTGGAAAGATTGCAAAGCTTCCCCACCAGATCATCTGGGCATTAGTGAGTGGTTCTCTATTTCTATTTTATTACATAAAATAGCTTTTGTAGGTATTGTACTTTATATATGAGTTGAAAATTCTCTTTCTCTCAAAAGTTCTGGGTCACCTGTCTAATTTTCCTTTTTGTCAGGAAATATATAAGACTTTGAAATTTCTGTGAATTCCCACAATATAAACTCACATTTAATACCAAAATTTATATTCTCACTGAATTTCTAGTATCTAGATGTTTTATTAATTTTCTGTTTCAATTTACCTACATAATAAAATTTTATTATCATGTTTAATCTCATATTTTTATGTGTTTTAGTAAAATATTTACTTACTAAATATTCTTGAAAATTGATTTTTCAGCTATATAATCATGGGAGTAATCAATAGATTTTGAAAGTATAGGGAATAGTTGAGATATTTTTTCTAATATTTTTGTATTTAAGGGATATGAAACTACTGGTAGCTTGTGGGATTAAAAATGTATTTTTTTTTGCTTAATGCAACTTTATATTTGAAATTTATATTTAAAAAATTCAATTGGGACATCTGTCTTGCTATGATTTGAATCCATTTTGTGAGTATAATACTGATGATTAAACACAGGTGTGCTTCACACCTAGGATAGGCCACAGCACTTAATTTGAAATAGGGTCCCAGTATGTTACCATGTGCTGGCTTGAACCTGTGATCCTCCCTTCTCAGACTCCCAAGTACTAAGAATATATGTGTGTCCCAATGTACCTTGCTTATGATTTGGATCTTAAATGTCTTCCAAATGCTCATGTTTTGAAATATTATCCCATTATTATGGTACTACTGGGGGATGGTAGAAACTCTAGGAAATAGGGACTCCTTGGAAAATGTAGGTCACTAAATATATGCCTTTAAAACATATATTTTGTCCCCAGATATCTATTTCTCCTTTAGACTAACATGAGATAAGCAGCTTTGTTCCACCAAGCACTATTTAGCTATGGTGTTCTGACCTATCTCTTGGCAAGAATCAACCATACCAAGTTACCATGAACTGTAACTTCTAAAGTCATGAACTAAAATAAACATTTGCTCCTCTAAGTTGGCTTTCTCATGTATTTTGTCATTACAATGGAAAACTGACTGATACTCCTCTCAAGGTAACTCCATCTCTCCACTCCTCTCTGTATTACATTCTGTCATTTAAAGCATTTACTTATCAGCCTTGTACTAAAGATATTTCAGTTTATGGCTCCTGTAATTCTTAAAACTGACCTTTTCAAAATTACTTCATACTTATAATGTTGCATTCTAAATATTAATTAATAATTGTGCACTAATAAGTGCATATAAGTATTTTATGAGTAATACCATAGTCAAAATTATGTAAGGTAGATATTGTAATCCCAGTTATTAGATAAGGAACCTGAGTTGAAAGTTTGAGCTCCCTGTGCAATATTATGAAATTGCCACACAATGAAGTTATATGTAGTAGCTCTAAATAATAGTTTAAGATGAGGCTCCAAACCAGGTCTATATGGCTTCTTACCTTTAATTGTTTCTAATACCCCACTTTGCAATGTAAGTTTTTTTTTCCATTTTATATTTTCTTTTTTAAATTTTTATTGGTGTGCTGTAGTCGTACATCTTTTTTATTTATTTATTTTTTAAAATTTCATTTATATGTGGAACATATAAAAATGGCATACATTTAGACTGTGCTTGGTGCCATCTCACCCCCTCTTCCCCCCCCCAACAATGAGTGTACAGGTTAACCATGCTATATTCATACTTTAACACAAATTTGGATTTAGCTCCTTCATTAATCAACCTCAGCCTTCTTCCTCTCCTTTCTTTCCATTTTAGCTTTGCTGAGATTTTCCCTCCATTATCAGTTATCAGGGAGATGCAAATCAAATCTACAGTGAGAGTCCATCTAACCCCAATCAAAGTGGCAAGCATAAAGAAATCAAAAGAGGAATTATTTTACACTGTTGGTGGGAGTTCAAACTAGTTTAGCTGCTATGGAGATCAGTGTGGATATTCCTTAGAAAACAGGGAAAAGACCATATGATCCAGCTCTACCACTCCTGGGCATTTTCCCAAAGTGGTTGAAATCAAAGAACTATAATCACATATGCATACCCATGTTCACAGCAGCACAATTCATAATAGCCAAAATATGGAACCAACCTAGGTCTCCATCAACAAATGAATGGATTGTGAAATTATGGAAAATACACACAATGGAATTCTAATCAGCTATAAATAAGAATAAATTATTCCATTTGCAAGAAGATAGAAAGATACAAAGAATATTATGTTAATTGAGGTCAGCCAAGCACAGAAAGAGAAGGGACATACATTTTCTCTAATATGCCCAAACTAGATAATGGAGGGGAGATCTCACCAAAGCTAGAATGTAAGAGTAGTTATACATTTTAATGAAATTCAAGATAATAGAGGCACACATGCACATGTCATTTAATTATTTTCACTTTGTTTCAACAACCTAAAAGCTGTAATTATTATGTTGCTTTAAATAAGGTAAAAGCTATTTTTCCTCATAATGTCTTTCACCAAATGGATTTCATTGAATTCAGAAACTATGATCCCAGAGGACTTTGATATGTATAATTTTACTTTTCTGCGCATAAACTAAGGAAATGGATGCAATGCATATCATATTCTTGGCTGCCAATGATAAAGTCAATAGTGAATATTTTACAGAGGGATTCTTATTTTAATTCATAGTCCAGTCTCTCTACATTACTACTGGGTTCATTCATGTTTAAAATCTGCAGTTCTAGGCAGAAAGCCCAGCCACGCTTCCCGGGAAACTCAGTGTGCCTGGCTGTTGCACTTCTCTATGCTGTACTGGGGGCCATGGTGTGCTCTGAATGGCACATCCTGCTCTACACTGTGAGGCTGTGGGCCTCCACTCTTGGAGGGGAGATAAAATTCATTGCTGCTGAGTTTGATCTCACAACCTCTGCAAAAACACATACTGTATTCTTTTATGAAAAAATATTGAAGACGGACCAAGATGGTGGCAGCGGCAGCCAGTACAGGAGATGCAGACAAATCCTTCCAATCCACCTTGAACTTTTGAAGAAATCTCCCCAAAAGTAGACTGTTACCACCTCTCATGCTCAGGAATTCTGGACAACATGTTCTGTGAGAAAAGTGTTTTGGAGAGAACTGAAATGGTGGTGGGAGCAGCAGCAGTGGCCAGTATTTGGGAGAGGCAGAGGCTCCAAGGCTGGGATAGGAGAATGCTGCGTGGCAAGGCCTGTGCCAATGCCTGCAAGACCAGAATCAAAGCCTGCCATGCAGTGAGGCTGGTTTTTGGGCCAGTGAGGTTGGGATTGGAGCCTGTAGTGTAGTGAGGCTGTTGGCCGGGCCTGTGAGGCTGGAATTGGAGTCTGCAGTGCCGCAAGGCCAATACTGGGGCCTTTGAGATTGTGATTGAAGCCTGCAATGCAGCATCCACAGGGAAATATTACAAAAAATAAAAAAAATCAATGATTTCCCTAATATGCAAAAACTAGGAAGAAATGGGCAATAGGAGGGACTCTAGTTGTAGAAGGGGGCCTATAGTGCAGCAATTAAGGTGACCTATCTGAGGGAATGGGAGGGGGTAAGATGGAATCTCTTTAAAGCACATGATGTACAAATATATTAAAGTCAATCACTAAATCAAGCATGGGATCAAGGGAGTGGGAAGAAATTGGATAGGGATCAGATAAAGGCTAATTGGGTGATGTGTGTTTGTATATCCTAATAAGTCTTGCATTCCATTGAGATATTTGACTAAATGCACCAATAAAAATATATTTTAAATAAGTAAATAAATAAATAAATAAATAAAATTATCTTTCCTTCAAGAAAAAATCTGCCAGAATAACTCTTTGTTAATAAGGTAGAAAGGCACTAGGGAGTGATCCTCAGGTGGGAACTTTGTCCTTTCATTATTCAGAACTAGATTCTTCCTGCAAAGTAAAACATAAAGGCTGAAGGAAAAACAGAGAAGCAAGATGCTTCAAAATTACCTTCATTTGAGATTGTGACTATTTAAAAACTTCAAACAAAATAACTTTGCATGATTTTTAGAAAAACATGAGACTTAAGAACTATACAAAGAAAAGACTGAAAAAAATCAATTTAAATTTTGGAAAGAACTGAAGACAAAATGTCGAGTCTGAAAAACAATGCAAAAATGAAATGATGCCAATTTTTTACAATAACTATTAATGGAAATAAATAATATAATTAAGAATAAGGTGCAGTGATTAGATGACAGAGAAAAAAGGTTAATAGTAGCTCAAGCATAGATCTAAGTGATGGCTCTTGTATATATTTTATGTGACCTTGAACTACTTTTAGTAATATCAGCTTACTTAGAAGTTCTATGATAGAGTAACACCAGTATGAACTCTAAAGGACCCTTATATGCATCAAATTAGATAATATAGTTTATTTTTATTCTATAGTAAACCATTCAGAAAAACGTCTATGCTTTCTTTATCTTTTTTAGTAAAAAAAAAAAAAGATAGGATAGCATGATATAGTTGACAGAAAACCTGATATTAATTTAGAAGAAATATCAGAAAACTTTTGGAAAATAATCTCTTTGGAATTCATAGTGCCCATCTATAAAAATGAATATGGAATCATTGACCCTTGTTCAAGATCACAGAGCTAGCAAGTTTTAGAGACATACTTAATTCTACCATATAATTTGTGATTTTTTTTAGTCTAAACTTGTAGTCTTATGAGATATCTTAGGAATATCACATAAAAGAAGAGATGCCCTATAATTGCTAACCCTATTCTATTCATCCTGGTTCAAGAACAGCAGACAATAAGATTAAGTATTATAGAGAAGACTACTGTGTTGTCGTGAGGCTAGGCCGGTGCTGGGGCCTCTGAGGCCAGGAGAGGAGCCAGCAGAGGGGTTAGTTCTGTACGGGGGCCAGCGAGGCCAGGATCGGGGCCTCCCATGAGGCAAGGCCAGTGCTGGAGCCAGAGAGGTCGGGATCAAAGTCCTCTGGGTGGTCAGGCCACTACTGGGGCCGTCAAGAGTAGGATCGGAACTTGCAATGTGGCATGCAGAGAAATAGCACAGAAAACAAAATCCAGATGCTTCCCCTATTAGCAAAAACTAGGAGGAAAGGGGTAACAGGAGGAGATCGAGAAGTAGAAAGGGCCCTATTGAGAAGCAATTAAGGTGACCAATCAGAGGGGAGGGGATGGGGGAGGATGGAATCTCTTTAAAACTCATAAGGTGCATAAACAATTATATAAAAGATAATCACCAATTATGCATGGGATCGAGGGAGGGGGAGGGAATGGGATGGGGATTGGATGAGGGCTTATTGGATGATATGTGCTTGTATATCCTCTTAAGTCTTGTATTCCAAAATGATGTATGATTACAAAACAAATAATAATAAATAATTGCCACAAAAAAGAAAAGACTACTGTGAGAGTTTAATAGTATTTTTCCCAAGTCTAATTTTCTTAATATTTACTACTGTTGGATAATATTGAAGAATATCCATGATTATTTTTCAGTTATCAACTAGAATACATTGCTTTCTTTTTCAAAAGTAAGGTTATAGCCACAATAATTTAAAGGTCTACATTTGTAAAATAGTAAGGAACAGAGCCAGACATGGTGGCGCATTCTTGTAATCGCAGCATTTGGGAAGCTGAGACCACAGTTCGCGGTCAGCCTCAGCTGCTTACTGAGGCCCTCCACAATGCAGTGAGACTCTGTTTTGAAATAAAGAATAAAAATAGGGCAAAGGGTGTAGCTTGGAAGTCAAATGCCCCTGGGTTCTAACTCCAGACCCGCCCCAAAAAAAAAAAAAAAAAAGCAAGGAACAGAATGTGAGGAGAACTTTACCAGCCACCATTCTAATAGAGGGCTAATATCCAGAATATACAAAGAGCTCAAAAGACTTTACACTAGCAAAACAAATAACCCCATCAAGACATGGGCAAATGAATTGAATGGAAATTTCACAAAAAAAGAGATACACATGACCAATAGATACACAAAAAGATGTTCAACATCATTAGCCATTAGGGAGATGCAAATCAAAACTACACTGAGATTCCATCTAATCCTAATCAGAGGGGCAAGAATAAAGAAATCAAATAACAACAAATGCTGGCAAGAATGTGGGGAAAGGGGAACTCTTTTATACTGTTGGTGGTAGTGCAAACTAGTACAGCTGCTATGAAGATCAGTGTGGCAATTCCTTAGAAAACAGAGAACGAATCCACCATATGATCTGGCTTTACCACTCCTGGGTATCTTTCCAAACGCGTTGAAATCAAAGAACTACAGTAACATATGCATACAAAATATGGAACCAACCTAGGTCTCCATCAACAGATGAATGGATTACAAAATTATGGGAAATACACACAATGGAATTCTATTTAGCTATAAAGAAGAACAAAATTATGTCATTTGCAAGAAGATGGAAAGACCTGGAGAAATCGCAGTGGCAGAAAAGATGGAAGGAAAAAGGTATTTCTAACTATAATGACTGGATGTATACAAGCATAATATGTTTTAGTCTATTTTCCCAGCAATAAATAGATTGTCTCGAGTTCCATACCCAAAACTAATGCTGTGGTATACATCCTTGTATATGTCTTTTCATAAACTATTGTAAAAATATTTTGAATGTTCACTTTTCTATACTCATTACACACATATAGAAAGTGTGTCAACACAGTCTAGGTCAACAAGGGTGTATATACTTAATTCAAATAATCTGACATTTTTCTCTAGTATATGTATCTCTGGGAGTGTATATATCTACGTGTATATAGATATATCCAGCACATTAAAAGTAAAATTTAGCCAGGGGTGGTGGCGCTCGCTTGTAATCCCAGCATTTGAGAGGCTGAGACCCGAGGATCACAGTTTGCAGATATCCTTAGCTACTTAGTGAGGCCTGCTGCAATTCATTGAGACCCAGTTTCAAAATAAAGAATAAAAATATGGCAGAGGGGTGTAGCTCAGAGATCGAATGCCCCTTATTTCCATCACCAGACCCACAAAAAATAAAAAAATAATAAAATAAAAGTAAAATTTAAGAAGTATATAGCCTTAATGTGGGAGCTGAAGGCACAATTTCTCAATTCAAATTTTCACTATGTTTCTGTCAGTCACTGATTTTATGATATCATAAAGTTTCATATTTAGCATGTATCTTAGTTTTCTTTTATGTAAAACACAAGCAGCAGGTAAGTGATTCGGAGGGTTTAAGGAAATGCTTAGTATATTGTCTGGTTCCTGGTAAGCAATGAATACTAGTTACAACTAGTGTTATTTTCATTCCTGAAGACTGATAATGCTTTATTATGAGAACAATTATGTTACCATATTTTGCTTCAAGACACAAAAGTTTATGTTATATCCATGTTCTTCCCAGCCACATAAAAACTGGATAATGCAGAGAGAATATCCTTTAGTTACTTGTGACTGTCTGTGCTTGCTTGTACTGGAAGGACTATAGAAGTGCATACTTTAAGTTTTTTATTGGTGCATTATAGTCACACATCTTAATGAAGTACAAGATGGTAGAGGAATACATATACATATCATTCATTAGCCCTTCCCCAATCCTTACCCCATTCTTTCTCCCTTCCTTCTTAAATTTGGCTTAGTGATTTACGTTGATATGTTTCTGAATGTGCATGATGTACATTAGGGAATTTTTCTCTTTTCCCTCTTATCCCCTTCAGTTATGTCTCTTTATTTGCTCATCTATAGTTTCTGCTACTTCATCTAGAGTTCCTCCTATAACTCATTTTTTTCTAGTTTCCACATTTTAGGGAAATCATCCTACTAGTTTTGTAACTGACTGATCTCACTTAACATAATGTTCTCCAGTTTCATTCTTTTTACTGTAAATGACCTAAATATGTTCTATTTTTATGGTTGAGGAAAATTACATTGTGTATATATCCCATGGTTTTGTAATCCATTCATCTCTTGATGGACATCTTGGCTGGTCCCAAAGTTTGGCAATTGTGATTTGTGCAGCTATGAACATAATATGCATACATTATTTTGGTAGTTTTGTTTCTATTCTTTTAGGTAGATACCCAGAAGTAATAATGCTGGATCATATAGTAGGTTGTTTCCATTTTTATGAGTATCCTACATACTATTTTGCAAAGTGGTTGCACTAATTTGCAATCCCACCAACAATATATTTGACTTTCTACTTCTCCAGCACTTGCTGTTTGTGTTTTGAATGATTTTTATGCTAGTGGGAGTTAGGTGAAATCTAAAGGTAGTTTTGATTTCCATCCTCCTGATTGCTAATGATATGGAGCATTTTATACATTTATTGGCTATTTTAATTTCTTCTTTTTTGAAGCGTCTATTTACTTTTCCATTTTTTATTGAGTTATGCATTTTCTTGGTTCTGATTTTCTTGAGTTCTCTGTATATACTTGATATTATCCTATATCAGAGGAGTACTTGGCAAAATTTTTCTCCCATTCTGTAGGCTATTTTTTGAGGTTCTATGTTTCACTTTTTTAGAGCATACACTTATTGGTGTGTTGCAGTTACCCATTATAATGAAGATCAGATCACTCTAAACATATGTGCACACAGCACCTGGCACCTTTCCATCTAGATCCCACACTGCTTCCTCCCCCTCTATGTACAAGTTAGTAATATTAGTATTGAGAACTTCATAACAATGCATATATGTAGGTAGCAGTTTTTGAACTGCTTCCTTCATTGTCTTCCCCTTCACCTGCCCTAATCCCTTTCCATTTTTCAACTGGTAGTTTTCTTCCTTTGTCTGAAGTTATTTGAATCTTCCAATTTCCCTCTAGATTTCACATATGAAAAAAATTAGTTGGTTTATGACATTGCAAAACTTGAGAATGGTCATTTGTTGACTTAAAAGAATATAAGGAACCTAGAAAATAGAAACCCTAAGTTGCACACTTAAGATTCAGAAAACTGAGCCCTAATCAGTGGGAGAAGAATCAGCCTGTGTCTATTGTCTATAATATATGTAATTATTTTTTCTCACCTTATACTCTGGTGCATGCATGCCACATTTCCTGCCAATTTGATCACCTATCTTCTTACTTTCTTTAGGTAAACAGAATTATTTTGATGAGCAGTACTTGACAACACCAACTGTTCATCAAATGTTTCCTGTCAGTGAACACCATGCTGAGATAACAGTGTAGGAGAAGATGTGGAGAAAGGAGAATCCTCACACATCACTGGTGGGTGTGTAAATTACAAGAGCTAAAAAACAGTATAGGGATTTCTCAAAAATTATATCTAGAGCTACCATATGATCAAGTTACCATATTACTGGGTATATATTAAAAGGAAATAAAATAAGAATATCAAGGAGACATCTGTTATTCTATGTTTATTGAGCACTATACATGGACAGCTCATAAGTGGAGTTAACCAAGGTATCCACCAACAGACTAATGGATAAAAATTTTGTGTGTGTGGTTGTGTGAAAGAATATTATTCAGTCATAAAATAGTAAACTCTTGTCATTTGTGACTACAGTGATGAAACCACAGAACATTATGTTAATTCAAATAAGTCAGGCACCAAAAAGCAAATAATGCCTGCACTTATATATGAAAGTTAAAAAATTAATCTTATTGAAGCAAAGAGCAGAATAATGGTTACTATAGTCTAGGGAGAGTAGGAGGAAGGGGGCCTTCAGAGAGGAAGGTTAATGAGTACAAGAATTAGTATGAAAATTAGCTTGTAATGTTTTATTGCATGGTAGAATAACTATAGTTGAGAACAATTAAGTGTATATTTCAAAATAGCAAGTAGAAAGGATTTTGAATGTTCCCACCACAAAGTATCTGAGGTGATGAATACAGCAATTACCCTAACTGATCCTTCTATATGCTATAAATGTTTTGAAATATTATAATGTATCCATGAAGATGTTCAATAACTATATCAATTAAAAATAACATTTAAGAAGAATAATACCAGAAGATAACATTTTTTTTTTTGGTGGTGGTACTGGGGTTGGAACCCAAGGGCCTTATACCTCCACGCTTCACTCCCAGACCTATTTTTATATATTTGGAAACAGGGTCTCTTAAACCAGCTGAGGCTGTCTTCAGACCTGCGCGATCCTCCTGTCTCAACCTGTCAAGGGCGGGGATTACAAACGTGCGCCACCACACCCGGCACCAGTAGGTAACATTTAAAGAAAACTTCCAAATGTTATTTAAGCACTGTACATAATCATGTTTAGTTGTCACACATAAAAAACATAAGTTAATACATTTAACCATCGCAAAAGAAAAATAGATGAGGCATTAATATTATTAGCTCCGTGGTGTTTTTCTTTAATTTTTTACAGGTGCATTGTATTCATACATTTTAATCGAATGCAAGATGGTGGAGGCATACATGCAAACATCACCCAGT
The DNA here is from genome assembly GCF_963383645.1 of Muscardinus avellanarius. Taxonomy (NCBI): domain Eukaryota; kingdom Metazoa; phylum Chordata; class Mammalia; order Rodentia; family Gliridae; genus Muscardinus; species Muscardinus avellanarius. The sequence continues at coordinate 61,327,190 of NC_137792.1, read as the reverse complement.
TAGCCCTTACCCAGTTCCCACTCCAGTCCCTTCCCAACCCTCCTTTTAATTTTTGGTTTAGTGATTAACACTGAAATGTTTGCATCTCATGCAGTCAGGCATGGTGAGGCAAGTTGTCACCATCTTGACACCCATTACCACAGCTGTTGGAGGTGAGTGGGATACTTTTATGCCCTCTAATCTGCCTTCTAGTTTTTTTTTTTTTTCTGCCACCTTTCACTTGTGCTATTTTTAAATTTATGTTGTTTTATTTATTTTGTCAGAACACTGTTTCAAAGAAATAGAGTCTGAGTGTCAACAAGACTGATATGTGCTGCTTTGTTCCATTGCTATGTTCCCAGAAGTTCAGATTTGCACACTTTAAAGTGGAGAAAATATATTCTATTATGGGCTTGATCAGAAGATATTTCACTAACTCCTAAATGTTTTGTAATCTATTGACTGTCCTTATGCTTCACTACAAATGACCTAGAGTATAAAAAATAAAGACATTATTTCTTGAGATGAAAGGACACATTCTACTGAAGCTATAAGGCTCTGATAAAGGCATTCTGTCACTGGGATAGGGTTATATTTTTAAGAACAACGTATTAAATATAATCCTAGCTCTTATTACTAAATAAAATAAAAATGACCTACAAATGCTAGGCAAATGAATACTGAGGAGTAAAATATTGTTCATACACAATAACTATAATATTGAAAACTGATTGGATCACTAAGAAGAAATGCTTCAATTATAAATATGGATCTCATCTCTATTTTCTCTTAAAGAGGTTACTCCGAAAACTATAGAACACTGGAGCTATGAAACATATTCTGTGATAGTGGTCCTCAACTAGGATTGATTTGCTCACCAATGATAATGTACAAATAGGTATAGCACTTTTTTAATATCCCAACTTGGGAGATGCTTCTGGCATCTGGAAGGCAGAGGCCAGAGAAGCTAAGAGCATTCTGAAATGCACAGAACTTCCCCTACAATGAAGAATTTTCTCACCTAAAATATAAAAGGTAACAAAGTTGATGTCTAAAACATTGAGATCCATGTGCTTTAATCCCAGGTTCATTACTTACCTTGATGACCTGTGGCAATTACATAATTTTTAATCTAGAAATTTAGATTGATTAGTATTATGAGGAAAATAAGTTAATTCCTATAATGAATTCATATGTGTCATATTTATGGTATCCAATAAATACTAGCTATTATCTTTATTAATTTTAAGTACACAATATTTTAAAGAATAATATATTAGATAATATATTATTAGATAAATGCATAATATCTGAACTACTGTGAGAATGATGAGAATTTTAAATCTTTTCCTTTGTTTTTCTAAGTACTACATAAATATTTGTGTTGTTACACTTTAATAAAATCTAAGAATTTTAATACTATTGTTCCATAATATTAGCATACTTAGAATATTGAGCAAAAATAAGGAAACATAGCACAGATGCGAGTGAAAAGGTCAAAGTTTCCCATTAGTTATTGTCTTCAGACAGGTCATTTTGTTATGTTCATACACAATGATCATAAAACTGCATTTTCAGAAATAGACTTAAAATCATCAGTACTCTTATTTCATTTCATCAGTCATTCATCCTTTAATCCTATAAATGTTTTTTTAAGCCAGTGCTACATATCACTTATAATTTTGGTATTCATAATTTTCATGGAGCTGCTTTGACATTCTGAATGGGCAGCCTAACATTTCTAGGAGTATAATTGTCATTAGTTGCAAAAAAACTTGTTCAAAGTATATGAAATATTAGTGCTTTAAATTCACTTGTTAATTGTTTCAATTCTTATTTACTGAATGGCTATAAGGAGCTAACATTACTATTCTAAAAGAGGAACCTAGATTCAAGATATTTACCACCATCCTAGAGTGGTGCCTGTAATCTTTGTATCTGGGTGGGTGAGACAGAAGGACCACAGGTTCATGGCCATCCTCAGCAACTTAATGAGGCCATCTGCTTTTTAGAAAGATCCTCAGCAACTTAGGGAGAGCCTCAATAACTTAATGAGACCCTGTTTCAATTAAAAAAAAAAAAAGAACTAATAGATAGGGCTGGGATGCAACTCAGAGGTAAAATGCTTGGAGTTTCAAACTCCACTATCATAAAACCCTACAAAAATAAACAAACAACAACGAGAAGTTCACTATCAAAGTAGTAGAGAAAAAAAAAATATATATATATACACACAATTAATATAGTAAATAACAGGAATGGAATGCTGTGAAAGTAGAGAACATCTAGGTATAAGAATACAGAGATTCTTAGATAATATTTTGTAGTAATCATTCCTTTGAGGAGAGATTGTGCTTGGGATTACACTCAGAGGCATCCCACTAGTTTTTTTTAAATTTTTGTTTTGAAACAGTGCCTCACTAAGTTGCTGAGGGTTTTACCAAGTTGCTGAGGCTGTCCTAGAACCTGTGTTTCTCTGTCTCAGCCACCCAAGCACTGGAGTGACAGTCATGTGGCAACATTTCCTGCTGGCACATTTCATTCTGAAATGTATAGATTTTACCCACACCATGCATCTTTAATAATGATTATTATTTCTGATTATTTTACAAATATAGGAAGATTTCATCCTATGGCAATAATCTGATTTTCATCTGTGTTTTTGCTTTTACATTCTTTCATTCATTCATTTTATATATATTCATCCCTCAGTTTTTCCTCTTAATTCTCCATTCTCCTGTTCAACACATGCAGATATTTTACTATTTGCCTTGAGTATTTGATTTATTGAACTCATGTTCCTATTAATTTTATATTTATAAATGTTTATGAAAACATTTTATTCAAATGTTTTGTATGCATGAGTTACATTTTCATAGTCTCCATGAATCTTTGTTTACCCTGGCCACACATGGGCAGCTTTGTCCAGACTTTCTTAACATTTTGAAATTTTTTTATATGAATTGAATGATTATCTCCCCAGAATTCTTGTTATATTTAGACCTTCCCAAAGTGATGGTATTAGGTTGTGGAACCTTTTGGAGGTTATTGGGATTAAATGAGGGTATGAGGCAAAGCCCTGAAAAAATGTGATCAATACCTATATAAAGGTAATATGAAATCTTGTTTCCTTTTTCTATTTTTACCATGTGAGCTAGCATTCTGTAATACACGGAAAAGACCTTACAAGAACTTGTTCATTGGGCAAGCTAGCCTTGAAATTCCAGCTTCCAGAAATGTGAGAAATAAATGTCTGTTTCAGAGACATCCAGTCCATGGTACATTTTTAGCTGCCCAAATAGACTAACACATCCCTTTTTATTAAATAACTTAATTACAAATTGTATCTGCCTCACTTCTGAAAGTTCTGAAGCTTGTTATTTCTAAAAAATAGCATAATATTGATAGTTAAAAGAGTACACAGCTACTCAAGATTATTATTATTATTACTTAATTTTTTTGGTGATACTGGGGTCCCTAGAAGCCCTTCTACCTCCAGGCTCCACTCCCATACATCATATATATATATATATATATATATATATATATATATATATATATATATATATATATATATATTTAAATTTGGAAACAGGGTCTCTTAAACCAGCATGGCTGGCACTGAACCTGTGTCATCCTCCTGTCTCTGCCTCCCAAGCGTGGGGATTAGAAGTGTGCACCACCACGCCTGGCCAAGATTATTTATTGATGAATCCATCACAATATTTCAAAATATTATCTTTCTTCTGATAAAAAGCTCAGAGAAACTTGGATCCTTTTTTATTTTAAAACTCTCAGGTGCCGAGCATGGTGGCGCATGCTTGTAATTCCAGGATTTGGGAAGCTGAGACAGGAGTATTGCAGTTCACAAACAGCCTCAGCTATTTAGCGAGGCTCTTTTCAATTCAGTGATACCCTGTTTCAAAATAAAAAATAAAAAATAGGGAAGGGGGTTTAGGTCAGAGGTCAAATGCCCCTGGATTCCATCCAAAGTCCTGCAAAAAAAAAAAGAAAGAAAGAAAGAAACTCGCAGGTGATTTTTCTACTTTTTGTATTGTATCATCAACTTTTTAATACGAAGCTATTTTTTAAAACTGTTAATATAATTCATAATTCTTCCTGTTAAATTTTAAGATTTTATTGGCTAATCTCAGATCAATATATTTATAGGGTATTCGAAATCATTTTGTCATTTTTTAATTTTTTATTGGTGCATTGTATTTATAAATCTTAATGGATTACCAGATGGTGGAAATATACATGGACAAATGATCCAATTAGCCTTTACTCAATTCCCATGCCCTTCCCTCCTCTGCCATTCTTTTCATGTTTGGCTTAGTAATTGATATGTTTGTTAAAGTGCATCAAGTGTATTATAGAATTTTCCTCTTCCACCCTCCAATCCCCTCAGTTAGGTTACCTTATTTGCTCATCTATAGTATCTCCATCTTTATCTAGAATTCCTCCTATGGCCTATTTTCTCCCTAGCTTTCACATGTTAGGGAAAGCATCCAATTTCTTAATTGTTTTGAATGGCTAATCTCACTTAGCATAATGTCCTCCAGTTCCATCCATTTCCTTGTAAATGATGCAATTGTGTTTTTCTTTATGACTGAGTAAAATTCCACTGTATACATATCTTATAGTTTTGTAATCTATTCATCTGTTGATGGACATCTTGGCTAGCTTCATAGTTTGACAATGGTGAATTTTGCAGCTATGAACATAGGTAAGCCTACATTAGTTTGGTAGTTTGGTTTCCTTTCTTTTGGGTATATACCCAGAAGTGGTATTTCCGGATCATATGGTAAGTTCATTTTCATTCTTGCAAGGATATTCCATACTGTTTTCCAAAGTTGTTGCACAAATTTGCAATCCCACCAACCCAATTTTCCACATCCTTGCCAGCATTAGTTGCTTGTGTTTTGAATGATTGCTATTCTAGTTGATGTTAGGTGAAATTTTAGAGTATTTTTGATTTGCATCTCTCTGATTGCTAATAATGCTGAACATTTTTTCATGCATTTATTGGCCACAAGACAGGTATGCTTCTTTTCTGCTCCCTGATCGGTCTTCTAAACTTTTTTATTTCCTGCCCCCTAGTATTTATTGTGTTATTTTTCTATTCATTATATGTTCTGGCTTTTCTAGAATGCTGTTTTTAAGGCAATGGAGATCTGATGTCAGCAGGACTGGTATGTGCTTCTTCCCTCATTTGCCATCTTCCCAGAAGTACTTTTGTTAAGTTTTTATAATATTTTAGTATTTTTAATTAGAAACATATAAAATTTCTACTTTATTTGGAATGACCTCACATCTTATTAATTGTTATTCCTGGAAATTTTTAATTATTTTTGGATTAAAGTTACTATAGCTGTATACTCTTTATGAAACATTAGCTTTTATATCCATTTAACCAATCTACTATATATTTTTATTCAGCATTTAATATCTTTTTGCCAATTTCCCTATGTTTACTTTGTTGCTCTATTTTTCGGGGTTTGTTTTTTTTTTTTGCGGGTCTAGGGATGGAACACAGGGGCATTCAACCTCCGAGCTACACCCCCTGCCCTAATTTTTATTCTTTTATTTTTAAACCGGGTCTCACTGAGTTGTAGAGGACCTCAATAAGTAGCTGAGGCTCTCTGCGAACCGCGATCCTCCGGTCACAGCCTCCCCAATGCTGGGATTACAAGTGTGCGCTGAGTTACATGATTAGCTGAATTATTTTAATTACTTTCTATTAAAAGCACTTAAATATATAGGATGCCCTTTGAGGATAGCTTTATTTTAAAATCCATCATTGTATAGGAGACCTAGAAAACTAAAGAGGCAGGTATGGTCCATATATTTCTAGAAAAGTATTTTTATTTTTCATTTTACTTTATTATTTTTAGGAACATAAAAGTCAACATGATTTAATTAGAAGCTGACTAATTCACTGTAAATTAATTTGCCAAATACATGCTTGCCAAAAATCAATTAGCTAGTCAATTTTCAACCATTAATCCAAGTATAAAAATTATATTTAAAAAGAAAGGGTAAATACTTAAAGAGTTAAAAAATCTAGATCAAAACCTACATCAAAATTATATCTGGCAAACAAATAAAAAAGTAGATTCTCCCAATCAGCCAGTAGATTGACATAGAAGAAATATACAAAAGTAAAAATTAGTAACTCTAAAAACTGAATCTGACACACTGTCACCAGTACATTTAAAAAAAATTTCAACTGCCTTGGGGTTATGAAGGAGAGAAATCCTTGGATATTTAATGTTTTAATTTGGGAAATTGGGAGACTATCACATTGCAAACAAAAGTGAAAGTAATTCCACATTTCCACCATAACATGTGCTTTGATACTATAATGTAGCACTCATATATTTCTGAAACTTTACCAGCTGAACTTGCTTTCAGAAACAGATAATTTTTGAATAAAATGAGAATATCATATTAAAGATTCAGAAAGTACTTAGTTTCAATAATTGAAAAATAATTTTTTTTACTAAGATAAATTAAATCTCACCTGTTGTAGTGGTGCATACCTATAAACTCAGTGCCTGGGAGGCTGAGATAAGAAAACAACAAGTTTGAGGACAACCTTACCAAGAACTTTAGTGAAATAGCAAGACCCTGTCTCAAAATTTGGAAAATAAATAAAAAAGGCCAGAGGTGTAGTTCAAATACAGAATGCCTCTGGTTCAATCTCTAGTGTCTCTCTCTCTTTCTCTCTCTCTCTCTCTCTCTCTCTCTCTCTCTCTCTCTCTCTCTCTCACACACACACACACACACACACACACACATAAACACACGTAATTAAATCTCAGTTTGATCCTCCATCTTGTCTGACAACTAAAAAATTAAATGTTTTATTTCCTGGGAATCTCTATCTACTTAAAGCTGAAACAGAATGCAAGAGTGTTTTTTGAGGCCTACAAGACAGGCAAAAACCTCTATATTAATTCTATCATAATTACCTTTGAGGCCATCATTTGCACCTACAATAATCTCTTTAGGTACAAATATCAATTCCTTCATGAGAAAAACATGGTGCTTATGATCCATTCTCCATAGATGCTTCACAGATATTTTCTTAGGCCCCAGCAAATCAGTTACATGTGACACCCAGACACAAAGACAGGTCACCTAGTCTATGTAGCAAGAAGTAAGGATAGTGTGCACAAGAGTATGAAGGGTAGCAGAAGGGGGTCTCCTATTCCATTTTTATGTGGTTATTTATCAAATAAATATGTGCCACTTAATATACTTCTTTTATCTGTGTAACTGTGAACTGTATATTTTTCTGTATTCATATAATTGGTTAAAAAATCAAAATGAAAGTAATACATTGTTAAAAGTTCAGAAAACAGAAAACATAGAGGACATTAAAATATCATAGTCCTGCCTCTAGAGATAACTACCAAAATATTTTTATGTGATTTCTTCAAGTATTCTGGCTGCACACACACAAAAACTTACAAGTACATATGAACATATGTATATATGAATAAATATCTTTACATATGTATGTGTATTTGCATGTATGCATGCATATATTATGTGGACATATACATTTATTTATAACACAAGTATTTATTGAGTGCAATCAGGATACTGTTCAATATCTGATTTGGCAAAAGTATGCCATGTGAAATCTAGCCTAATTCTTGCTTTTATAATTAAAGTGTTGAAACATAGCCTCCACATTTCACACTCAAGCTATATATTATCTATGACTGGTTTCGTGATACAATAGCAAAATTAAAAAGTTTTAGTATGAAACCATATGGCTTAAAACACCTAAAATATTTACTTCCTGGATCTTTCTAGGAAAGGTTTGACAAGTCCTGATTTTGATTTTTTTTTTTTTTTTTTTTTTTTTTTTTTTGGTGGTACTGTGGGTGGAAGCCAGAGGCTTTCTACCTCCGGGCTATACTCCCAGACCCATTTTATATTTTATTTGGAAACAGGGTCTCACTAAGTTGCCAAGAGCCTCACTAAGTAGCTGAGGCTAGCTTCGAACCTGTGCGATCCTCCTGTCTCAGCCTCCCAAGTGCGGGGATTACAAGCGTGCGCCACCATGCCCGGCTCTGATTTTGATTCTGAGAATAGAGAAAAAGCCACGTCTTATCCTACAAATGCTTACACTCCAATGTAGAATAGAGGCAATAAACATTTAAGTTACTAAGTGAATATATGAATGAGATATGAAGAAAGATGATAAATGTGCAGAGAGTACTGAGGACTTGATGGTAGTCATGTTGGACAGAGAGGGTCTAATTAGCATGAATGGAGTAGATCCCTCAAGGGAGTGAAGGAGGAAATAATAAAATGTGGACCAAAATCAATTGAGACAAACCAGAAAGCACACATACTGTTCCTAAAATGGATTTTCTCCTGGTATTTTCAGGGCAGAGCAAGCAAACATGTTTGTCTGGATTTCAGCGAAAAAGTAGTGGCAGGAGGTGAGCATGGCAAGTCAGGCATGGGCCAGAACAAAAAGGGCCCTTCAATCTATGGTAATAAAAATGACTTCTATTCCAAATGTGGGATGAAACCAGTGGGGGACATGAGTTGGGGAAAGATGCTGAGTTACAGATTTTTGTGTGTATATTAATGTTTAGGTATCAGTATTATCTGTGTGTGTCAACCATAAAAGATATGGGTGTAGCACATGCCTGATTCAAATCTTGGCTATGTTAGTTTCTATGAATGACTAGGGACATGTTACAGAAACTATATAGGACTCAATTTTACTGCACTGGATAACGGAGTTGCAAATAACTATATCTCATATGACTGGCTTACTTCAATATTTGGTGGAAAATGAGTGTCAGATAAAGGAGAGTAGTGGAGATAACTTGCCTGTATTCATGAAGTATAAGGTAAACATGCATATAATCTCTCTTAAAACTGTAAGTGTATATAAAATTATATTATAGTGGTTAAAAGGGACCCATAGTCACACTCTTAGAGGCTCAGTTTTACCCCACACTTCATAGTTGTTTGATCATTTGCAAGTGGTTTTAGCACCTTTGAGCTTCAGTTTCTTCAAAAGTAAAACACAGAAGATTGTGGTACTTGCCTCAAAGGGTTTGCTATGAAGATTAAAGGAATGAACACATGTAAAGTTCTTAGACCACTACTTGGTATACAGGAAATTACTGTGGACACATCAGCCACTAGCAAATACAGTGTTTTAGATGAGAGTAGGAAAAGGTGCTTCTTCTTCAATACATTTTCCTTTCATCTATTAGAAAATCATTCTAACACATGGACTTCAGTATAGTGAGGCATGTTACTGTTGTTGTTGTTGTTGTTGTTGTTGTTATTATTATTATTATTATTATTATTATTATTTATTATTATTACCACCAGTGTTAGGGTTGAACCCAGGGGCATTCAACCTCCAAGCTACACACTGTACCCTATTGTTTTATTTTTTATTTTAAAACAGGGTGTCATTAAGTTATGGAGTGCCTCACTAAGTAGCTGAGGCTGTCTGTAAACTGCGACCCTCTGGTCTCAGCCTAGTTAATGCTGGGTTTACAAGTGCGTGCCACCATGCCCGGCTTTAATGTGGTTATTTTTTTTTTATTTTTTACTTACTTATTTTTGTGGTACTGTAGGTGGAACCTAGGGAATTTTGTATCTCTGGGCTATACTCACAAAGCTTTTTTTATACTTTATTTGGAAACAGGGTCTCATTAAGTTGCTGAGAGTCTCACTAAGTAGCTGAGGCTGGCTTTGAAGCTGTGCAATCCTCCCGTCTCAGCTTCCCAAGCGCTGGGTTTACAAGCATGCACCACCATGCCCAGCACTGTTGTTATTTTTTAAATCAGTATTCTAAACAAAGTGAAAATGGTGTTTTAATTTGTATTTCTTGGATTACTTGTGAGATTTTTATGTAATCTAATATTATAATCTTTGTACAACAAAGTATCTACCATTCCATGCAGAGGTTAAAAAAAGTACAATTTAGGGCAAAAATATTTTTATGGAAAGGGGATCACACTTGGTAGGATTGAGTAAAAAATTATGCAAAACATTGTAGCATCTTGAGCCTTTTATGTTTAGTAAAATGATTTGGATTTTTTTATGGAGAATGTGAGCCTAAGGAAGAATATCAAATGGGAAAGTAACATTTTCAGGTTGAGATCATCCTGGCAGCAGTGTGGAAAGTTGAATGTTGGGGGGTGGTAAAATATCCACAGCATAAATTAATCTGTCTCTTTAATGCAGCAGCTGTTCACAGTAGCAAAACAAACAATAAAGAACAGTGCATCTCCAAGCCTGCAGATAATGAGTGGAATAGAGCCAGAGGAACTCTCTGCTCCCTGTTAACTACCATATTCAACAGCTCTTAGTAGTACTAACATCAGTTTCAGCACCACTAGTGGCATCTGTACTCAGAGCAGCAACCACCACAGGAAGCAATCAGGCAAGACATATCATGGGGTCATCAGTATATTAGCTGGTACTTATACAGGAAGTGCCAAAGAATAAGGTAAATACTCATTAGACTCTATGAAATATGATAGTAGAGATTCCAATGTCAAATGTCTTTGGGGAACTCTCCTAACATAGTTGTAGTTAGAGTTTTGGCCTATAAGCTCTTATATGTACTAATCTTGACAATATTATTTTTAAATGTGCTATACTTAAGTTTTGATTTTTTATTGTCTCATTTTCTTAGAAATACAATTATTATTTTGTACTTAAATTTTATAGTTATGTCATCAATTATAAAGTATCTAGTCTTACTATTTTTACTTGTGGATTATTGGTTTTCTTGTATATTAATAAATAATCTTAATATTAATCAATTTTTATATCAAAATATGTTTTCTATTTATCAGATAAATTTGTCATTTGAATATAGTAAATCCAATGATTCTTCTATTTTAAATTACTGAACTCAAGCCGGGCGTGGTGGCGCACGCTTATAATCCTCGCGCTTGGGAGGCTGAGACAGGAGGATCGCGCAGGTTCGAAGCCAGCCGTGCTGGCGTAAGAGACCCTGTTCCAAAAATATAAAATAGTTCTGGGAGTGGAGCCCGGAGGTAGAAGGGCTTCCAAGAACCCCAGTACCACCAAAAAAAATTACTGAACTCTTGTCCAAGTATTACTTTTATTCTTAATGAGTAACTATTTGAAATGTGCTTTGTAAGGCCGGGCGTGGCAGCAGATGCTTGTCATCCCAGCATCTGGGAGGCTGAGACAGGAGGATCATGGTTCACAGACAGCCTCAGCTACTTAATGAGGCCCTCTCCAATTTAGTGAGACCCTATTTCAAAATAAAGAATAAAAAAAAAAAAAAAGGACATGGGATGTAGCTCAGAGGTCGAATGACTCTGGGCTCCAAAAAATGTGTTTTGTAGATAGTATGCAGGAACATTTTATATTCTTACATAGCCTGATAAATTGTTAATATAAGTTTATTATTCAGTGTTCTCTGTTTGTCAACGTTTCCTTAATTATCCTTTTGTCCTCAAACTTTTGGTTTTATTGTGTATTTTCTCTATGGTCCTCCTCACTCCCCTAATTAATTTAGAAGGTAGTAGCAAGCACTTATTTCAACTACTTATTATTTTAGCTTTTGAAATACATACTTTAACCTCTATTTCTCTAATTGTAAACATTAATAATAAACAATTTCTAATAATTTCCCTTGGGTATGTGAGGAAATTGGCACATTTATTTTTTTCATCAGTCCCCTCCCCAAGATCTTAAACACCAATCTTTTCTAGATCAGTGCTGTGATCTAGAAATCATGTTCCAGTTTCATATTAATACATTATTTTTTCAATATGTATTTTCACTGGAAAGAGTTATATTTGCATTTTAATAATCATATTTACATATTAATTAAATATTAAAATATATTAACCTATAATTTTAATCAAGTGTCAGTTGGTTTATTTTTTCAAAATAAAAAATACTATTATTTTAAAAATATTATAAAAGGCCTTTCTGATCCTTTTCCAAATGCAGTTGACCTGCAATTTTTGTTGTTTAGGTTCTTGTGTATAATATATTTTCTTCATTTTCCAAAAACCTGAAATTGAACTAAAATGTTTTAGATGTGGAAATCTGTGCCCTGTAAAAATTTTTAATTATCTTCTTAAATCATCACTCAACTATTCCCACATTTCACATTACTGTAGGTGTGAAGAACATATCCATACTCATATTAAAATCTTAACTAGCCCCAAATTTCTGCCATCAAATATTAGTGTATGCTTTCCCCTCTGATTTGTGATAAGTTAAAAGAAATTGTCTCACAGCAATTTTTTATACCTCATAATATAAATATTTTATAAAACTGAGGTGAAAGTTTATACAGTCTGGTTTTAGTTTTCACAAGGACAAAAATAACACTAGGTGAATTCATAGGAAACCAAGGCAGCTCTGATGTCAAGTGCTATACCTGCTTCTTATTTTTGCATAGATTTAAGCAAGGTATTGACAGCTGTCAATCTCAGGGTCTTCAACTTTAAAATTATGATAATAATAAAAAATTGACTATAATTATCACAAAGACATCAGGTCATATGAACTTACCAATGTTCTTGGTAAATAGTCCTTAAATATGCGCTGTATTTCAAATTATATCACAGTGCTTTATTTTTTTTAATTTAATTTTGATTCTTTTATAAGTGGAACATATTGAGAGTGGTATACATTTACATTGTGCTTCATGCCATTCCCACTCCATTTCCCTCCCCTGCAATAGAGAGTGTCCAGGTTCATCATGTTGTATTTATGCTATTATACATATTTGTATGTAGCTCCTCCATTGAACAACCTCAGCTTTCTTTCTCTCCTATCCTATCAAACTTTGCTGAGATTTCCCCTTCATCATCTGGAATCCCTCTGGTATTACCACTACTCCCTAGCTTGGGCATATTAGAGAAAACATATGTCCCTTCTCTTTCAGTGCTTGACTAATCTCACTTAACATAATATTCTCCAGTTCCTTCCATCTTCTTCTTTATAGCTGAATGGAATTCCATTGTATGTATTTCCCATAATTTTGCAATCCATTCATCTGTTGATGGAGATCTAGGTTGGTTCCATATTTTGACTATTACAAACAGTGCTGCTATGAACATGGGTATGCATATGTTAATGTACTTCTATGATTTCACCCCTTTGGAAAGATACCCGGGAGTGGTATAGCCAGATCAAATGGTGGATCTATTCCCAGTTTTCTAAGGAATCTCCATACTGATCTCCATAGTGGCTGAAATCCTTTGCACTCCCACCAACATTGTAAAAGAGTTCCTTTTTCCCCACATCCTCACCAGCAATTGTATTTTGTTTGATTTATTTATGTTTGCCACTCTGATAGGGGTTAGATGGAATCTCAGCATAGTTTTGATTTGCATCTCCCTGATGGCTAGTGATGTTGAACATATTTTCATGTATCTGTTGGCCATTTGTATCTCTTCTTTTGTGAAATGTCTATTCATTTCAGTTGCCCATTTCTTGACTGAGTTGTTTGTTTTGCTAGTGTATAGTATTTGGAGCTCTTTGTATATACTGGATATTAGCCCACTATAAGAGTGGTGGCTGGTAAAGATCTTCTCCCATTCTGTAGGCTTCCTCATTAGGTTCTTGATGGTTTCCTTTAATGAGAAGAAACGTGGTAGTTTGAAGACATCCCACTTATTAATTATTGTTTTGATTTCCTGCGCTTTGGAAGTCTTATTGAAAAAGTTACTCCCTGTACCTATATGTTGGAGTGTAGATCCTATGCCTTTCTCCAATAACTTCACAGTCTCTGGTTTATTTTATAAGTATTGGATCCATTTCAAGTTTATTCCTATACATGGTGAGAAGTAAGGATTCAGATCCAACTTTCTACATATGGATAGCCAGTTCTCTCAGCACCATTTGTTGAAAAGGCTGTCTTTTCTTCGGTCTATGAGTTTGGCCCCTTTGTCAAAGATTAGTTGACTAAAAATGTGTGGGTTTGTTTCTGTGTCTTCTATTCTGTTCCACTCATCAGTCTTCCCTATTATTGTGCCAATACCATGCTGTTTTTACTTCTAATGTTCTATAGTATAATTTGAAGTCCAGGAATGTGATGCCTCCTGCCTGGTTCTTGTTGCTGAGAATTGCTTTGGCTATTCTGGGTCTTTGCTTCCTCCATACAAAATTCATAACTGATTTTTCCAGGTCTATGAGAAATGTTGTTGGTATTTTAATGAGAATTGCATTGAATCTATAGATCACTTTTGGCAGAATGGCCATTTTGATGATATTAATTCTGCCTATCCATGAACAAAGGAGATCTTTTCCATCTTCCAAGGTCTTCTTCAGTTTCTTTCTTTAATGTTTTGTAGTTTGCTCTCTAGAGGTCTTTTACATCTTTGGTTAGGTTTATTCCTATGCATTTTATTGTTTTAGATGTTATAGTAAATGGAATAGTTTTATTTCTTTCATTGTGGATTAATTGTTGTCATAAAGAAAAGCAACTGATTTCTTTAGGTTGATTTTGTATTCTGCAACATTGCTTAATTGTTTAATCAGCTCCAGAAGTCTTATGGCTGAGTTCATTGGATCTTCTAGATAAAGAATCATATCATCTGCAAATAAGGATATTTTAAGCTCCTCTCTTCCTATTTGAATTCCTTTGATTTCCTTCTCTTGTCTTACTGCTGTGCCAAGAGTCTCAAGTACTATATTGAAAAGGAGAGAGGATAATGGGCATCCTTGTCATGTGACTGATTTTAAGAGGAATTCTTGCAGTTTTTCTCCATTCAATATGATGTTCCCTTTGGGTTTATTATATATGGCCTTAATGGTGTTGAAATATTTTCCTTCTATTCCAATTTTCTGCAGTGTTTTTAACATAAATGGGTGTTGTATTTTGTTAAGTGCTTTTTCAACATCTATTGAAATGATCATGTGGTTTTTGTTCTTAGTTCTATTTATGTAGTGAATAACATGTGTTGATTTGCATATTGGTGTACAATTCTCTTGATATAGCTTTGAATGCATATAGCTAGTATTTTGTTTAGAATTTTTGCATCTATGTTCATTAAGGATATTGGTCTGTAATTTTCCTTTCTTGAAGTGTCTTTATTTTGTTTGGGGATTGATGTGATACTGGCCTCATAAAAGAAATTAGAGAGAATTCCATCTCTTTCAATTTTCCAAACATGTTGTGAAGTATTGGTATTAGTTCTTTACTAAAAGTTTTGTAGAATTCAGCTGGGAACCCGTCGGGGCCTCAGCTTTTCTTTGTTGGCAGAATTTTGATTGCTGTTTCTATTTCTCTGTTTGCTATTGGTTGGTTTAGGCTTTCTATGTCCTCTTTGTTTACTTTAGGTAGGTTATATGTGCTTAGAAATTTATCAATTTCTTCCATGTTTTCCAGTCTGTTATAGTATAAATTCTCAAAAAATTTTTAATAATCCTTTGAATTACCCCTCTGTCTGTGGTGATATCTCATTTTTTGTTTCTGATTTTAATAATTTGAGTTTATTCTCTCTTTCTTTTGATTACCTTGGCCAGGGTTTGTCTATCCTATTGATCTCCTCAAAGAATCAGCTTTTTGTTTTTTTGATTCTTCAATTGTTTTTTATTTGTTTGTTTGTTTGTTTTCTATTTCATTTATTTATGCTGTGATGTTCATACTTTCTTGCCTTCTGCTGGCTTTGGGATTAGACTGTTGCAGTCTTTCTAGGTCCTTGAATTATGTCATAAGGTTGTTTGCTTGGTGGCTTTCTGTTCTTCTTATGTGGGCACTCAAGGCTATGAACTTTCCTCTCAACACTGCCTTTCAAAATGTCCCATAGAAGCCACCATGGTGGCACACACTTCTAATCCCCGCTCTTGGGAAGCAGAGACAGAAGGATCACGCAGGTTTGAAGCCAGCCACGCATGCTGGCTTAGGAGACCCTGTTTCCAAATTTAAAAAAAAATGCAAAAATAGGTCTGGGAGTATAGCCCGGAAGTAGAAGGGCTTCCAGGAACCCCAGTACCACCACCAAAAAAAAAAGTGTCCCATAGGTTTTGGTAAGTTGTTTCTCTATTTTCATTTAATTCCATAAATATCTTTATTTTCCCCCTAATCTCTGCTCTTACTCACTCCTTGTTCAAAAGTGTATCATTCAATCTCCATGTATTTAAAGAGTTTATTTTGGTTTTCCTGTTGTTGGTTTCTACTTTCTTTCCATTATGGTGTGAAAAGATGCAGGGAATTATATTACATCTTTTGAGTTTGCTGGTGCTTTCTTTGTGCCCCAGAATGTGATCTATTTTGGAGAAGGTGCCATGGGCTGCTGAGAAGAATGTGTATTCTGTTTTTACTGTTTGAAATATTCTGTATATGTCTATTAAGTCCATTTGGTTTATAGTTTTAATCAGATCTGCAGAGTCTTTACTCATCTTTTTCCTTGAACATCTATCTAGTGGCATGAGTGCTATATTGAAGTCTCCCACTATTATTATATTTGAGTCTATTTGAGATCTCATATCGGAGAGGGTTTGTTTTACAAATGTGGCTGCACCCACATTCGGGGCATAAACATTTATTATCATTATATCTTCTTATTGGATTGTTCCTTTTAATAAAAGAAAGTGCCCTTCTTTGTCTCTTCTTTTGTGTTTTAGATAAAGTCTGGTTTTTTTGGATATCAGTGCTGCTACTCCTACTTGTTTTTGGTCCCCATTGGGATGATATATCTTTTTTCATCCTTTCACTTTCAGTATGTGAATGTCTTTTGCTGTACGGTGTGTTTCTTGAAAACAGCATATATATGGATTATACATTTTTAATCCACGTTGTCAGTCTGTGCCTTTTGATTGGAGAGATAAGTCTTTTGACATTCATTGTTATTACTGAAATGTATTTTTTATTTCCTGTCATTTTGTGTTCTATCTTCTGTTGGATATAGTATTATTTCTTTGTATTTAGATGCCCTGCTGATCTATTCTCTGGTTCTGGAGTCTGCTTCTTTTTTCTTCTTTATGGTTTATTTCTTTATATTTTCTCTAGTGTTGGCTTAGAAATCATGAATTTTTTGAGGTTCTGCTTATCCTGAAATATTTTTGTTTCTCTATCAATGTTGAATAATAGTTTTGCTGGTTATGGCAGTTTTGATTGGAAGTTGTTTTCTTCCAGAGTCTGGATCACATCATACCAGTCTCTACTGGCATTCATGACCTGGGACGTGTAGTGTAGAGTGATTCTTATTCTTTTCCCTCTATATATTACTCATCCTTTTGTTCTCACTGCTTTTAAGATAATTTCCTTGACGTCTATGTTGGTCATTTTAATTATTTTATGACGTGGGATGTTCTTCTTTGATCTTGTCTTTGTTGTGTTCTGTATGTCTCCTGAACGTGAAGATCCACATCTATTTCCATGTTTGGAAAATTCTCTGATATTATTTCTCTGAAGAGATTATAGATGCCCTTGGTCTGTAGTTCTATCCCTTCTACCATGCCTTTTATCCTTAAGTTAGGGCGCTTCATATTGTCCCATAGTTGCTGGATGCTTAGGTTTTGTTGCTGCACTGACTTCTGTATGCTGTTGACTGTGTTTTATGTTTTAAATGAACTGTCTTGTAACAGTGATATTTTACTTTCCATTTCATCTAATCTTCCAGAATTTCTTTCTATTGCTGTCTTCATTTCATTTATTGACTCTTTCCTTTCATTACAGACCTCTTTCTGATTCTTTCTTAGTGTTTCAGTTTCCTCTTTCATTTCCTGTAGAATTGTTTTAAAGCCTTTAATCATATTGTAGATCAAGATTCTGAACTCCCCTTCTTGCATTTCTTGTAGGTCAGTATTCAAGATTTCTCTTGTCTCTTCATTATTCCTGGTTCTCATATTTTTAGCATTCTCAGTCCTGTTTATCTGACTTCTACCCATCGTTTGGAATCTTAGGCTTAGTCCAATCTTACTATTAGGAGTTTAGAGGTATCGGCAGGTCAGCAGTGCTTTTCCAATGTTGTGGGTTGGGTCATTGGGGAAGAGCTGGGGTGATGGGTATAGGAGTCAGATTGGATATTTTAGAAAAAAAACTGGATATTTTATGGATAGAGGTTATGTTTAGTTTGAGAAAGACTTTAAGTATGATAATGTAATACATTGCTGGGAATGAGAGAGAGAGAGTTAATTAGTAGGACTCTTGTAGTTAGTAGTAAGTATGGAGATATGAAATACTTTGAGTATTAAATAAGGAGGTATATTACAGGAAAAAGTTCTGGGAGTAAAAGAGTACATAGGTTAGTGTGGGGGAAGTTTGTAAGAGGGGTGGGGGAAGGAGCAGACAAACATAAATAAAATATCAACACAAGATAGTAAAACTAACTATTATGTAATCAAATAAAAAACCAACCAAAAGAGGAAAAAGCAAAAAGAAAAGAAAGAGGAAGAAAGAGGAAAAAAGGCAAGAATAAAATAAAAAGATCTAGCAACTGTGTGAAACAAGAAAACAAAGCAAACTATCATATATATATATATATATATATATATATATATATATATATATATATATATACAAATGTACATTTATAGCCTGAACCTATCCACTGAGCTTCCAAAGTCTAGATTTAGATCCTTACTTGGTATTTTCATTTGGTGCCTGTAATTGTATCTCAAGTTTGAGTGAGAAAACCCAAAATCTTTGTGTGTATATGTGTGTGTGTGTGTGTGTGTGTGTGTGTGAGTGCATGTGTGTGTGTGTGTGTGTGTGTGTGTGTGTGTATGTGTGTTTGATGCAGTATGGTATGGTATTGCACCAGGGGCACTCTACCACTGAGCTAAATCCTCAGCCCTTTTATTCTTTTATATTTTATTTTATTTTATTTTATTTTATTTATTTGTGGGTCTGGGGATGGAACCCAGGGGCATTCGACCTCAGAGCTACACTCCCTGCCCTATTTTTTATTCTTTATTTTGAAACTGGGTCTCACTGAGTTGCAGAGGGCCTCTCATGTAGCTGAGGCTACCGCGATACTCTGGTATTAGCCTCCCCAATGCTGGGATTACAAGCATGCTTCACCATGCCTGGCTAACCCTTTATTTATTTTTTGAAACAGGGCCATGCTAAATTTCATAGGCTGACCTTGAACTTGTAATCCTTCTGTCTCAGCCTCTCAAATACTAGCATTATAGGTGTGCACCTGTCCCAAAATGTTTTTTTTTCATTTTTTTATTGCTGTTAGTTTAAATACAATATTAGATATTCATTGGAAAGAGTTTAATGTTTTGATACATGTAAACATTGTATAACAATCAAATTAGAGTTTAGCATATATATTTCACTTTATGATATGTATCATATCATTTCTTTTTTTTTTTTTTTTGGTTCCTGTAAACCCTTCTACTTCCAGGATACACTCCCAGACCTATTTTATATTTTTATTTGGAAACAGGGTCTCTTAAGCCAGCGAGGCTGGCTTCGAACCAGCGCCATTCTCCTTTTTCTGCCTTCCAAACGCGGGGATTACAAGCATGCATCATCACCCCCAGCATATGATATTTACATGTCTATGTGGTGATAACATTCAAAATACTTTCTTCTATTTGAATAATTAAATGAAACATTTTAACTATTTCTCTTATCTAACTACAACTTAGTACACATTGGTCAACATTCAATCTTTCCTCATCCTTCTTTCTCCTGTATTCTACTCAGCTTCTGGTAATCACCATTATAGTCTCTACTTCTATGAAATTTACTTCTTTAGCTGCACATATGAGATACTGCATATTCTTCATTCTCTGTCTACCTTATTTCATTCAGCCTAGTCTTTTCTGGGTTCATCGATGTTTTCACAAGGGACAGAGTTTTATTCATTTTATGGCTGAATCTTATAACTTCCATCATCCCATGAATCTACTTCTATTTTCTACTCTTCTGCCATACTGCCAGTAATTGTAAGCAACATGAGCCATCTTTTGGTGATGTTACACATTGTAGATACCTTCTTCCAAGTCATGGCTTGTGTTTTAAACTGGTTTATGATTGATACTTTTTTATATTTTGTCATTTTAAGTTGTATTTACTCTTTACATTCAATGTGGTTTCTCAGCTCTACCCTCCAGTTCACTAATTTTTTTTATGGTACTTGGGGTGGAACCCAGGGGCTTTTCTACCTCCAGGCTATACTCCCAGACCTATTTTTATACTTTATTTGGAAACATGGTCTCACTAAGTTGCTCAGAGCCTCACTAAGTAGCTGAGGCTGGCTTCGAACCTGTGAGGTCCTCCTGTCTCAGCCTCCCAAGCACTGGGATTTCAAGCATGTGCCACCATGCCCGGCAGTTCATTAATTTTAATCTGTATCTAACTTATTGGATATCTTATTTTTTAACATATCTGAGTATTTTGGTAATAATTTTTTTTTCCTTTAAAATATGCAATTTGTTCTCTTTTCAGTTAAAAGATAGTTTATGAGAAGTTGCTTGGTCCAGAAACGGTACTTTGATCTGAGTAGTAAAAGAAAAATATATGTGATTTTAGGTATAATTCTGTGGGGCCCCCAGTAACAGTATCCCTGACAAGTTTTGTAAAAATAGTCTTGTTTGTGAATCTTACACTATTCTTTGAGCCAATTTTGGGCTCCATAAATAAAAATCACATATCTTGAAGGGAGTACAGAAGTAGATGTATTTGGAAAGAGAAATAAAGTGAACTTCCTATACTGAGCAGAGGAAAAGAGGGCCTTATTTTGTAGAATCTTCAAATAGTGTGGAATTCTAAAATATATAGCCTGGAAGATTATATGGTGATTAGTTGATATTACAGAAGAAAAATTAGTTTAAGAGAGTTGAAGCAACATTTTCTCAGATAATATTTATGAGATGTGTAGCTTCCAAAAAACGAAGGAAATAACAAATATTCCATAAGAACATAGGTTTTTTTTCCTTGCATTATTACTTTTGTTATTTTTATTGATGTAATTTAAAAAATTTTGTTGAGATAATCATATATCATGTAATTCACCCATTTACAATATACAGTTTAATATTTTGTATATTATACATTTTAATTTTTAATTGGTGCAAATTATATCATTTACAGGGAAATGGATGGAACTGGAGAACATTGTCCTAAGTGAGATTACAAAAAGTAAGAAATAGGATGCTCCTCTAAATATGTGGAAGCTAGGAAGAAAATAGGTCATTTTCTTCTTTAGATGAAAAAGGAGGAACCACAGATCAGCAAATAAGGCTACCTGAGACATATTGGAGGAGGGAACAGGTAAATTTTCTAATGTACATGATGAGCATTCAGAAATATATGAAAGTCAGTCACTAGGCCAAACATAGGAGGGAGAGTACAGAAAATGGGGTGAAAATTAAGGGAGGGCTAAATTAATAATGTGTGCAAATATGAGTCTACATCTTGTACCCCATTAAAAAAACACAAGTTTTTTTGAGCCAATTTTAATGCTATATCTACAAAATACTTTTAGAAAATGTATTCACAAAACAAAGAGTTTTTACCTTATTCACAAGCATTGCCTTTAAAATCTATAGCTACAACTATTCTAAGCTACATTACTTCCACATCTGAGAAGATTTTGTTTAAAAATGAATCAAATAGTAAAATAATTCAAGAAAGCATTAAGAAGAAATGCGAATATCCACTATAGTAATCTGGATAGTGGCCTGAAAGATATTAATTCTATGTTTCCTCATATAACCTGTGTTGAGGGTAAATATTTTCTTAATAAGAGGTTCTTCAATAAAATTATCTTAATGCTCTTATATAATCCAGGTGTGTTCTAAATGTCATATATTCTTTTTAAAGAGTTAACAGTGTATTTCCCCTAAGACAAGAGATATAGGCAGTGTGATTAGATTGGGAAAGAGTGGTATGGTGGTCACAAGTAAAGAAAATTTGTCAGCCAGATGTGGTGGCACACGCTTGTAATCCCAGCGCTTGGGAGGCTGAGACAGGAGGATCGTGCAGGTTCAAAGCCAGCCTCAGCTACTTAGTGAGGCTTCCAGCAACTTAGTGAGACCCTGTTTCAAAATAAAATATAAAAGAGGGCTGGGAGTATAGCCCAGAGGTAGAAAGCCTCTGGGTTCCACCCCCAGTACCACAAAAAAAAGAAATAAAATTTTTGTCAACCATAAAACCTGAGAGAAACAGAAACATATTTTCCTCGAATGCTCTCTGGAGAGATAAAAGTCCCCTGAAATCTTGATCTCTGCCCTTTAAAATGAGTTCATACTTCTAACTCTAGAATGCTGGAAGAATATTTTTTGTCTTTAATGATTAATTTTGTTATAATATTTTATAGTATTCCTAGGAATCCAGTATACTTAGATGCAACCATTACTGTAAAACAAGAATCAATGAACAGTGGCTTAATTTTCACATCACAGTTTTTAAAAGTAACCATGTTTTCTAATTCTATTCCAAGCATATTTTATAATGGTTCTTGATGAAATTTGCATCTTTTTTTCAAATTTTCTATACAAAAATGATTCTATAAAATAACTGGATAGTTATTATTTTATTTTTTTTCAGAGAGAAGTTAAAGCTACTTTAGCCTAGGAATTGCATGTGGGCCCCAGTAAAAAATCAAGGCCTAATTTAGAGGTGTCTTTTTATCTGCCAGCTTTGGTACACTCAGAATTATTCAGTGTTTGTGTTCTACTTTATCAGCTAATTAAAATACATGTGATAGTATGCCTTAAGTTTCAAGTAACAGAAACCTTAAGTCAAAATCAATAAAAATTATCTCTTGTAACAAATCACAAAGAACATTCCCTCTATCATTTGGCTTTAGGATACTCAAAACATAGACCTTTCTTCAGGTTAGTTTTCCTTATGCATGTGAAATGGCTTGCATAGATCCAAGTATCACATGTAAACTCATCCATTACTATGAGTAGAATGACTTTTTATTTTTGTGTTTAGGAGCAAATAAGATTTTTTATTTCAAATATCTTAGCTGAGCTTCCTTTATGTATCATTATTCATAGGAGAGATTAATTGACAGTCCAATTGACTGGATCCACTAATTAATATTCATGTCCAGCTGTTGATAATATTTTTGTGAGGCAAAAATAATTGAAGAAAAGTGGTATTCTGATAACTTAAAAGAAGAAATATTTGCTGTTAGGTAGGCAAAAATAAACATTTCAAATAAATTCCAAATTAAAAAAAAACTCTCCCATGTAATGTCATAAATCATCCAATTAATGTAGGTATTCTATTAGCACAATGGTGTTTTAAAACAGAGTATGTGAAAAATATACTTATAGTTAATGAAATATTACTAAGAATTGGAGCTGTGATATAACACCCCAAAGATATTCTTCAAGCCACCATAGTGAATTCATGATCCTCACAGTCTTGCAGAAGAAGCTAGTCACATAATGTGAAGTTTGGCATATGATATATCTTCCAAATTTCCATAGTCAGTATGAATTATTCCAACAGTAGATCCTTTAGTAATGTTTATAACTGTATTATAGCTCTTTCCAGAGTAAGTTGTACAGTGTGTCTAGAATATTTTGGGCTGGAAAATCCTTAACAGCAGGATTCATGTTTTCTATTTATAATTCAGCAAATATCTAGTGAGTGCCTATTATGCTAGGCTCTGTACTAGGAAATGTGCATAAAGAAATGAAAAGAAAACTTTTATTCTCTGTCTCCTAGAGAAGGCAAATAAAACACTAACCTAAACAAGGGATTAGCAATGGGCTAATAGAATATAGAATATTTATATTTTTCAAACTTGTACATAAAATATTAAACATATAAATAGGTCAGCAACCAATGTAATGTATTTCTATTGCATTAAAAACTAGGAAATAGCTGGGAATGGTGGTACAGTCTTGTTATCCCAGTACTTGGGAGGCTGAGACAGGAGGATCACAGTTTGCAGACAGCTTCAACTACTTAGTGAGGCCCTCTGCAACTTAGTGAGACCCTGTTTCCAAGTAAAGAATAAAAAATAGGGCTGGGGGTGTAGCTTGATGGTAGCTTCTGGGTTCCACTTCCGTTACTGCAAAAAGAAATAGAAAACAATTCCTAAAATCAATGATAAAAAAGTGGCACTCATGCAATACAATTTGTAAAAATAGAAAATATATAGTTTGTGCTACATTTATCATTTTTACTTTTTTTCCTATTAAAATATATACAGAATAGCAAGAATGCAAATTTAATTTTTATTAAAAAAGAAAGAGCCAGCCAGGCATCCAGAAACAAGAGGATAATGCAGGTTTGAAGCTAGTCTTGCTGGCTAAAGAGACCCTGTTTCCAAATAAAATTTAAAGTAAGTCTGGGAGTGTATCCCAGAGGTAGAAGAGTTTCATCCCCAGTACGATCAAAAAAAAAAAAAAAAAGAAAAAAAAAGAAAAGAAAAGAAAAGAAATAAAAGAAAAGAGAAAGGGCAATATGACCACCTTTGAGAACATTACAAAAATGGGAAGGGAGAATTTTTGGAAGAGGTATGTTTGTAACAAAGCAAAGAAGACAATGGTCAATATATTGTGGTGTGCTTGGCAAGCAATAAATAAGTTATCTTAAATGGGGTATATTTAATAAAAAAAGAAGACATATGTGCAGGGAAATAGGTTGTGTAATATAATAGCAGTGATCATCAAGTTTCCTATCATAATATAAAAATTTCCTAAAAATCATGCAAAGAACTAGGCATTTAATATGACTTTAGGTTTTCATTTATTGTTTTATATATGGGGAAAATTATAATCAACAAAATTCAGTCATTCATTTAAAAGATGGTATTTAAATGTAAGAAATACCAATCATGTAATTAGTTTTATAATGCAAGGAAGTATTCATAATTTCTGTTGTCTCTTCATTATTCCTGGTTCTCATATTTTCAGTGTTCTCAGTCCTGTTTTTTCTGATTTCTACCCATTGTTTGTGAGTATTATGTTTAGTTCAATCTTACTGTTAGGAGTTTAGAGGTATCGGCAGGTCAGTAGTGTTTTTCCAATGTTGAGGGTTGGGTCATGGGGGAGGAGCTGGGGTGATGGTTATAGGAGTCGGATTGGGTAGAGGATATGTTTAGGTTGAGAAAGACTTTAAGTATGATAAGGTAATATCTTGATAAAAATGAGAGAGAGATAGCTTTAATTAGTAGGACTCTTTTAGTTAGAGTAAGTATGGAGACATGAAATACTTTGAGTATTAAACAAGGAGGTATATTATGGGAAAAAGTTTTTGGGAAAAAGAGTAGATAGGTTAGTGTGGGGAAGTTTGTCAGAGGGGTGGGTGAAGGAGCAAACAAACAAATAAAATATCAACACAAGATACTAAGACTAACTATTATGTACTCAAAAAAAAAACAAAAGAAGAAAATGAAAAAAATGAAAGAGGAAGAAAGAGGATAAAAGGATAAGAATAAAATAAAAATAACTAGCGACTGTGTGAAACAAGAAAACAAACTATCAAATATGTATAAAAAACAAGTAAAAGCAATAGAAAAATGGGGAAAAGAAAACAAAACAGCAACAACATTAACAAATCAGAAGCAATATAAAAACAAAACAAAACAAAGCGTCAACAGCAAAAAATAAATTAAAAAATAGTTCTACTTATTTACGAATATGGGTTCAGGTCCATATAATATTTGAATGTCTGATTGCTGTGGTAGCTTTCAGAATATAATCCAATGTCTCTTAATTTTCTCTGTACTCTATTTTCAGCTTCCTACATCACTCTCTTGGTGTTTAGACACCTTTCTTTCCTTTGACAGCTTTGTGTTTAGGTATCAGGATGTCTGGTGTCACTCTTAGTAAATTCTGTATAATTCCCAGGTTCTGTGTATTTCCAACCTGTAGTCAGCGCCTCTGCAATCACCACCCTAGACTCAGGCCTGTGCTTCCCTACAGCAGGGGTGGAGTATGTCCAAAGTAGACTTGGAACCTTCCCCTGAGGCCCTGTGGAGGTATTGTGTCTTGAATATTCCTGTGTCTCTGGAAATTCTAACTGGGCTTGCCTGTCTGCTCCCAAGATACACCCTGGTCAAAGGGTTGTTGTATGGTCCCTTGGCACACACAATTACTGCCAGAGCAGTGCCAGTTTCCAGGTTGCAGGCTGGGTGCACGGCTATTACTGGACCCCAGAGTGAATCATCTCAGACACCTAGTGCTTTGTCCTGGGCTCAGCCAGGGTGCACAGTGCTGCACTCTAGACTAGAACTAAGTCTCCAGTTGTGGGGTGGGCACAAACCTCCAGTGGTGGGTCAGGAGTGCGGGGTGGGTGCACATGAATCCGGGGGTGCAGGTGTAGTGCAGGGGTCAGCACTGGTCTCTGGCTCCTGCAGGGCACATGGCAGTAGCACTAGGTTTCAGGGCATGTGGCGGATATTCACACTGGTGCTGGACCCGGTGCGTGGACTGGGGGCCCGAGGATATCTTATGGGTGCACAGAACTCTGGCCAGGCATGGGGTCTAGGTGCACAAGTTGAGCCCCGAGTTTAGGGGTGGTATGGTGCAGAGACAGGCAACTTGCAAGGGTTCTGTGGTACAGACAGGGTGCATGAGGAAGTGCTGTGTTCTGGGGCAGGGTACAGGTGTCCAGGGCCAGTGCCAGACATGGGGCACATGCTAAGACCCACAGCTTCCCTGGGCACACTTAGGTACATGGCTTCCTTAATGCAGGTGTCTGAAGAACTCACTGTGCAGCTGTGATCCCATCTTTGGTGAGCACACAGGCTTCTGGTGTGGGTGCTGCTCGCTGCTTAAGATGAGGCTCTATGACCATTTTCAAACTGTTTGATTATTTTGCCACAGTGGTATCAGTCAGGACCAGGGAATGCAGTTTGGGCCGGCAACCCGCACTGGTGTTGGCAGGCAGCCCAGTTGTGTTTGCAGCAGGTCCGATGCCTGAACTTTCTTTTCTTTCCTTTCCTTTCCTTTCCTTTCCTTTCCTTTCCTTTCCTTTCCTTTCCTTTCCTTTCCTTTCCTTTTCTCTTCTCTTCTTCTTCTTCTTCTTCTTCTTCTTCTTCTTCTTCTTCTTCTTCTTCTTCTTCTTCTTCTTCTTCTTCTTCGCAGTGGGTCTCGAGCTCAGAATTTCTCAATTTCTTCAACTGAGGTACCTGGATCTGTTTTGGTCCCTGGGATTTTGTTGGTTAAGACACTGCCTTCTAAGTAGTTGAACTTTATTTATATCAGCTACTGAGAAGTGCTGTGTCCCTCAGTCGCCATTTTGAATCTCTCCATGGTTTGACTTTTTATTTAGAGAAATTTTTATTTTAGAAAAGATCAGTTAAATTGTCTTGCTGGAAAAAGTATTCTGCTTGTATACACTTGGTTCCAGAAATAAGTTAGAAAGCATTTGTGCCTCAGAAAAATATAAAAAAAATCAGCCCAAGGTTAAGAGAGCTAGAACTGCCAGTACTTTATCTGTTATGTGAATTATGGACAAGGGACTGAAAAGGAATGGCAGAGAAAGCAATGAAGGGTGAAAAGAAGCATATTTGGGTGGAAGTAATGAGGAAAACAGGTGTAACAAGTTTGATTCAGGTGGTCTATTTCTCCTTTTCTCAGGTACTCTTGTCCTGCTGAGGTAGTGACCTCACCTGTTGTTTATAAAATGGGTTGATGGCCACTGTGCTTCAAGCTTATAGGGGATGCTGTTGGGGCATTGGAGTTTAGGGCCTCAGGGGTGGATGCTCTAGAGGATCATGGAAGAAAGAATTCTTTACGTGGAATTTTCTTTTGATAACCATCTGGAGCTAAAGGACTGAAAGAATTTGGTTATCTTGGCTCAGTGCCATTTATGGTGGTTTGGTGAGCTTTTACATGAGAAACTGATATTTTAGCACATTACACAATAATAATAAACATTAAAAATAATGTTATTTTTAATTATCCATTACCTTGTGCCATCCATCTGTTAGCATTTTTATTTGGAGGCCAGATAGACAACAAATTTGCACTAGGACATGACATATATATCATTTTGATGTTTGTGTGGCACAGATCTTGAAAAAACAAGCATGTTATTTTTTTTAGTAAGATTTTGAACAGGACTCAGATGTTCCAGGAGTTTACAGGAATGGGAATTTTCACTCTTTGCTAGATGTCTCATGGTCCTGGACCTATAAAATTTCAAGAACAGCAAGATGAAATTTACACCAACTTTTAAGGACTTAACTGGAGGGAAGTTTGGGGTTTTGGTGTCATATTTTATTCTCTTTTGAGTTTAAAGTTTAGAAGTGCTCTATAAATAGCTTAGTACTGATCCATTTGTTCATCCCTGAAATAGTTTATTTGCCTCTGGTTATACTGTATTTTTTTCAGGGAATCCAAGCTGAAAAAAAAACATGTTTTTCTAACAATTTTTGCTGCTGAGGTCAGTCAAGTCCCTTCAGAGTTGTATTTGGGGAATTGGTAAGACTTTATCATTTTGCGATCTGCCAGGATAGGTCTCAGTCTTTCTGACCATTTGGCTTCACCTAAAGCCCAGAAAATATTTTTCTCTATTATGAGTCTCCTTTTGCAGAGTATATGTTTGAGGATCCCAACCTCTAGAGCCTTCATGATCTCTCTGTTTTGAGAAGTGAGAGGACTCACCAGTGTTGGAGGGGCCTTAAACAAAGTCCCATTATCCTTTGTTCCTATTTGAACCTGGAGGAATTAGAGTCAACTTATTATGGCTTCTATTTAGTCTTTTGATACTCTGATTATTCTCTCTTAGTTGTTGAACACCCAGAAGGTTCCTTGCAGTAGTTTTCTTAAGCCGTATTGTAGATGACATCTAATATCGCAAAACACTTTCTGGGTGTTGCACTTGTGTTAAACACTAATAAACAACAATTACATAGTTTTCTAGGAAAAACACATAACAGAAATTTCAGAGAAAAAATAAATTTTAGCTTGTATCTTTGCCTAAAGAAGATGATCATAATGTAATTAGACCTGTAATATTTTGAGAACACTATATCAAAAAACACAGGCTTTGTAAAACTTTACCTAAAAATATCATTATCTTACAATCAACACATCAAATGTGAACCAATCTTATTACAATTTTTGTATATTTTTACCCATTACAAATTACCTGAAACTTTCTCCATCTCTCAGCAATTTGCTTAACTCTCTAATATTTTGTTTTTGTGTTTCTTTTTTTGTAACTCACTAATTTGGAACAAAAAATCTTGTCATACAAAGTCTTCTAACTAAAACATTTTCTCTATCTTTAAATTTCTTCATCATAATATCTCCTTATGAATAAAATATATCTTTTGAATAAAATTTATATTTTATTTGTTGGGTTTTCCTTTGTCTTTTGTGGCTCTAGTGGTATGGCAGGTATTCATAGATCCGTGTGGTTTAAAGGTTGATATCTGATTTACCATGCTGGAATAGCATGGGATTTTTTAATACTCACATCACACCAATGCATATTCCTAGTAACCTTTGTTGGCTTTTAGTAATCTCTAAAATAAGGCCATTGTAACATTGTTTTTTATCTATATACAAACAATTTAGAAGCCAACTTAATTAACTAAAATATTATTTTAAAATTAAGTAACCAAGAACATCTTAAAGCATTAATTACATTCTTATTTATCCAATTTAAAGGTTAAATTATGGATTACCCATTAAAATTAAGATATCAGGCAAATATCATTAGTGTCTTAAGCCGTGCTTTCTGCCCAGAAAAACACACATATTTAAAGCAATGAACATTGTATTGGAGACCTTCTACAAAAACAAACATAATCTTAATTTACTATTTCCATTGGGGAAAAGGCATGTGTTAATAATTTTGAATAAGTTTTTCTTTAATCTAATGAACAAATATTAAATTATTTTAGTAATTAGATATACTTACATCACGTGAACTCAGGTATTTTATTTTGTTCCTTTTAAATTTTATGAGTGCTCATTGAATATGCACATCTGTGGTACCATGTAGATTATAACACAACAAGGAATGTCAACAGATAGAGGACCAGAGGGATACAAATCATATTTATATGAGTGAAGCCAGATCTTAGACTCAGGTTTGGAGAAAACCTATATAGTTGGCTCAATTAATTTTCAATGGCTGGCAGTGAATAGAAACAGTGAATGAAATCAGGTGGCCACTTTGTCTCCTCATGTCAGAGAAACATCCTAAAAATGACCACTGTTTATTTCCTCTTCCCTAGGATACCAAACAGAGAACTAGTCTTTGAATTGATGCTAAGTTAAGACAGGAAAAATATATAATTATGAAGATATTGGTTAAAATATGTGATTTTAGAATCCTAGACTTAACTTTTAGAGTATAAAAGAAGAAACCTTCAAAATAGAATTACAAAATCTATAGAGCCTGAAGTATAGATTTCTTATTGTATTTTTAAAAGACAAAACTTATCAGGGGTTGGAAAGGACATTTTTATACTGAGTTAGGTCCAAAAGTGACAGTCCACCCTCTAGGGAAGCTGAGCCTCTCGAAAAGGAAAATTTATCCTCTAGTAAGGGATAAGTGTCTAGCCAGGAACAGAACCTGAGGCATGGCAATGAGAGGTCAGAGTCAAGATTCTCTAGGTGAAAATGATAGGAAAACAGAACAAGACTAAAACTTTGGCTTCATGATCAAAAGCATTAAAAAAAAAAGCTTATAACAATGATTATAGACTCAAACTAACCTGAAAAACATTGCACACCCCTGTGCAAGGTAAAATGTTCAACTCTTAGATTTGGCCATCAAAAGGCTAACTGTATCTAGTAATCACCCAAAACAACTTGTGATGTAATGGCGAGGCCAGATGGCAGCGGCCGCAGTCGCAGTGGCGATTGTGGACTCTGAAAAGTACATGCATTTCCTATAGAATCCCTGGACACCAGATTTTGGTTTAATATCTGATTGGGACAACTTAAGGAGACATTTCCAGCTGTCTCTTTCTATCTAAAATACAGAAGAAGTGTATAACGGCAGAATTAGAAACAAGATGACAAGGAGGCACACGCCACACAAGAAAAGTGATTTTTGGATTAAAGAAAAGACCGCTTCAGCCAAACATGCTGGGTACTCTTAACAACAAACCTTGTAAGAAAAATGATACAGGCATGGTGGAGGGAGCCCAGCAGGGCTTGGCAGGAAGCCCAGCCACACATCACTGGGAACTCAGTGAGCCTGGCCGCTGGGCTCCTCTTGCTGTGCTGGGGGCCTTGGTGCACTCAGAAGAGCAGATCCTGCTTTACTCAGTGAGACTGTGCAGAATTAGAAACAAGATGACAAGGAGGCACACGCCACACAAGAAAAGTGATTTTTGGATTAAAGAAAAGACCGCTTCAGCCAAACATGCTGGGTACTCTTAACAACAAACCTTGTAAGAAAAATGATACAGGCATGGTGGAGGGAGCCCAGCAGGGCTTGGCAGGAAGCCCAGCCACACATCACTGGGAACTCAGTGAGCCTGGCCGCTGAGCTCCTCTTGCTGTGCTGGAGGCCTTGGTGCACTCAGAAGAGCAGATCCTGCTTTACTCAGTGAGACTGTGTCTTCCACTTTTGGACAGAAGATAAAATCCATTGCTGCTGAATGCTCAATCTCAAAACCTCTTCAAAACACACTTACTGTCTTCTCTTATTAAAATAAAATATATTGGATAGGGGTCAAGATGGTGACAGCAGCAGTCAGGATTCAGAAGATGCAGACAAATCCTATTCAATTCACCTGTAACTTTTGGAAAAAAATCCCCACGAAGGAGGACTGCTTCTGTCACACATGCTTAAGAATTATGGACATCATATCATATAAGGAAGGAGCTCAGTGGAGAACCAGGAGGAAGGCAGTGGCGGCAGTAGTGGCATTGACAGTGGTGGTGGTGGTGGCGGGTAGTATTTGGGAGAGGGAGAGATTCAGTCCATCCCACCCTGATCTTCTGAAGAAATTACCCCAAAAGTAGAATGCTCCCGCCACGTATGCTCAGGAATTATGGACAACATGCAGTGTGGGAAAAGTGTTTAGGAGAGAATTGAGATAGTGGAGGCAGTGGCAATGGCAGTGACCAGTATTCAGGAGAGGCAGAGATCGGATTCAATTTATTTTGTTCTTTTGAAGAAGTCACTCCAAAGGCAGAATGCTACCACTGCACAAGCTTGGGAATTTGAGACAACATGCTGTGTGAATAAGGTGCTTGGAAGAGAAACATCATCACTGTGGTAGTGGCAGCGGTAGTCAGTATTTGGTAGAGGCAGAGAATCAATCCAATCTACCTCATAATTTTAAAGAAATTTCCTCAAAGGTATACTGCTACTGCTGCACATGCTTGGGAATTCTGGAAAACAAACTGTGGGGAAGATGTTAAGGAGAGAACCAAGATGGCAGTGGTGGCAGTGGCGGTGGTGGTGACCAGAATTTGGAGGGGCAGAAAGATCTAGTCCAGTCCACCTTGAACTTGTGAGGAAATCTCCCCAAAAGTAGACTGCCCCTGCCACACATGCTCAGGAATTCTGGACAACATGCTAAGTGGTAAAAGGGTTTGTGGGGTTTCAGAGGGAGCCCCACATAGCTGGGATGGGCTACCATGCTGCGTGTTCTATGACTCATCAGCCCTCATGGCCACTGCCCTCCTCTGTGCAAAGCAGGAGGTCAGGGTACAGGTGGAGCAGCAAAGCCTGCTCTCCTAAGTGAAGCTGTGGACCTCTGCCTTTGGAGCGAAGAAAAATTTTATAGCCGCTAGGTATTTGGAGTCCCAGCTTTCACAAAAGACATGTACTGCTTTCTCATTAAAAAAAAAAAAAATAGAACGCTGCTAGTACTGGGGCATGCTTGTAATCCCCGCACTTGGGAGGTGGAGACAGGAGTATCATGCAGGTTTGAGGCCAGCCTCGCTGGCTTAAGAGACCCTGTTTCCAAATAAAAATATATTAAAAAAATAGGTCTCTGTGAGTGTAGCCCACAAGTAGAAGTACTTCCAGGAACCCCAGTACCACAAAAAAAAGAAAGAAAAAAGGGAACATCTGTAGATGACCAGCTCATAGTAACAGAGACCAGAGCCTGATGCACAGCAAGGCCTGTGCTGGGGCCCCTGAGGCCAGGATAGGAGCCTACCATGCGGTGAGCCTTGTATTGAGGCCAGCAAGGCTGATATAGGTGCCTGCCTTAAGCCAAGGCCGGTGCTGGGGCCTCCGAGGCCGGGATTGGAGCCTGCCGAGGGGTGAGGATGGGGTTGGGTCTAGTGAGGCTGAAATCAGAGCCTTCCATGATGCAAGGCCAGTGCTGGGGCCTCTGAGGCATGGATCAGAGCCTATGAAGTGGTGAGGCCAGTGCCGGGGCCAGTGAGGCCAAGATCGGAGCCTGCCATGAGGCAAGGCTGGTGCTGGGGCCTCCGAGCCCGGGATCAGAGTCTACCAAGGGGTGAGGCTGGTGCTGAGGCCAGCAAGGCCAGGATCAGACCTTGCCAAGGGCTGAGGCTGGAGCCAGAGCCAGAGAGACTGGGATCAGAGCCTGCCATGAGGCATGGCTGGTGCTGGAGCCTCTGAGGCTAGGATTGAAGCCAGTCAAGGGGTGAAGCCGGTGCTAGGGACAGCAAGGCCGGGATAGGGGCATGCTGTGAGGCAAGGCCAGTGCTGGGGCCTCCAAGGCCGGGACTAGAACCTTTCGAGGGGTGAGGTCGGTGCCAGAGCCAGCGAGGCTGGGATTAGAGCCTTCCGTGAGGCAAGGCTGGTGCTGGGGCCTCCGAGTTCGGGATCAGAGTCTGTCATGTGGCAAGGCCGGTGTTGAGGTCAGCAAGGTGGGGATTGGTGTCTCCCATGAGGTAAGGACGGTGCTGGAGCCAGCGAGGCTTGGATCAGAGTCTGCTGTGTGGCCAGGCCAGTGCCGGGGTCTTCAAGAGTGGAATCGGAACTAGCAATGCGGCACACACAAAGAAATATCACAGAAAATAAAATATCAGCTGTTTTCCCTAATATGCAAAAACTAGGAAGAAATGGGTAATAGGAGGAAACCTAGTTGAAGAAAGGGCCCTATGGTGGAGCAATTGAGGTGACCAATCATAGGGGATGGGATGGGGGAAGATGGAGTCTCTTTAAAACACATGATGTATGTAAACAAATACATCATAGTTAGTCACTTAATCCAGCATGGGATTGAGGGAGGGAGAGGGAATGGGATGGGGATTGGATAAAGTCTAATTGGATGATGTGTGCTTGAATATCCTCACAAGTCTTGTATTCCATTGTGATGTTTGACTACAATGCACCAATAAAAATATATTAAATAAATAAATAGGTAAATAAATACATAAAAACTTGGGACCACATCACAATTACCCCAAAATGTTCAAACTACCTTATATTGACAATTGGCTCTAATTGATTCAGAACCTTCCATGGCTGTGAGGTTCTATCTGCTAGATCTTAATCACAAAAAGCCAAGATTGTAGTGGTCAATCAGAAATTGGATAAAGCAAACAGATAAAGCCCAACTAACATTCATTTTTTAAAATATCCCAGAAAAAACAAAAACAGATCTGCCATATGACAGCAGCTGCCAGCCATATCAGCAACATCTTATAGAGCTATAGATGAGTCCTGTTCAACAACAACAACAATAAATAAATAAATATTGAAAAGCCACAGGCCTTAGATGATCTTCTCCAGTCTGTCTTCCAAATACACAGTTCTACATGGCCTGATTGCGACCATATTCTCCTGACTCTTCTCACCATTAAGAAAGACACTGTGTTTTGCAGGCATCATCCCACTGAGCTGAGAAAAAAGGCTTTCAGTAGACATTTATTACCTCCCCTGCAGAGGAGGGTCAGATCATCCAGTTCTACTGCTGGGTTGGGACCTCCTCAGCAAACTCAGAACAACTATCACTTTTTCAAATGAGGGTAAAATATCAACCTATTAGCTAACATCCTTCCTGAAAGTGCACCAAAAGGAGGAATGGAGAATGTTTGGGAGGTAAAAGAAGGGGTTTGATTAGTCTAGGATTTACAGCTCAGTGGCCCATTGTAAGGACCAAGGAAAACTCACCTGAATTGGCCACCAATATCTAGTCTCCTGGCTGGCCCTGGAAGAAATCTGGAACCATTTAACGAGACTTTAACAATATGATATTATCACATTATGCTAATTCCAGTAAAAACTCTGATTTTGCCAGTCAAAACACCAGAAACCCAGGATTACCAACCAGTGCAAGACTTGTAGATCATCCAACATACCACAATCACCTTATATATGTTTATTCCTGACCACTGCAGACTTATTCACATGCCTGGCAGTACCTGTCCAACATCTGTGAACCAAAACTGTTTGTCTATGAATGAGAAGACACAAAAGGTAAAACCAAAAGCAAGTACACATGGACTAAGTTTCCTCAAGGGTTTAAAAAAATTCCCCAGTATATATGGAGAGGCTCTTGACTGTGACCTCAAGTCTTTTTCTTCTTGCACCTTGGGTTTTACCATCCTTTAGTATACTGATGACCTTCTCCTCAGACACAATCCTCTTGAAAGCTATGCCAAAAAATGGGCCAACTGAAACCCTATGGTTACAAGATCTATAAAAAAAGACTAGGTCTGCCAATAAAAAGTAAAGCATCTGCATTGACCATCCAGAAAAAGAAAAGACTCGCAGGCAAGAAAATAGAGACAGTCAAAACTATATCTGCCAACAATAATGCTCTTCAGATATTTCTGAGAGTGGTAGGGGTCTATAACATTCAGATTCCAAAATTTTCTGTTGCAGCAATCCCTTTGGGTGAGAAAAATACAAGAGGCCTTTCAACATCTTAAAAGGCAACTGCTGAAAAGTATTTTACCTTGATTGTCTCAAAAAGAAGAAAGACAGCAATCCAGGTTTTGGTCCAACAACCACCAGGCTTACTGTTTGAAAACTCTCATAGATAGCTAAAAGTAGTACATACCTTGAATCCAGCAACACTGCTGCCACTTAGTGAAGAGACACTATTCCAGGAATGCGAAAAAGTACTGATGTAAATCCACTCAGGGAGGCCAGTCTAAAAAGGCTGGTCCATTTGCATGGACCAACCTTTGTTGCAGAAGTCATCCAGGATGGGATAGTTGCCCTGGGCATCACTTGGGAACTGCAGTCCACATATAATCCACAAAATTAAGGCAAAATAATGAGGGCTAACAAAATCCAGTTTAAAAAATAAGGGTTTGGAGCCAGGTGTGGTGGCGCATGCTTGTAATCCCTGTGCGTGGGAGGCTGAAACAGGAGGATCAAGCAGGTTCGAAGCCAGCCTCGCTGGTTCAAGAGACCCTGTTTCCAAATAAAATATAAAATAGGTTTGGGAGTGTAGCCAGGAGGTAGACAGGTCCCATCCCTAGTAACACCAAAAATTTTAAAAAATTTTAAAAAGGGTTTATAAACTAAAACTGCTACATTCTAGTTACCGAGTTGGCTTTTTCTTTTCCCCTCTTTTTCTGATGATCTCTGTTCAAGTTTGCTTAAAACTTCATTATTTCAGTTAGTCCTAGTTAAAATGTAACCACTTAAAAATACTTTAACTTTTTGAAGTCCAGGCCACTGTACAACTTGGATAGATGATTCTAATTTGTTCTTTACATTGTTAAAATGTAGAAAATTATTTCAAAATGTAAATTTATGAAGAGAATTCTGGTAGAAAGGAATGTAGGAATGAGAGAGAAAGATTTAAAGAAAGTACATGAGATTGAGATATTTTAATAAGGAAGGATAAAATAAAACTATTTTAAAAATAAAGTATTCTGTATGGTAAAGTTTATCCTAAGATTGTTTCAAACTGAAAAGGAAGAAATAGAATAATAATCAGAAGGCTAAAAGCAAGTCACAGAGATTAAGGATGTCAAAGAATGATTATGGAGAATGAAGCTTGTAGTTTATGAAATAAATATTGCATGCATAATAAAGATGGTTATATTTACAAATTATTCAAAAGGTCTACAAGAGGTTCTACTAATATAATTAATAGAATTAATAGAACCTCTTGCATTACTCCCTCTTTTATATGTTTCTACTCCCTCTTTTATATGGTTGACTCCCTCTTTTATATGGTTATCTAAATTTTACTTCTAAAGTGAAAGTTAACTATTTTGTAACTGTAATACTATTCTTGTTCTTCCCAAATGTTAAAATAGTACAAATAGTTATTAGACAAAATGCCAGTCAATTTAGCTATACCAGTTCATCACAGCCAACTAAAGCCAGCAGCCCAGGAGCCAACAATTCCAAGGACAACCCATTATAATGCTTATTAGAAATCTGAAAAGTCATGCAAGCAGATCCTGAGGAGGACTCACCTTACTCCATTCACACTCAGAAGATGACAATACAGTGCATGACTAAAGACTGAAGAGTATCATATCTCATGCAACAAAATTTGACTCTAAATTTTAAGTCACAAGTGCTTATGACTGGCTTTATTACTGTGATTTATAGTGGTCTTAATTTTAACACTTAGTTGTTCTATGCAATTTAATTTTCATTACTAAAATAAATAAACAATTGCCAATCACAATTTATGTATCCAAATATTCAAACATATTATTTTCATATTTGATTTATTTCAGATTACATCTTGCAATAGCCTAGAAAACCAGTGACAGTTTTCCCAGGCTTACACATACTATTGGCCTTGTCTCAAGACATAAAAAATGAAAATGTTGAAAACCTTGTTAGTCATCAGGTTACCTCTGTCCAACATGAGAGTGGCAGAAACTGCCACCCAAGTTGAGATGTCTGCATGCATAAAAATCTCCAAAGACCAAATGAATCCAATAAGCAAAGATCCTGACAACTTTCTTGTTTATTCTTTCCTTCCCTGATTCATGTGTGACTACCTCGATGTTTTCCCCTGACTTATCGCATGATTGTTTTGCTGCCTCCTGTGATTAATATTTTTTAAATGTTTTGGTTTAAATCCTCAATATTAAAAAGAGATTGGTAGAAGGAGAGCTAGAAGAGACAGTTCTCTTTTTTCCACCCCCCTCACATGACCTCTTTCTGTAATAATAATAATTTTCTCTAAACATCATTTTGACTCCACTATCATTCATGCAAGAGACTTCTAATCAATCAGTCAACATCAACAGCATCCACTGCAGAGTAAGGAAAGGGGATTTCAGATTCACCAATTAAAATTACAGTGATAAATTTATTCAAGGGTCCCTATAGGCCACAATGGTACTTTGTGTAGAAATCCCAGCTAACCAATTGCTCTTCTGATGCACAGATGAGTGTTCATCTCACCAAGAAGTGAAGCAAAGTCTTTCCTAAGTGGAGAAATCCCTGGGAACATTTACTGGAGGAACGTACTTTATTTTGATAATGATGGAAGTCTCACTCTAAACAGGAATATGTGTAAATAAAAAGTCACTGCCCTCCACGTTAAGATGGGAAAGAAGGTGAAGATTCAGAAACATAAATTAGCCAACCATAGTGATTTTCTTTCAGTCCTGATGGCAGTGTAAGATGCAGAAAAATTAAACAACCCAGGTATCCATATGTCCTTGGGCTTGCTTTTTTTAATAACTACAGAAATGACTATCTCATTAAACATGCTAAAAAGGTGACTGGATAATTAATGCAAAAATTTGGGAAAATAACCTTGGAATAAACAATTGATAGCAATATAATGTATCATTTCACCATTTTTTTAAAGATAAAGCAGCAGTTTTAAAATACAGGTGAAAATGCCCTCACTGGAGCTATATGACCTTAAAATTTGAAGGGGAATTATTCAAGACAAGGGAAAATAGTTTGAGAAGACATTTTGACTTTTTTCAGCAAATAGACTTCTAGAGCTGACTAACAAATTTAGCAAAATAGTGACATACAAATTCAATCTAAAAAAAATCTGTAGCCTTTCTATATGCTAACCATAAATCCACTGGAAAAAAATAATTTGTCTATTGCTATTTTAAGTGAACAAAGTGCATGTTGGGTTGTGATCCATTACTTAGCACTAAACCAATCACTCATTGCTGCATTTGTAGCATCTGCTTGGTTACTCATAAAGAATGCCTCCCCTAAGTAAAATGATACTGGAAAGATGTCAGATGTAAAATTCATAATTTTAAATATTTTCTAAGGAAAACTGTCTTTCAAATTATTTTTAAAAATTTATTCATGAAGTATGATTATAAATCAGAGTGAAATTCAAAGTGATACATTTATGTATATACACATAACATCTTACACTTTAAAACTGGATGTTAGAAGGTATTTTTATTCTCTAAAAATGATATTTTAGAAAAATCCCAATTATTTAACACTATCTAGAATGAGGTATTGAGAAAAATATTTAAACTCTATTTTAGGGTTCCTCAAGACCACCTTCAAGATGGATGGATTGTAGTCTACCCAAACCCAGGAATCTAATTAATTAGTGGCTACAAATACGGACCTTGAGAAAAAGGACAAAATTAATGATTTATATAAATTATCAATATCATTCTAACATCATATTAATTAGAGGTAAGTCTCAAATATTTAAGGTGACAATTCCTAAAATTTGGATGTAATACAGATATCCAAATGTGACCTTTGCAACATTTGAAAATGAACTATTCAGAAATTATGTCAACATTTTAATATAAATGTATTGGTATATTGTAGTCTCATAACATAATGTAGTTCAGAATGGCAATAACATACAACACTTGGTGAGTCTTTCCCCAGCTCCATCTCCACTCCTTCCCCTTTACCATACATGATATTAAAATTGGCATTAGTATTCTTATATATGTACATAACATTAATGGAAGTGCATTCTTTGTTAATTCTCTCTCCCTCTACCCCCACATTCTCCTGGTCCACCTTTATCACTCAACTAGAGTTTTTCATCCATTGACCCTCTTATACCCAAATTATTTCCTAGCTTCCATATATGAGAGAAAATATATGACTTTTATCTTTCTGTGGTTGGCTAATCTCACTTAACATAAAGTCCTCCAAGTCCACCTATTTTTCTAAAAATGGCATAACTTTGTTTTTTACTGTTTGTACATTTAAAAAATTCATCTGTTGATAAACACTTTCATTGATTTCCTAATTTGGCTATCATAGTTATTCATGCATCACTATAATATTCTGATTTCTGTCCCTTTGGAAAGATACACAAGAGTGGTATAACTGAAAAATAGTGTGGATCCATTCCCAGTTTTATGGGGGGGAGGGGACCTGAGGATGAAATACAGGGGCCTTCTACTTCCGTGGTACTCCTCCAACCCTATTTCTTATTTTTTGTTTTGAAACAAGGTCTCACTAAGTTGCAGAGGGCCTCACTAAGTAGCTGAGTCTGGCTGCAAATCTGGGATTTTTGTCTCAGCCTCCAACGTATTGGGGTTACAAGCGCCGCCATGCTCAGTGTATTTCCAATTTTCTGAGAGGTCTCCATGTTGATCTCCAAAGCAGCTGCACTAATTTTCAATCCCACCAACAGTGTATAAGACTTTCTATTTTCCCACATTCTTGCCAGTATTTATTTATTTTTACCTCTTGATGATTGGCATTCTAATTGGGGTTAGATAAAATCTCAGTGTAGTTTTTATTTTCATCTCCCTGATAGGTAATGATGATAAATATTTTTTCATGTATTTATTGATCAGTTGCATTTCAGTGTCTAGTTAAATTCTTAATATTTTACTGAATTTTTTAATGGTTAGCTCCTTAAGTTCTTTTTTTCTTTTTTTCTTTTTTTCTGTGGTACTTGGAATGAAACAGGAGGCCATTCTACCTTTGAACTACACTCCTAGTCCTATTTTTATTATTCATTTAGAAACAGGGTCTCACTGGGTTGCAAGTGGCCTCACTAAGTAGCTGAGGCTATCTGCAAACCATGATTCTCTTGACTCAGCCTCACAAATGCTGGGATTACAAGTGTGCACCACCATAGTTGGCTATCTTAAGTTTTTTTTAATAATTAAATACTCTTATTTTGGAGGAGTAGGTAGCATAGATCATCTCACATTCTATTAAGGTTCTTCATAATTTCCTTTGCTATATTAACTTAATACAATTCCAATTATTAATTATTAATTATTAGTAGTAATTTCAAAGTCTCTTATCTAACTTATAGGTCTTTGCTTTATTCAACTTAATTCTTGAGTTGAATATTGTACAGGTTTAGAGGTTGGGATTTAGTTCCATTTTTCTACAAAAGTATAACCAGTATTCCTAAAACAATTTTTTAAATAGGATGTCTTTTCTCTAACTTATGTGTTTGGGTATAAGTATGTTAACTTGTTTCTGTATCTTTTATTCTGTATCATTCGTTTATGTGTCTGATTTAGTGTCAATTCTGTGGTGTTTTTATTAATATACTTCTGTAGTATAACTTGAAGTCAAGAATAGTAATGTCTCCTGCATAGTTATTGTTGCTGAGAAATACTGTGGCTACTCTGCGTATTTTGTATTTCCATATAAAATTTAGGACTAATTTTTGTAGTTCTGTGATGAATGTAATTGCTATTTTGATAGGGATTTTATTAACTCAATAGATTACTATTCATATGATAGCATATTGATAATATTTATTTTCCATCTTCAAGGCTATGGCAGATCTTTTCATCTTCTAACATCTTCAATTTCATTTTTTAG
Source organism: Muscardinus avellanarius (assembly GCF_963383645.1). Classification (NCBI taxonomy): domain Eukaryota; kingdom Metazoa; phylum Chordata; class Mammalia; order Rodentia; family Gliridae; genus Muscardinus; species Muscardinus avellanarius. The sequence goes on along the minus strand of NC_137792.1, from coordinate 61,285,693 downwards.
TGTTATAATTTTCATTGTTGGGGTACTTTACCTCTTTGGCTAAATCATAGGTATTTTATTTGTCATAAGGTTATTGTGGAAGGAGTTGTTTTCTATTTTTTAATTTTTTATTGGTGTATTGAATTTATACATCATGATGAAGCAAAAAAAATATGTGTAGACATAAATGCACACATCAACCAGCCAGCCCCCTCCCAGTACCCACCCCACTCCCTCCCCATCTCTCTCACTCATTCTTGGCTTAGTGGTTGACTATGTCATGAATTAGTACAGAATGCACTTTAAAGTTTTCTACTCCCCCTCCCATCCCCACAGTTAGGTTGCCTCATTTGCTCCTCTATAGAATATCCTTTTTCACCTGGAGTTCCTCCTATGATCCCTTTCACCTTAGCTTTCACATATTAGGGAAATCATCAGATTCCTTACTTTTGTTTGACTGACTAATCTTGCTTAGCATAATGTCCTAAAGATCCATCCATTTCCCTGTAAATGCTGCAACTCTGTTTTATTTTAAACGGCTGAGTAAAATTCCATTGTTTACATATGCCACAGTTTTGTAATCCATTCATTTATTGATGGACATTTTGGCTGGTTCCATAGTTTGCCTATGGTGAATTGTGCAGCTGTTAACATAGATACACATGCATTAGTTTGGTAGTTTGATTTCCTTTCTTTTGGGTAGATACCCAGAAGTGGTATTTCTGGATAGAATGGTAGATTTGGTCCCATTTTTCTGAGGATTCTCCATACTGTTTTCCAAAGTGGTTGCACTAATTTGCAATCCCACCAACAATGTTATAGTGCTTCCAATTTTCCACATCCTCACCAGCAATTGTTGTTGTATGTGTTTTGAATGGTTGCCATTCTAGTTTTGGTAAAATTGAAATCTCAGGGTAGTTTTGATTTGCATCTCTCTGTTTACCAATGATGTCAAGCATTTTTTATGCATTTAATGGCCATTTGAATTTCTTCTTTTGTAAAGTGTCTGTTTAGTTCACTTGTCCATTTTTGATTGGATTATTATTTTTTTTTTAGTGCTGAGTTTCTTGAGTTCTCTGTATATTCAAGATATTAGTTCCCTACCAAAGGAGTAGGTGGTGAAAATCTTCTCCCATTCGGTTGGCTCTTGATTTAGGTTCTTGACAGTTTCCTTTGCTTTACAGAAGCTCTTCAATTTCATGCAATCCCACATATTAATTATCCTTTTAGTTTGTTGAGCTTTTGTTTATTTCAGTGAATTCATGTTTGGCATATACGAAGGCCACTGAATTTTAAGTGATTTTGCACCCCACTACTTTGCTGAATTTGTTAATTAGCTCTAGAAATATATTGGTTGAGTGTTTTGGGGGGGTCTTCTAAATGGTGATGGAAATAGCAATAAAAAGCCTTTTATCAAAGGAAAGTACAGGTTCAGATAGTTTTCCAGCTGAATTATATTGAAAGACCCCCGCAGAGGGGAGACCCTCAATCAAGCCTTGGGATATGCGAGTCCAAGTACACATGAGAGACTGTCCTTGATGAGGTTTATTAAGGAGCCAGTGCACTGGGGCAGACTTGTATAGGAGTTTGGCCCTGAGTGACTGAAACTGAGGGTATTTATAGGGAAAAGACCACTAGTTAGGGGGTTTTGGGCCAGATTCCATGGTTTACAGAAAATTACAAAATCATTTAAAAAGTACATTCTGTAGTCAAGTGTTAGATAAGATACCAGGTTCCCAGCACAGGGCGGCACAGGGCGCGCTGACCCAGTCAGTATAGATAAGATGCTAGGTAGGTTCCTGGAACAGGGTGGGCTTATTGCATATTTCTCATTCTTGAGCCTATACTTCTTAAGCTGCAGTAAAATATATTTTTCTTTTTAACTATTAGCTGGCTGCTAGGGGCTTATGATTTTTCTTTTAAAATGGAGCCTTTCAATATAAGACTTTTACAGAATAAAGTTCTTCATAAATTATTCCATGAAATAAAGAGATTTTTCTAAACTTATTCTATGTAGTAAGTATTGCCTTAATAACACAACTAAATAAAAAACCTGAAAAAAATAAAGACAAATATCTTTGATAAACATAAATGTAAAAATTCTAAACAAAGTACTAGTGATATGTTTTCAAAAGCATATCAAGAAATTTGTACACCATGAGCAATTTGGTATCATTCCAGGGATGAATGACTGATTTAACATTCACAAGTCAATACATGTAATGCACTATATAGAAATAACTAAGGATAAAAACATCACATGATCATCTCAATAGATAATGAAAAAAAATTGCCAAAATCCAACACTCATTCATGTTAAAAATATTGCCTACAATTTAATAAATGAAAATTACTGCAACATCATAGAAGAAATATACAATAAAACCAAGGTCAACCTCATATTAAGTGGATAAAACTGTGATAAATCATTTTAAAATCAGGAATAAGACAAGGATGATGATTATCATCACTATTTTTAATATACTGTTTTATACTCTAGCCAGAGTTATAAGGCAAAAAAAGAAATACAAAGAATACAAATAAAAATCTAAAATTATCTCTATTTGCAGATGATAAGATCTTATATTTAGAGAGTTTAAAAAAATTCAAATGTTTTCTTACTGAAGCCTATTTTTCTCTCCTCTTATTTATGGATGTATCACTTTGAGTTTCACTATTTTATATAATAATATTAACAATAAAATTCTAAAAACTTTAAATGTTCAGTAATATCAACAAAAATGCTAATAGTAGAATTATTTAAAATATTCATTAAGTGAATACAATCCAATATTTATCTACTAGTGAATGACTAAAAAATATGAAACTATTTTCAACTCTTTCTATAAAGAAAGTATCAACGTAATACCAAAACCAAATAATGATACCTCAAAAAAGTATCCTTTTCTACACACAGTAATGCTTGATATGGGCCACAATATAAAGAACTTTGAAAAAATTATGCAAATTGAAAGAACTCAGACACAAGCAAATGTTATATAGTATACGATTCAATTTCTATGGAAAATCGATAAGTACATAAAGTAGGTTAGCGATTGCCTGGGATTGGTGGGACTGGAGAATGAACAAGGATTGGTAGAAAATGGGTCTGAGGAATCTTTTTGCATTGTAAATGTTTTAAAACTAGATTATAGTTATTTCTGCACAACTCTACAAATTCAGTGGAGGTCATTGAACTGAATATTTACAATGAATGAATTTACTTATGAAAATTATACCTCAATAAAGCTATTAAAATAAAATAAATAATTAACAATGACTTATATGATGCAAATTAATTTATGAGCCATTGAATTGTTTAAGGAACTAGAAGACTAAGTGTGTCTGAGTGATATTGTATAGCTGATATAGCAGATGAATATAAGGGAAACAGACTACTTTACCTTGATTTGATTATAGTTTACTAGTCTTCTCAGAAAGTAAACCTATACAGACCAATCAATAATAATAAAAAAAAAATTTGAATAGACTTGGGAAAGAGAGTTAAAACTTTCAGTTTTACTATGTTTAAAAACAATGTGGGGCTGGGTGAGATGAAGCATGATTGTAATCCCAGCATTTAGGAGGCTGAGACCTGAAATCGCGGTTCGCGGACAGCCTCAGCTACTTTAGCGAGGCCCTCTGCAACTCAGTGAGACCCGGTTCAAAATAAAATAGGGCAGTGGGTGTAGCTCAGAGGTTGAAAGCCCCCTGTTTCCATCCCCAGACCCACAAAAAACTAACAAACCAAACAAGCAAACAAAAACAAAAACAAAAAAAAACAGCATGGGGCATAAATCCCCAGATTAATTTAAAAGGTTTTTATACCTCATTATAATGGTAAAGGTCTATCTTACTTGTTTTTTATTAATTTATTTTTTAATTAATTTATTTACTAATTTATTGGGGTACTGGGGGTGGAACCCAGAGGCTTTCTACCTCTGGGCTATACTCCCAGACCTTTTTTCATATTTTATTTGAAATAGGGTCTTACTAAGTTGCTGAAAGCCTCACTAAGTAGCTGAGGCTGGCTTTGAACCCATGTGATCCTCCTTTCTCAGCCTCCCAAGAACGGGGATTACAAGCATGTGCCACCACGCCTTGCTTATCTTATTTGTTTAAAAAATGAAAACTGCAGAGCACTTCTTTGACTTAGGCACATATAAAAAAAATGATCAGTTCCTCCTGAAATTATATTAAACATTCTGCCTATAATAGTATAAAAGCTAGAGATCTACCTATTTATTCATAGCCTGATATACAAAGATATTTTTGTTTGTAGTATAAGAGCAATAGGTACAATGGTAATTTCTATGACATTGTAACATTATATTATTTGATGGAGACACCTTTAAAATAAAAACCCCAGTACTTGGGGGAATAAAAAGGAGGATGGCAGGTTCAAGGCCAGCATGTGGTAACTTAGCAAGACCCTGTTTCAAAACAACAACAACAAAAAAAATGAAAGCAAATGGGCTGGGAGTGTATCTCAGAGGTAGCATAATCATGGGTTCAATCCACAGTGGCACATAAAAAATACAAATGTACTGATAAGTATCAAATTTGTAGTCTACTCACTTACTCAACTGGCAAAGTAATTCCTTTTATATTAGTAATAGACCTGAAAGCTGCTTTATACACAGTAAAACTTCTCATTCATAAACTTACACATACTGTGCCTGTAGTTGAGATACACAGTTATGCAACTTAACTATAAACAAGTGCTGTCAGTTCATTGGCACTTAATTTTTTTTTACCTAGGTACAAGTCCCACTGTGACCTATTCTAGCTGACAAGTAATCAATATTGTGAGGCTTATGACTTTAACAACAGCAATAATAAAGGGTAGTGATGTGATGGGCCCCCAACATACATCCAAGTTTTCTGTGAGGTATCCTAAAAAACACATTCTTTCATATACTATTAAACTATGCTGATGTTATTAAACTAACTCTATCAGAATGTGTTTTGTTTCAAGTTGAAAGGTCAAATTTGTATTAATTCCAGAATAATACAAAATTATAAACATATGGGTAGGTATACATGTACAAATCATGTCAAATATACTCATATTTCTTAAATATTTCTAGTAATGATTTTATGAAAGGTGTAATAAATTTCAGATGTTCTTCCTGAAAGAAATTATATTCACCAAAATTATGTCTAAGGCTAACAAAACTGTCTGGATTGGTCAGAGATAGTCCTAAGTTTAATTGGATGTCCACAACAAAGAAGTGTTAGGATTTGGCTATATTCATTACTATATTAATACCTGGCTATATTCACCTCTCAATAAATAATGAAAACAGATACATTGAATGAAAATCTAAGGTGTGGAATGTCACAAGTACGTCCTGGCAGAAACAGAGCCTTTCATAGAAATGCATTAGAGAAAGTGATGCAGTATATAAATATATATATATATATATATATATATATATATATATATATATATATAACATCATATATATAACAATGATGTTATATTTTATAAGAGAGACAAAAGAATAAATGAGAGATAACTATTATTTCAAGATAGTAATAGTTTTCTGTTATAGTAGGAATATTCACTGGGTGCTATAGAATGTGATAATATTAAAACCTTGATCACGGAAGAGAGAAAAGATTTAAAATCCTCTTTGTCCTTTAGCTTTCTGAGAAGTGGGTTACCTCAAATAACCAGTCTTTTGCATGTTACTTAGATAAGACACCCAGACATCCTTGTATACATAGAACAAGGCCAGACATAGTTTATTCAGAATCCCATTATTTCCCTCCTAAGTGATTATAAGAACTGTTTTGTTCTCTATGATCAATGAAAATGCTTGTTACAAAATTTTAGTTAAGATTTTTTTTTCCTTTTCTCAAGTCTCCATACTTTAGTCCTCCCTCAGTCTAAGCCAGAAGACAACCTTAATAACCCCATCTGAGAAAACACCATCCTCAGTGTAAAGCATTTTAAGGTACTTTCTGATCATGCCACTACTTCTACTTCCCAGTTTGTGGTTCTCTGTAGCCTCCTTCATCTATGCTTATAGAAAAGCTTTGCTATACTTGACTTCTGAGATACTTATAGAAATAATGATCACAAGGTTTCCCCTATTTTAATAGTCCTTCTCTCTTTCTTGTAATAGTTCTTAGTTTTGCAGTAATTCTATTAAATGATGTATTTAGTATTTTTAATTAAAAAACTGTTTAAATACTTTTTTCCTCCAAAACATGAACAATTGGCAATACTTGTTCAGATAGATTTTAGAAATGCCATAATTCATTGAATGCCAAACATTTTTTGTTCCACATTATATTATTTTGGAAAAGATACTATTGCAATTATCATTAACCTATCTTGCCAGTGAATGTTAACTGTGTGTGTGAAAGGTAACTTGTTTAGTTCACAGGCTTCAAGAGTTGTGGAACTGTAAGAAAAAAAATACAACTTCATTTTGCATCTGAATCTGATTTGGATAAGATTTTAAACTTAAACTTAAGCCCATTGTCATTATGAGATAATATTTTAGTGTTTTGAGAAGTAGGTTAATTGCATTATGTATGCAGAATAGATACACATGAATGATAAAGATTCAGGGAACTCTGAGACCATTACACTGTTAAACTGGTGATCTTTGTATAAACTATACCACTTGATATTTATACTCTTCTCTCACCTCTCCCTACATAGACTCTGAGGTTGGTCCCTACTTTGTGATGTGTTCCTGACAACTGCTGATAGTTTTTGGCTTATAACTCCATTACTCCAATCTCTGCACCTGTCTTCACATGCCAATTATTCCTGGTGTGTCTTGTTTCTCTCCTTATGAAGACATACATCAGTCATTCTGTTTAGGGGCCACTGAAATCTGTGCTGATTTTATCTAACTTGAATTCATAATCAAAGACAATATTTCTAAATATATTCACATTCACAATCTCCAGGTGGACATAAATTTTGACAGAACATTGCTAAATATGATATGAAGGTTAGCAAGTATGATCCCAGTCGAGTCTTGCTCTCTGGACTGAGACCTCTATGAAGAAAATCTGGAAAATAAGACAGAGAGGGATTACACAGAAAAAATGCTAAAAATTCAGCTCATTCTCAGCACCATGGCTCCATACAGTGATAGGAATCTTGGTCCTTTAAAGCTCATCCCAGCCACCAGGTAAAACAGTTAATAAAAGATGAGAGTTGACACTATGTAAAGCAGAACTGCTCATTCAACAAAGAAAATCATGAGTAGTATCAAATAATTGCTTGTTTTTACAAAACTAAATTTCTAGGTACTTTATATAACAATGGATGCTAACTTCAATAATAATAATAATAATAATAATAATAATAATAATAAATGACTCATGTAAAACCAAATTTATTGGAGACCAAGATATAAGTGCTGGACAAGTTACTGTTACTCTTTTTTATTTATTTTATTGAAAGTAAATGTTATACATTTAATCTGTATTTGGTGCCCTCTCCCCCCCTCGTTTCCTTCCCCCCTCCAGATACTTAATACCCAGGCTAACCTTGATATATTCGTACTTTTACACCTATTGGAAATAGCTGCTCATCAATCAAGTTCAGCCTCCTTCCTCTCTTAGTTTTCCATTCAAACTTTGCTGAGATTTCCCTTCCATTATCTGGAGTCCCTCTGGTATCCCCAATGCTCACTCGTTTGGGCATATTTGAGGAAACATATGTCCATTCTCTTTCTGTGTTTGGCTGATCTCACTTAACATAATGCTTTCCAGCCCTTTCCATCTTCTTACAAATGACATGATTTTGTTCTTCTTTATAGCTGAATAGAATTCCATTGTGTGTATTTTCCATAATTTTGCAAACCATTTATCTGTTGATGGGGGCCTACGTTGTTCCCAAATTTTGGATATTACAAATTGTGATGCTATGAACATAGGTATGCATATGTTGCTGTAGTTCTCTGTTTTCAACCCCTTTGGAAAAATACCCAGGAGTGTTAAAGCTGGATTGTGTGGTGGATCTATTCCCAGTTTTCTAAGGAATCTCCACACAGATCTCCATAGTGGCTGAACTAGTTTGCACTCCCACCAACAATGTAAAAGAGTTCCTCTTTCCCCACATCCTCACCAGCATTTATTATTGTTTGATTTCTTTATGCTTGCCAGTCTGACTGGGGTTAGATGGAATCTCAGTGTAGTTTTGATTTGCATCTTCCTGATTGCTAATGATGAAGAACATCTTTTCATGAATGTATTGGCCATTAATATCTCTTCTTTTGTAAAGATCTGTTCATTTCAGTTGCCCATTTCTTGATTGGGTTGTTTGTTTTGCTAGTGCAGAGTCTTTTGAGCTCTTTGTATATTCTGGATATTAGCCCTCAATCGGAGTGGTGACAGGTAAAGACCTTCTCCCATTCTGTAGGCTTCCTCTTTAGGTTCTTGATGGTTTCCTTTGATGAGAAGAAACGTTTTAGTTTGATGCTATCCCACTTGTTGATTTTTGCTTTAATTTCCTGAGCTTTGGAGGTTTTGTTGAGAAAGTTACTGCCTGAGCCTATATGTTATAGTGATGAGCCTATGTTCTCCTCTAATAACTTCACAGTCTCTGGTCTAATTTCTAATTCTTTAATCCATCTCGAGTTGATTTCTATGCATGGTGAGATATAGGGGTTTAGTTCCATCTTTCTAGAAATGGACAGCCAGTTCTCCCAGCACCATTTGTTGAAAAGGTTGTCCTTTCTCCAGTGTATGAGTTTGGCCCCTTTGTCAAAGATTAATTGACTGTATGTGTGTGGATTTGTTTCCGTATCTTCTATTCTGTTCCACTGGTCAGAAAAACCTATGAAATTTATGAACTTGTATTAGATCTTAGTTTACACTGACTAGTTAGAAATAATTATTTATGATTACTGAGACTGGACTTAATTTTTATCCTTTATTTGAAAATACCAAATTATACAAACCAATTTCCCAACTAACTTTGAAGCAGTATTGAAGTATAGCCACTATCTTGTGAACCTCCACATGGTGAAGGTCACTATGAAGAGACCAGCTCTAGACCTAAGTCCTACATGTGAGCCTTCAGGACCAATGATAGGCAATTACAAAGCCTTTACCACCTTGCAGGCCTCATGGGAAGATGTGCCCACTAGTCGCCAGATTTGGTGAAGTTTGAAGAGTTGTAGTCAATGATTAAGGTCTCTTTTCTGACCATTATTTTATGCACAGCAGCATTTCTAGCCTAGGTACTCTATTAAAGTCTTCTTTATAAATGAAGACTCAGTGAGGTTACTCTCATGTTTCTACTGATACCATATTATTAGAGACACCTGAAGAATATCTTCTCCAGTTTAAGTATTCAGTTTTTTTTTTTTACTAACTAGTTTTTTTCATTCAATCTACCCTCAGGCTTCTGGGTCTATAAAATGACAAGAGCCTTTTGTCCAGGTCCTTTTGTATCAAGATAATTTATTATCTTTATTTGATCTTTACTCAGTGTCATTCCATGGAGACAAATGGAACATTGTGAGAGAAGCTGGCATATTAAAATTTGATTTTTGGTCCCCCACCAACACTCAGATGTTGAAGTCCTACTCTTTAGTACCTGAAAATGTGAACTTATTTGTAGATAGAATTTTTAAAAAGTAATAAAGGTCAAACCATATCATTAGTGTGTGCCTTATACCTGTGTAATTGACATCTTTATAAAAAGGGGAAATTTGAACTCACACACACACACATATACAAAGAATGCCATATTTATATGAAATAATAATTCAAGGTGATGTGTCTACAAAACAAGGCATGCTAAAGATTTCTGGTAAATCATGTGAAGAGTACAGGGGTCTGGGATCCTCATCACAACACTCAAAATGAAGCATTTCTGATATTTTGATCTTGAACTTCAGTCCTCCAAAACTGTAAGTCAGAGAATTTCTATTTTTCAAGTCACCCAACATGTTATACTTTATAATAACAGGCATGGTAACTTTATGCATAATCTTTCTAGCTACCTGCTTTGATGATCACAATAACTAAATAAATACTTGTTTTTATTTGGGCATGTTTTAATTGACTACCTTGACACCTAGAAGCTCAGCTTTCTCCAGTTCAGTTCTTTACACTATGCCTATCTGACTCCAAAGCCTTGCCAGCAGAGGAACACTGCTCTCAGCAGGGAAATAAATTGTACAAGGCAAGAAGGTGAGTGACTAATGTCACAGTACAGGCTTCCTGTGAGATAAATGATGGGGGTTATATGGCTATCTCTTAGCATGCTTATTTTACAAAAGTTTATACACTTGTCATAATTTTGTAAAATGTTTTTACTTTATTATCACTTGCTATGGAGACAGTGACCAAGACTGTGATAAAGGGAAATAAACTTTTCATTATCTGAAAACCAGAGGCTACCTATTTAACAAAATAAACTTTTAATAACTGAATAGTCAAATTGTTGTTAATCAATCACCAAACTTGTTTTTAATTATTTTTACTTGTATGCTTTTTTTCTTATTATATATCTTGCATTAATAATTTGTTTTTTTTTTTCATTTTCTCCACACCTTGGTTTCTTCTTTGTATTTTATTTCATTTTACTTTTTATTTTAATTTTTATTGATGCATTGTAGTCATACATTTTAATAGAGTACAAGAGGGGAGAGGCATATATGCACACATCATTTAATTATCCCTTACCTAATTGCCTCCCCTTTCACTACCCCTCCCACCCTCCTTCTCATGTTTGGCTTAGTGATTCATATCTTTGTGAATGTATATCATTTATATTAGGGAATGTTCCTATTTCCCCTCCTATCCTTCTCAGTTAAGTCACATTTTTTGCTTATCTATAATTTCTCCTTCTTCATCTAGTGTTCCTGCTTAAACCAATTTTCTCCCAAGGTTCTGAATATTAGGGAGAGCATCCAATTTCTTATATTTGTGACTGACCAATCTAACTTAGCATAATGTGCTCCAGTTCCATCCATTTCCCTGTAAATTAAAAAAAATTTGTTCTTTATGGCTGAGTAAAATTCCATTGTTTACATATCCCATAGGTTTGAAATCTATTTATCTGTTAATGGGCATCATGGCTGGTTCCATAGTTTGGCAATTGTGAATTGTGCAGTTATGAAAATAGATATGCATGCATTGTTTTGGTAGTTTTGTTTCCAGTTTTTTTTTTAATATATACCAGAAGTGGTATTGCTGGATCATATGGTATATTTATTCCCATTTTCTGAGGATACTCCATACTGTTTTCTAAAGTGGTTGAACTAATTTGCAATCCCACCAACAATGTATTAGCGTTCCCATTTCCCCACATCCTCATAAGATTTTTTGTTGTTTGTGTTTTGAATTATTGACTTTTCAGTTGGAGTTAGATGAAATATCAAGGGAGTTTTGATTTGCATCTCTCTGATTGCTAATAACATTGAGCATTTTTCATATATTTTTGGCCATTTAAATTTTTTCTACTGTAAAGTGCCTATTTAATTCACTTGCCCATTTTTTGATTGGATAATTTGTTTTCTTAGTGCTGAGTTCCTGGAGTTCTCTTTATATTCTATATATTAGTCATCTATCAGAGAAGTAAGTGGCAAAAATTTACACCCATTTTGTTGGATCTTGGTTAAGGTTCTTGATAGTTTGCTTTAGAGAAACTCTTCAGTTTAATGCCACCCCATGTATTGATCTGTCTTTTAGTTTCTTGTGCCTTTTGAATCTTGTTGAGTAAGATTTACCTATGTCTATGTGTTACAGTGTTGGACCTATGCCCTCTGCAAAAGGCTAAAAGTCTCTGGTCTAATTTTCAGTCTTTGATTCATCTTGAATTGACTTTTAAAAGCACAGGAAGGGAAAGTGGGATTTATTTCCAATTTGTTTGCATATATTTAACCAGTTTTGCCAACACCATTTGTTGAAAAGGTTATCTCTTTTTAAGTGTAGATTTTTGCCTCTTTCTCAAAAATCAAATGACTGTAAGTGTGCAAGTATGTTTTTGAAACTTTTATTCTGCTCCATTGGTCTATGTCTGCTTTTGTGCCAGTACCATACTGGTTTTTTTTTATTACTATGGATTTGTAGTATAATTTGAATCAGATACTGTGATTTATTCTGCATGTTTTTTGTTGCTGAGAAATACTTTGGCTATGCTGGTTCTTTTGTTATTTCAAATGAATTTAAGGAGTGATTTGTCTATGTCTATAAATAATGACCTCGGTAACTTAATGACTATTGTACTCAATCTGTAGTTCATTTTTGGAAGTATGACCACTTTAATAATATTTATTATTTCTCTCAATGAACATGGAAGATCTTTCCATCTTCTAAGGTCTTAATTTTTTTATTGTTTTATAATTTTCTTTGTGAGATCTTTTATCTGCTTTATTAAGTTTATTCCTAAGTATTTTGTTTTTGTGGGATATTCTGAGTGGAAGTGTTTTCTGGATTTCTTTTTCAGTGGATTTGTGGTTGTTATACAGAAAAATCTTCTGATTTTTTAGGTTGATTTTTATCCAGAGGCTTTGATGAACTTGTTTATCAGTTCTATAGGTCTTTTGGTTGAGTTTGTCAGGCTAAGTAGAGTATCATGGCATCTGCAAATAGTGAATGTTTGAGTTCTTCTTTGAGTTCTATTTGTACTCTTTGATTTTCTTTTCTTACCTCATTATTCTGTATAGAGTCTCAAGTTCTATATTGTAAAGAAGTGGTGATAATAAATATTTGTGATTTTCTGCAGTGCTTTTAGCATAAATAGATGTTGGATTTTGTCAAATGTGATTTTTTGAGCATTTTTGAAATGATTATGTGATTTTTGTCTTTGATTCTTCTGTTTATGTGATGAATTGTATGGATTATTTTTTATATGTTAAACCAGCTTTGTATCACTTGGATGAGCCCTACTTAGTCATGGTATATGATTTTCTTTCTTTCTTTTTTTTTTTTAGTTGAACAATGATTTTATTGCCTGACTACAAAGGTTGTGGATGACTCATATTTCCAATTTGGAGGAAGAATATGTTTGGTCTTATAATAGCAAGCCAATTGGTGAATTATGCTATCAGAGTCAGATAAAATTTAGCACACTTATTCTTTTTATTTGTCTTAAGATGCTTTTGAACAGCAACTGCTTTCTTAGTTAAATGGTAGATATTCTCAGGAAAACAGGATCAAGTCCTTTGAACTTCCTGTTTCTTAAGAAGGTTTCTCAAGATTTTGCTGCCTGTCATAAAACACACTTGGGCCATGTCATGTGGGTATCTCAGGATCACACTGATCTGTGAGGGAGTTAGGCCCTTCTGGGCCAGTTTATAAATCTGCCCCTTTATGCATTCAGACATCAACTTCAGCCAGGTTGGGACGCTGTGGTGATAGGGCAGAGCCAACTGGGACAGCCAATTTCTGGAAGCGACCCATGATGGTGGCAATCTGGCAGCAAAACAAAAAAAATATATAATTTTCTTAATGTAGTTTTGAATGCATGTTTCTAGTGTTTTGTTAAGCAGTTTCACATTTAGGTTTGTCAATTGCATAGGACTTCACTTATCTTTCCTTGAGCTGTATTTATTTGGTTTTGGCATTAATGTGTTGGTGATCTAGAATGTATTCGGGAGAGTCTCATTTCTTTCTATCTTATGAAAAAAAATTGAGAAGTACTAGGATTAGCTCTTCTACAAAGAATTTCTAAAATTTACTTTGGAAACCATAAGGTCCTGGGATTCTATTTGATAGTAGGCTTTTTATTGCTGCTTCAATCATTTTGAAGGCTACTTATTGGTTTAAAAATTTTATATATCCTTGATTCAACCTTAGGAAGGTTGTATTATATAAAAATTGTCAGTTTCTTCCAGATTTTGTATTTTGTTGGATTATAGTTTTTGAAAGTATTTTTGTTAATCCTCTGGATTTCTACATTATCACTGGTAATATCTCCTTTTTCATCTCTAATCTTCGTAATTTGGATTGATTTTTTTTTTCTTTAAGTTCTCTAGTGGCTATCTATTTTGTAATTATTTTGAGAAACCAAGTTTTGGTTTTGATGATTTTCAATATTTTTTATTCTTTACTTTATTGATTTCTGCTCTAATTTTAATAATTTAATAAATTCTTGCCTTCTACTGGCTTTAGGGTGAGTCTGTTCTTGTTTTTAAGGGCTGTGAATTGTGTTATTAGGTTATTTATTTGGTGATTTTCTGTTATTTTATGTTGGCATTCAGTGCTATAAATATTTTTCTTTAATACTGTCTTCAAAGTACCTCAGAGGTTCTGATATTCTGTATCCCAATTTTTTTTGTTCTAGAGATTTCTTTATTTTTTTAATAGTTAATATATATATTTCCTTTTCTGTCTTATATACCTGAAGAGACAAAAAAGGGACTGGTTTTTACAGAGAGGTTATACAAAACAGCATCTGACTCAGTGCTGTATTATGAAAATTCCTTTTCCCTAAACCTTTTTTTTTTTTAATCCCTAGAGCGTGTGCATGTGTGCGAGTGTGAAAAGAATTAAGCAGCAAATAAGTGTATTCCTAGGAATCAGTGCCTTGATATTTCTTTTTTTTTTCTTTTCTTCTTTTCTTTTTTATTTGGTACTGGGAATTGAACCCAAGGACACACTCCCTCTGAGTGCTTCCCCTTGTTTTCACCCATTACTTCTTTTATGACACATTCTTTGTTCAGCTTTGTGGTGTTTATTCTCTACATGTTTATGTAGTTTCTCTGAGTCTTCTTATAGTTGATGCCCAGTTTCATTCTATTATGGTCTGAAAAGACATAGGGCAGTATTTCACATTTTTAAATCTTGCTAATGCTTAATTTGTGGCCCTTGATTTTGGAGAAGGTTCTGGGAGCAACCAAGAAAAATGTGAACACTGATCTAATTGGGTGGAATAATCTATATGTATCTAATAGTTCCATTTGCTTTATGGCTTTTGTTAGGTCTGATTCATCTTTACTAAATTTCTGTCTAGAAAGTCAGTTTGAGAGGAATGTTGAAGTCTACCAGTATTATTAAATTAGGACTTACATTTGAATTAATGTCTCAATGAGTTTTTTTTTATGGAAGTAGCTGAACCTCTAGGAAATAAATTATCAATATTATTTCCTCTTGCTTGATTGTTCCTCTTACCAGTTAAAAAATAATCTGCTTTGTTTCTTTGAATAAACTGGGGCTTAATGTGTAACTTGTTTGATATCATAGCTGCTTACTCCTGCTTGTCTTGGAGTTCCTTTGTCATGGATTATCTTGGTACAACATGCTACCTTACTATCTTTATTTGTAAAGTGTGTTTTTTGCTGTCAGTAGATAGATGGATTCTGGTTTTAAATCCATTTTGACACCTATTTTTTTTTTGTTTTTGTTTGAATTGGGGAGTTCAGTTCAGTTTTGTTCACTGTGATTATTCAGAGATGACTATTAATTTCTAAATTTTGATTTTATTTGTTCTTACCACTCTGATTGGAGTTAGATTGAATCTCAGTGTAGTTTTGATTTGCATTTCCCTAATGGTAATAATATTGAACAACTTTTCAGGTATCTATTGGCCCTTTATATCTCTTCTTTTGTAAAGTGTCTATTAGTTTCAGTTTCCCATTTCTTGATTGGTTTGTTTTGATAGTGTAAAGTCTTTTGAGAACTTTGTATATTCTGGATATTAACCCACTATCAGAATGGTGACTGTTAAAGATCTTCTCTCATTCTGTAGGATTTCTCTTTAGGTTTTTGACAGTTTGCTTTGATGAAAAGAAACTTTTTAGTTTGAGGCCATTTCACTTGTTGATTCTTGCTTTAATTTCTGGCACTTGGGAGGTCTTGTTGAGAAAGTTACTGCCTATATGTTGGAGTGTTGAGCCTATGCTCTCCTCTAATAATTTCACAGCTTCTGGTCTAATTTCTAAGTCTTTCTTCCATCCTGAGTTGATTCCTATGCATGGTGAGAGGTAAGGATTTAGTTCCAACTTTGTCAAAGATCAATTGACTACAGGTGTATGGGTTACTTTTTGTATCTTGTATTCTGATCCACTAGTCAGTCTGCCTGTTGATGTGTCAATACCATGCTGGTTTACTACTGCTGCTCTATAGTATAATTTGAAGTCAGGGATTGTGATGCCTCCTGCATGGTTCTTTTGCTGAGAATTGCTTCGGCTAATCTGATTCTTTTATTTCTTCATATAAAATTTATGGCCGATTTTTCTAGGTCTATGAAGAATGTTGTTGTTGGTATTTTAATGGGAATTGCATTGAATCTTTAGATCACTTACATCAGAATGACCATTTAGATGATATTTATTCTGCCTATCCATGAGCAAGGAAATACAAATTCCAAGGTCTTCTTCAATTTCTTTCTTTAATGTTTAAACTTTTTCTTGTAGAGGTCATTTAAATCTTTGGTTAGGCTTATTCCTAGGTATTTTATTGGTTTTGAGGTTATAGTGAATGGAATTACTTTATTTCTTCCATTGTGGATTCATTGTTAGCATATAGAAAAGCAACTGATTTTTTTAGATTGATTTTGTATTTTGCAATTTTGCTGATTTGGTTAGTCACCTCCAGTTGTCTTTTGGTTAAGTTCTTTAGGTCTTCTAGATAAAGGATCATGTCATCTGCAAATAAGGATAGTTTTAATTCTTCTCTTCCTATTTGAATTTATTTGATTTCCTACACTTATTATTTTTGGCAAGAGTATCAATGACTATATTGAAAAGGAGTGGTAATAGTGGGCACCCTTGTCTTGTTACGTATTTTAGAGGAAATTAAGTCTATGAATGTCTTTGGCTGCAAGGTGAGTTTCTTGCAAACAGCATATTTTTGGATTATGTTTTTTAATACACATTTCCAATCTATGTATTTTGATGAGTGAGTTAAGGTCTTTGACATTTAGGGTTATTATTGAAATATGATTTTTGTTCCATGTCATTTTGTGTTCTATCTAGTTTGGTATAATTTTATTTCTTGTTTCCTTAGATGTTCCACTGATCAACTTCACCTCTTCTCTGGTTCTAAAATTAGATTCTTTTTTTTTTCTATATGGTTTACTTCTTTAAGTATTTTATCTAGTGTTGGCTTTGAATTCATGATTTTTTTGAGATTGTGCTTATCTTGAAATATTTTTGTTTCTCTATAAATTTTGAGTAATAACTTTGCTGGATACAGCAATTTAGTTTGGAAATTGTTTTCTTCCAGGGTCTGAATCACATCATACCAGTCTCTCCTGGCATTCATGACTTGGGTTGTAAAATATGGTGTAATTTTTATTGTTTTCCCCTATTTGTCACCTGTCCTTTTGTTCTCATGGCTTTTAAGATTCTTCCTTGGTGTCTATGTTGATCATTTTGATTATTACATGATGTGGGGAGGTCGTTTTTTGATCTTGTCTTAATGGTGTTTTGTATGTCTCTTTAACATGTAAATCCAAGTCTTTTTCCAAGTTCGGCAATTTTCTGAAATTATTTCTCTGAAGAGATTACGAATACTCTTGGTCTGTACTCTAGCCCTTCTTCAGTGACATTTATCCATAAGTAAGGATGTTAGGATGTTTCATGTTGTCCCATTGTTGTTGGATGTTTAGGTTTTGTTGCTGTAATGACTTCTGTATACTGTTAACTGTGCTTCTGGTTTTGAATGAAGTGTATTCTAACAGTGTTATTCTATTTTTCTATTCCATTTAATCTTCCATAATTTCTTTCTATGGCTATCTTCATTTCATTTATTAACTTGTTTCATTCATTATAGATCACTTTTTAATTATTTCTTAGTGTCTTCATTTTCTCTTTCATTTCTTATACAATTGCTTTGAGGCCTATCATAACACTAATGATCAGGATTCTCAATTCTCCTTCTTGTGTTTCTTGTAGGTCAGTATTCTTGATTTCCATTATTTCTTAACTGTTCCTAGTTCTCATATTTTCAAGATTTTCAGGATAGTTTTTCTGATGTCTTGTCATCTTTTGTGGGTATTATGTCTGATCCAATCTTAGTAGTAGAAATTTAGAGGTGTCAGCATGTAAGTAGTCATTTTCACAATGATGAAGGTTGGGTAATGAGGGGGGACTGGGGTTATGGGTACAGCAGTCAGGTAAAGTAGAGAATATTATTAGGTTGAGTAAGAATTGAAGTATAATAAGGTAGTTTCTGGTTAAGAATAAGAGTTTAGATAGTAGGATTCTTATAGTCAGTAGTGTATTTAAGTATGGAGATATGAAATACCTTGAATATTACTCAAGATGATACAGTAAGGAAAAAAAGAAAAGTTTGAAGATAAAGAGTAGATAGGCTAGAGTGAGGAAATTTGTAAAAGAATGAAAGAAAGGAACAAACATGAATAAAGTAACAAAACAAGTTACAAAAATTAACAATTATAAATCAATGACAAAAGCAACCACAGGGAAAGCCAAAGAAATAAGAAAAAGAAAAAAGAAAGAAAAAATAAAAGACAAAAATAAAATAAAATAAAATAAAAAGAACTATCAACAGTGTGAGAGAAAAACAAAACAAAACACACAAACTAATAAAATTAAATTTTAAAAAAAGTTCTACTAATTTACATATATGGGCTGGGCCCATATAATATCTGTATGTCTGTTCACTATGGTAGATTTTGGAGTAAATTACATTGTTTATTATTTGTTCTATAATCTATTGTCAGCATTTCAACCCACTCTCTGAGTGTTTGCACCCCTATCTCACCTCTTACAACTTTGTGTTTCAGTTTCAGGGCATTGTGTGTCACCATTATTGAGTTCCATGTAAATCCAGGGTTCTGTGTTTATCCACCCTGTGCTCTGTGTGCCCTCAGACCTCTATACTCTTTGCCCAGGCCTCAGTCTCTCTTCTCTGCATCTGTGCTTCCCTACCCACACCAGCTGGGGGCATCCATAGTCTTGGAGTAACCCCTGTTACCCTGGGCTGGTACTGGTCCTTGAGCACCTTTCCTGTGGTTCTAACTGAACTAGCTTTCCAGGCCCTGAGAGTACTCTGGGATTTCTTCCACTAAGTACCAAGTAACACATGTGGTTACCTGGTCTCTGGAGGGCTCGCTATGCTGCTGCAAGTGCTGCCTCTGGTGAGCACATGACCTTTTGGATTTTTTTTTTCTGCATCCCTGAAGCGTAAATCCAGGTGCTTATGATGTTGGAGCTCTATAGCCAATTTCAAGGTTTTGGATTATTTTTCTGGGGTTCTCAGGGCTGCCATTTTAACCAGAGCTGGGACTCGCGGTTTGAGCTGGAGGCCTGCAATGACACTGGTGGGTAAGCTGTGTCTGCAGAAGGTCAGTTACATGATCAGGCTTTATGCAGTGGATCTTGCAGTTCAGAGTACTGGATTCCTTTTACCATGATTCCTGGTTCTGTTTTGGTTCATGAGTTTTATTTATTTTGTTTTTCAAGATGCTGCCTTCTCAATAGTTAAATTTTATTTGTTTCAGCTACTGATATGTGCTGTGTCCCAAGTCACCCTTTTGAATTTTCCCCTTGGATCTTTTTTAATATTAGAATAAGAAATATGTAAGAACAAGTCATGTATAATAGTTAGCAGAAAGAACAGAATGTTTATATGACATTTGTATTTATGTAATAGGGTAATAGTTTTTGTTTATATACAGTGATATATGAAAAGTCAGAGACAGTAATCAATAATGAATGAATATATCTTTTTTATTTAAGTTTCCTCTTTAAAAAATAACTCAGTTTATGAATACAACAAACATAATATCATTCTATAACAAAATAAATTACAAAGTCATATATGTTAACATAGCAATATTACCAAGCATTTTGAATACAAGCAAGCAATGAATACATAACAAGAAATCTGACAGTCTCTTGTAGTTATTTCCAACAAATTTTTTCAGTAGATACCTATATTCCTCAGCATTTCAAAATTTAAAGAAATAAAACATGATAATTAAATTTCAGTCACTGCTAGGTACATCTAAGATTAACAGTAAGACAACTTATATTAAATCACATAACTATCAGAAATCAAGAGTTACCTGTAAATTTCAGATAATTATATGTATTCAATTTTAAGTAATAAATCAGATTATAGCACTCAGTTCCCTATAACAGCACCTGGAAGTTTCAGATTGAACATTGAATAAGAATTAATTTCTTTCCCCATTTTTCTGTTTTATCTTCACTTTCTCCTGATATTTTTAGCATGACTACTTGTGCTAACTGACCATTGACTGTCTTAACATTAGGAAAGTTGACAAACCGGTATAGTGAACAGTATATTAAACTGAGAACAATGTATGGGGATCACATGGGACACTTGAGTTTCAAGATAATTATTTACAAGAGAGTTAAACACTTCATCCATGTGACTGGGGGATTGTTAATCAATGTCTACAGATGATATTTTGTTCTTTTAGGCAGTGAAGATACAAATAACTCCTAAAATCAGCAACAGTGAAAACATGGGGAAATGGCATGGATAGATGTTTATCCAAAAGACCTAGACAGGCGGGCATAGTGGTGCATGCTTGTAAACCCCACACTTCGGAGGCTGAGACAGGGGGATTGCACAGGTTCTAAGCCAGCTTCAGTTACTCAGTGAGGCTCTCGGCAACTTATTGAGGCCCTGTTTCCAAATAAAATATAAAAATAGGTCTGGGAGTATAGCCCGGAGGTAGAAAGCCTCTGGGTTCCACCTCCAGTACCAAAAAAAAAAAAAAAAAAGAGCTAGAAAAATGAACAATTAACAACAGGCATATAAAGTAATTTTCAGCATCCTCTCCATTTTATTCTTCTCCAACCCCATGCTAATCATCATTTTATTATTTGTTTCTGTGAATTTGACTATACTTGGTATCTTTTGGTTTTAGTCAGCATTCTCATTACAGTAATCTAAAACACCTGACCACCACAATTTAGAAGAATATATTTTTACTCTCAGTTCCAGATATTTCGGGGGTTCAGTACATATTAGACCAGTTGAAATCTGCAAATCTTAGGTCATGGCAAATGTAGAAGAGAGAGAGAGTAGAACAAGGAATCTCCACTGATATTCATGTCATGGAGGCTGGAAACAAGTGAACAAGAACAAGGGAAAGAGAGTATAATGCCTCTCACCTCATGTACACCTCCTCAGCAACAAAAGCCTAATTCCAACATCTATACCTAATTCACATGAGGTGTAGGGAAATATTCTAAATCCAAGACATAACATTCATATAAGCAAAATTATATGAAATTATTATTGTGTGTTTGATCTATTTTGCTGAACACAATACCTAAAAGATTCATCTATGTTGTTGTAAGTAAGATTTACTTTCTTTAAGGATTGATAATATTCAATTATAGAACTACAACACAATTTTATCTATTCATCCTTAAATGAATATTTGTGTTGCTTCTAGCTCTTAGATATTGTAAATAATTTCTCAGTGAACAATAATGTGCAAAGAATTCTTCAAAAGTTTACTCTGTTGTTCTAAATGTCTATCAAAATGAGGTATTGCTGAATCATATAGTAATTCTATTCCTAATATTTTTGAAAACTCTGTATTATTTTCCACAGGAGCTTACAAATTATATTCTCACCATCCATGTAAAATTGTTCCAATTTATCCCTACCTTTTCAACATTGTTATTTTCTAGATAGGTTTATTTTTAATGGCCTTTCTAATGGGTTTGAGGTGACATTTTATTTTGGCTTCAATTTTCATTCCCCTAGAATAAGGTTTTATATATTTATTGGCTTTTGCATTTTTTATTTTGATACATGTTTGTTTTTAGTATTTTGGAAAAAATGAAGAACACTAGAAGATTGAAAAATCTCTCACGTTTTTGACAGACCACATTAAGATGATCAAAATCACCATATTAGCAAAATTGATATAAAGATTCAATTTAGCTCCTATCAAAATACCAATGAGATTCTTCAAAAAACTAGAGATAATAGTCCTAAAACCCATTTGGAAGAATAAATGATCCATAATCACCAGGACAGTTATTTCCAATCAGAATAATACTGTAGGCTTCACCATACCTGACTTTCAATATAACTATACAGCTATAGTAATAAAAAAAAAACATGGTATTGGTATACAAACAAATCCATAGACCAGTGAAATAGAAAAAGAAGTACAAATACAAACCCATAGAGACAAAATTAGTTTATCCTTAACAAAGTAGCAAAAATATAGACTGGAGAAAAGATAGGCTTTACGCAAATGGTGGTAGGAAAACTATATGTCTATATATAGAAGAATAAAACTAGATACCTATTTTTTCTTCCTACAAGAAAGCCAGTTTAGAGTGTATCAAAGACCTATATATCAGACCAGAAACTATTTAACTACTAGAAGAAAACATAGTATCAACTCTTCAACATATAAATATAAGTATTGACTTCCTCAGTAAGAGCCCTAAAAAATTAATAAATGAGATAGAATCAAATTAAAAGGCTTCGGGGGACTTCCCGCTCGGGACCCCCTCCCCTTTTGGGGAGCTGTTCTCTCTCTCACAGGTCGTGTTGGCCCTGAGAGTTTCTGGCAGATCGCATGGACTCTGGGAGAAAGTAGTTTGCAACTGATGGGCACTTGGCTCGGGCGACACTCGGGTAGTGATCCTAAAGGCAGCTACTGGACCCCGGAGTTCCAACAGCCCCTATGGGGTGTTCGGCCACTTTTCTCTATTCCCTTCTGGCAGATCATGCGGACGCTGGAAGAAAGCAGCCTGCTCCTGAAGGCAATTCGGCTTGGGCTACTCTCAAGTATTGTCCTGAAGGCAGCTGCTGGACCCCGAGTCCCAGCCCCTTTGGGGGTGTTCAGCCACCCTTGCCCTATTCCCTGCTGCTTCCAATAAACCTTTTACTCCCCTTCCTGAGGTCTGCGGGTGTCATTCTTCGCTCTCCGTAGACAAGAACTCGCCGGGGTTTTCTCGCAAGAAACCCCCGTTTCATTTTGGAGGTCCCACCGAGATATCATTTTCCACCGAGATATCATCTATGAGATATCATCTATGGAAGGGTGAGTAATTGCGTGAATCTCCCGGTTTCCTAGTGTTTTTCTGTAGGATGTTTTCTGTAGCTGCTGAAAAGTTCAGTAATATTCCATTTGAGCGGAGATTAACTAGTTGTGCCTTTACTTGATCCTAGTGGAGATGCCTTGTACTTTTGGAAGGAAATGAAGCTCACAGATAATATAAGAAATCCCTCTCCAAAGAAGTAGAAAAAGGGAAAGATTGGTAACTTAAAATGTGCTCTAACATCGGGCTTATTTTAGAAGGAACAAAGTTTGAATCTGGGGACGCAAAATGTAGCAGACTCTCGCCAGGATTCCCTCCAGAGCCCGCTCCTCATCTAAGAAAGGTTCCAGGTTTATACAACTAGGGTGGAACCAGGCTTATTCAGCTAAACTTCTCTTGGGAATTTAGGGCCCACAGACAGGCACTAGGGGTACATGCACAGCGGCATGTGCTGACAGTTGTCAGGGTGCTGGGCACAGCTTGCTGACATCCTGCCATTAGACCCGGGCGTCTAATGGTGGCGACGGATGCCAGTTCCAGCCTCGCTGGTATAGCATGGATGAGTCCGGTAGGCCCAGGCATACTCGTTTATGGCCATGCATGAAACGATATGCGAGCCCAGAGGACGCTCTGGGAATGTTGCGATGGTGGGAGAAATTATGGGACGCCATTATTTTTTCCCCTGTCTTTCTGATGGGAAATTGCCCATGTCCAAAGCTCACCAGCACCCCCAGTAGATTGTGTAGGGAACAGCTGGGGATCCTTATCTCCAGACATTGAGGAAGAAGCGTTTGGCCTTCTTCTCCAGTCATGCCTGGCCTCTATCAGGTGGGAGATGGTAGAAGCTGCCCTCCCCTAGAGGAAAATGCAAATTGTGATACCATCTTAGATGCCTTTTGCAGGCAAAAGGCTAAATGGGCTGAACTGCCTTATGTACAACTATTCCTGGATTTAAGGGAAGATTAACAGTGTGTAAATACACTGGTTGGAACAACTCAAATGCCAGTGGCTCCTCCAGAAACTCCAGAAACTCCGGAGGAAAAGATATAGCCAAGGTTCCTTCAGCACCTTACTCAGGGTTTCTAGATCAGAGAAGGCCTATACCCCGTCGTATTGGATGCTCAGGGTGCACACAGGCATCCTTTACCCCCTCCAAGCTGTACCTGCTGGGGATAAACTTGGAGGAACTATTTGGGTACAGGTCCCCTTTTTCCCTTCAAGATATGAGACAGATTAAGGCAGATCTAGGAGAATTTTCAGATGATCCAGATAGAAGTTTCAGAAACTTAATCAGACCTTTGATCTTTCCGGGAGGGATGTAAAATTAATAAAGGATCAAACTCTCACAACTAGTGAGAGAAGGGCAATTTTAGATGCTGCTCAAAATTGTTAAAGGTTTAAATCTATTAAAAATTGTTTGTTTGACTTAAATGAAAATTTCAAATACAGAGATATGGTCCTACAAGATACCGAGACTTTAAAATTCCTTTGTGTAATTGGTAATTAATATTGGACTAATACAGCTTGTTTTTATCTTTAGCCTAAACTGTTATAACAATTTATATGATAGATTTTCTAAGAGCAGGGGTTTGTGTTTTAACACTTGGTGTTAACTAGACTAAGGGTTGGATTTGTCTAACCAAGGTCAATGTTTTATTCTTGATACTGGTTCAATCCTGGAGGCTCAGTCTCAAGCAGCTTTTGTTCTTAAAGGAAAACTTTATTAAATGTTTGTTAAGTGAGTAAAACAAAACTAAAAAAACACCTTAGTTCAGTTCATGTGGCTTAAATTGCTAACAGTTTAAATTTGTTAATTTCAAAATTGTCACTAAAAGATTAAGATATTTTGGTTTCTTCAGGTTAAAACAACTACCATTATATTGTCTTCCTGGTAATAAGTGTTTAAGTTGTAATGTCATTCTAAAGATTTGTTAAAATGATGGTTTAATCCACTGGCTGGTTATTAGAAATTAGTGGATAAATATAAGTAAACCAATTGTGTCTATATCTAAAAACTAGAGTCATCTAAATGTGCTAAAAGATTTCAGAAATCAAAAGTTAAAGGTTAAAGGTATAAGTTTTATTTGTATGTGAACTGACCAATAAGATTTTTGTCTTTAATTCAGAGATTTTAGCCTTAAGACCTGGTTTACATCTGTTTGTCCTGATTGAGTAAATGTCTTCTTGTATAAAAAAATACAGCTGATGGTCGGTCAGATAACACATTCATTTTAATTGTTAAGGTTATTCTCTAAAATTATAAAATTGTTAATGTTGTCATCTAAAAGGTAAAATTATCTGATTTTTGTCAATACTGTTAGCTCACATAGACTTATAGTTACCAGTGTAGTCCAGTATAAAATTGGGTCAATGGACTACCAGAGCAAGGCCAGCGTAAACATGGGTCAATGTGCAGAAAACCTTTATAGATATATAGACCTGGCTATTATGTTTGATCTAACAAAAATGAGATGCATATTTTGTCTCTGGAATGAATGGTCCCATTAATCCGCTTTTAAGTTTGACCTTTGGGATGTCTCAACAACAGAAATAAGGAGACAATTGCAGACACAGGGACAAGCTCATTTAATAGCCCTGAATTTGGGTAATGAGTCTTTGCTCCCTCAAGATACCAATGGCTTCCTATACAGAGAGGGAAGGAGCTAAAGGCCTTATACCTGCCGGTATGGCAGAGGTGCCTGGGTGTCGTGTCAAGGACTGCCCTGAGAGGAGTCCCATCTGCATCTGGGCTATGCCACCTCTAAAAAGCAAGCATGCTACCCTCATCTTCGAAGGAAAGTGAGGTCAGTCTGCTTCCGGAAAGTGGCGACCCGCAAAGCTAAGGATTAAGGATGCCCAAGGCTCGGCAAGGCCCCTCTGATCAGCCCTCTGACCAGCTTGGAAAAAGCCTGGGTAGCTCTTGAGGTGACAGGCAAAATCTTGATTTTTTTTAATACAAGGCTTAGTCCTCTGCTTGCTTTGTCTCTTCTGTTTTGTATCTGGGGTTGACAGCACCCCAAGGCCAAAGAAATTTGTAATGTCTTACAAATTCTCTCTTACCCAGAGACCAAGGGGGATCTAGAACAATAGACCCAGCACTCAGTCACCAGTATCTCCCCCCCCCTACATCAGGAAAAATAATAAGTCTTCATGGGGAATACAATGCTTTAAAGTGTTCTTAAATACATAAGGTTTAAAGTGACTCCTAAGTCTTTTACATGATTTTTATTGCTGACATATAAACAACATTAAATGGTATGCTCTTTTTGGGTTTATTTATAGATAACAACAAAAGGATAAATGTAGACAGTCTATAGATGTATTTCTTTATATGTTAATGAATACGGAGAAAGAAAAGTTTGTGAGACTAAAAAAACATATTGTAAGATTTATCCTGGCTGTTCCAAAGGAAAATAAAGGACCAGATAAAAGCCAGAGGGTTCAAGCTAGTTATAAAATATTGATGGTATATTTGTTTGATTTTAAGTTTTATCATAAGATTGTCCCATATGGGAAAGAAAGGACCAAAATAAGTTTTGCCAGAAGGCTAAAGTAAGTTGCAGAAGGGGTATGATAGGTAACAAAAAAATGTCTGTAAAATGTTTGTTTGCATATGTGATACAGATGGATTATTAAACAGGATGGAGGTTTCTAATAAACCTACTGTTTATATATTCCCAAAAGAAGAGTTCAGCAACAGAGTATACTATGATATAGTTTTTAAGGTATGTGGACAAATAAGATATACATTGTCTTTAATATTACTTTTTTGGCAAAATTAAACATTGTTGCTGGTTTAGGAACAGGAATCTCCCTAAACGCAGCCTCAGTGGCTAATTTAACTACCTCAGTGACTCCAGTGGCCAATGACACTAGACTAAATTGAGACTCATTGGCACACATTGGATCACAGACTGGCTCTCAATTATTTGCTAGCTGACCAAGGAGGAGTTTATGCTACATACATGTAAACTCCTCAGGAACAGTAAAACTAAAACTGAGGACATTCTAAGACAAGCTCAGTAGCTACAAAAACGAGCTGCAAAATCTCTTGTCACCCAAATATAAAAACAGATCCAAAATATGTTTCCATCTGTTACCTTGTGGCTGCTGCCCTTTCTGGGCTCTTTAATCATGTTAATTGTCATTCTCATCTTCGGTCCATGTCTTCTTAACATGCTAACCAGTTCATCTCTTCTCATTTAGAAAAATTCAAGCTACAAATGGTCCTTCAAATGGAGCCTCACATGAATTTCCAAGCCCCAGTCTACCATGGCCATCTAGATTGCCCACCTCCGATGGGGTCCTAACTGCCGCTGCCCCACGACGCCCCCTTACAGCAGGAAGTCGCTAAGAGTGGTCATCGCCCCGTTTCCCTAACGGCAGTTAGGGTTTCCTATTCGGAAGGGGGGATTGAGGAGATAGAAAGGAAATAGGCAGATAGGGAAAAGGCCTTGGTAGAAAAAAGATAATTTCCTGAGTTTCCTGAGGGGTAACAAATGCCTGAAATTCCAAAGGCTCAGGAGATAAGAAGGCCAGAGCTTCACAACACCATCCTGAGTTTCCTAATCAACAAACCCACCCAGCAAGTCTGGCATTCCTGAAAGGAGACCCTTCAAAGAACTTGCAAATGTCCTATGCAAATTCTCCTTGGAGTCACCCTAACCACAAATGGACTTGCAAGCGGTCAGGCATCAGCCAGTCAGATGGCAAAAGCGGGGACTTCCCGCTCGGGACCCCCTCACCTTTTGGGGAGCTGTTCTCTCTCTCGCAGGTCATGTTGGCCCTGAGAGTTTCTGGCAGATCGCGTGGACTCTGGGAGAAAGTAGTTTGCAACTGATGGGCACTTGGCTTGGGTGACACTCGGGTAGTGACCCTGAAGGCAGCTACTGGACCCCGGAGTTCCGACAGCCCCTATGGGGTGTTCGGCCACTTTTCTCTATTCCCTTATGGCAGATCATGCAGACGCTGGAAGAAAGCAGCCTGCTCCTGAAGGCAATTTGGCTTGGGCTACTCTCAAGTATTGTCCTGAAGGCAGCTGCTGGACCCCGAGTCCCAGCCCCTTTGGGGGTGTTCAGCCACTATTCCCTGCTGCTTCCAATAAACCTTTTACTCCCCTTCAAAAAAAAAAAAAATAAAAGGCTTCTTCATAGCAAAATAAACAATAAAGAGTATGAAATATATCACACAAAGTTGGAAATGTCTTTACCACCTCTTCTTACAAAGGATGTATACCTGGAGTATATAAAGAACTCTAAAACTTAACATTAAAAAGCTCTAATAACCTAATCAATATGTGACATAATTTCTTAAGAGTAATTCAAAAGCGCAATCATTCCATAGAAGCACACCTCAGGGAAAATTTTTAGTCCCAAGCATACAAATTTTCTTATAAACAAAGGTTTGTCTCTTTCATTTGGTGAAAAGCTGAAAAATATTTCAACTGAAATTTAATAACGCCATTCAGCAATTTAAGTCTACATTATCTTACAATGTCCAAGCTTTGAAGATCATCAGTTCTCCTCACATGTCATTCTTTCATCTACTCCAAACTTAAAGTCACTTCTACCTTTCTCCTTTCCCTCTAAATTTTCTTCAACTTATCCAAATCCATTACTCTCAAGTTTACTTTCTAAAAAAGGTAATCATGACAATATATTTATCCACTTGACCCAAATCTAACTTTACTTTTCTAGCTCCTCAGTTTCTTTGTTACTTCACACCATGGTTCCATTCCCTTGGCTTTTGCTATTTAAGTAGAAGAATCTGCACAATGTAAATTGCCTCTTTTATTCAATCAGTCATTTACACCTTGGCCTACAACTATAGACTAAAGGATTCCCCTGATCCAAGAAAAAAGAAGAAATATTCTATACAATTTAGGTTATTGATAACAGCATTTGCTCTAGGCATCCAGATTTCTAACTATTATATCTCATCTCCTTTTTTATCTGGAGATGCTTTCTGATGTTTTGAGAATCCTAAATGGCTCAAAAAATATGAATATGTTTGTTGAAGTACATCATGTGCTTTAGAGTGTTTTCCTAAGCCAAGCATGGGAAGAAAGGATGTGGAGGAAATGGGGTGGGAATTGAGTAAGGGCTAGCTAATTGGGTGATGTGTGCATGCATGTCTCCATCATCTTTTATCTCATTAAGATATATAACTATAATGCACCAATAAAAATTTAACAAATAATGAATATTTGTAAATAAACTAAAATCCACCTAGGAAATATCATAGCACAAAAATGTAAATAATTGCTTTCTTGTTCTCATGGCTTTCACATCTAAAATTAATTGTTCAAAGATTCATGAGTGCAGAAAGAAAGGAGATTGTTAAATTTATGAGTATAAGTACCACATCATTGAATATATCTGGAAATATTATTCAGGTCTAACCCTAGATAAATGGTATGTTGTGGGCTTTATTTACTAGATTGGTTAGTGTGGCTCATACTAAACAGAGAGCCTATTGAAAAACAATATATTAATTGAATAAATTCTTCTCTCTGAGATTCTTAGCTTACCATGATAATAGGAAGACACTCTGACAAGGGTAGATCTACACAGCATAAACTAATACAAACTAGTGATTCTCTAAATCAAACAACTTGAAATGAATCATATCAATTGCCATATGGCTAGCAATTAAAATTCTGTATATAAATGTAAAATAATTGCAAGCAAATATCAAGAAGAGATATTCATATGCTAAATTTCATAAGGGCATTGTTCATTGTCTTCATAGTACATATAGCTCTCTTTCACTAATCATTTATCTAAAATGTAAAGACAACTCTGAGGTTTTTCAGGAGTGCTTGACACTTGTATGTGTGAATTCCTAATTCCTTGCTATAATATCATTCATATCGTAAAGACTTAGAAAACTGGATTTAAATATTTACCATCAGATTTATCTCCTACAATATCATCTGAATCCTTAGAAATCTTCCAATTAATTTCTCTACCCCAAGGCTCTCAAGTTATTTTTCCTTCTTGATGTTTAATTATGAGAGAGAAGGACATGCTTTAGGTATTCTGTTTCAGAATTATAACAGAAACTGGAAGCATATTGAATATTTGAGCCTCTCACTAGAACTTTTCATTCAAGCCTACCCATGATAATTATCAACAATCATAGTAACAGTGGAACTGATTTAATCTAGAACTGATCCTATGCTATATAATATCTTTAGTATTTATACATCCTATACTACCTATTTTAGTCAGAATTCTTACTGCTGTGACAAAAAACTGATGACAACAATTTAGTGGAAAGAAGATTAATTTTCTCAAAGTTCTGAAACTACCCTGAAATCTCACTTAACTCCAATTAGAATCACAATTATTTAAAACAGAAATGATAACAAATGCTGGTGGGGTTTTAAAAAGTGGGAATTCTAATATATTGTTGATGAAATTGCAAATTAGTGAGACAATTTTAGAAAACAGTATGGAGGATTCTCAGAAGGATGGCAATGAATCTACCATGTGATATAACAATACCATTTCTGGTATCTATCCAAAAGAATGGAAACCAAGCTATGAAACTACTGCATGCATATCTATGTTCATAGCTGCACAATTCACTGTAGCCAAACTATGGAACCAACCAAAATGTCCATCAACAGATGAATGGATTACAAAACTAAGGAATACATACACAGTAGAAATTTCCTCAGCCATAAAGAGGAAAAAAATTATGTCATTTACAGGGAAATGTATGAAACTGGAAACATTATGCTCCGTAAAATTAACCAGTCATAAAAAGTAAAATATTCGATGGTCTCCTTAATATACAAAAGCTGGAGAGAAAAAGGTTCATAGGAGGAACAATAGACAAGAAAAGAGAAACCATAAATATGCAAATAAGTTGACCTAACTCAGGTAGATGGGGGGAGGGAAAATTCCAGTGGCAGAAAAGAGAGATAAGAGCTCAAAGGCTCTGCTTCTTAGCTCTCACATCATGGAGGCTAGAAGCAAAGAAAGATCTTGTAAGAGGAAGAGGGATCACATATAATCCCAAGGTCACACACCCAAGGGACTTCTCAGCATCAAAGAACCTCCTCCCACATGACTACCTTGTTAATAAAATTAGGTAAGGGGAAATTCTAAATCCAAACTATAATGCTACCTAAACTTTTCTTCTGACTCAAAGTACCCAATGTTAATCTATATTATATGATGTTTTTGTTTCTCCTTACAATATACTATTATCCAAAGTCTTTATTAAGGGACAATAATATGACTATACTGAATTCACCCATACTTTAGCCATTCCCTGTCCTGACCTTGCTAAATTTTTCCTATATTTTACTCTTCCTTGATGGTTGTACACCTTAGTAGGAGGCTTTTGAGCAGAGAATCGTATTAAGATTTTAATAACCCTATAGATTATGAGCTTCTTTTGGTGCAAAATTAGCTAGATAATAAAATTTGTGATGTTGACAAAACCTTCTACTTTAGTAAAAACAGGAAAGGTAACACCTAGCCCATGTTCTTGGAGTATGCTTTTGTATGTTATGGAAAGCCAAGAGATTTATGATTGCATCTGGACAAAAATTAAACTGCTAAACATGAAGCTGATTCCCTGGAGGCCTCATTATTACCACAAGAGGTAATCTTATTTGAAATTGAAGTCCACATGGGCAATTAAACACCTGAGGCAAGAAAAAACTCATTAGTTGATAAATATGCTAAGCTAGCAGTTTATAAATCTCTCTAAATCCCACCACAATCAGAAAAGATATTAAAATCCATTTTGCTTACCACCTTATCCTCTAAATGAAATCACTATTAAAAGTTCATGGAGATGAAAAGTCTAATTGGAAACAAAATTGATGTTTTATCCCCGAGATAGACTTTGGAGATCCCTAAACAAACTCTTAGTCTTTCCTCTGTCCCTTGAGTAAACCTTATTCTATTATTTTCACAAGTTTAACCATCATAGAAAAGATGAATACATTTATTTGAAAGAATTGGAAGGAAAGACTAACTCCTTTCCCAGAACAAATAACATAAATTTTCTCATCTTCTAACATCATAATACTAGCAATATTTTAAAAGAGAAAAAAGTAAGTAATTGCCCCTGTGATACTTTTCTCATTTAGCAATTACATTTTATTCAAATCCCTACATTTTTCTGGGCGTGGTGGCACATGCCTGTAATCCCTGTGCTTGGGAGGCTGAGAAAGGAGGATCGTACAGGTTTGAAGCCAGCCTGAGTTACTTAGTGAGGCTCTCAGCAACTTAGTGAGAACCTGTTTCCAAATAAAATATAAAATAGGTCTGGGAGTGTAGCCCGGAGGTAGAAAGCCCCTGTGTTCCATCCCCAGTATCACACACAAAAAAATCCCTACATTCTATGACTATGAATATATTCTTACCATTAATCACATGTTCTTTCATTAACTAAAATTTATTTCATAACAACTCTGAAGCTCTTTTACCAACCTTAAAAAAAAATCACTTATCTGTATATGGCCAGAAATCTATTTCAAAGGTCAAGTCATCTAAAAATTGTAAAACCAAATTTTAACACCCAAATTAAAATGTCCTTAATACTATGGTACCTTAGCTTTAGCACCCTGAATTTCTGCAGAACCAGCATCAGCTGGATGACATGAGAGTATTGTTGGGCCCCTTTGACCAGTGCTGTAGTAGCCTCTAAGTATCTAGGCAGATGATCACAGTAAAATGAATCCTGAGGGCCTGTTCTCAATAAAAACTCTTTAAAAAAACTTGTCACTATTATCCCTGAGCCTACCATGGGTGGAGCCTTGCAAAATATCTATTGTTTCTGTGCAAAGTATTAACATTTTCTTAGTTACAGTAATCTTATAAGCAACCAAAATCTTCTGGGCTTCTAATTTACAACTGTTCTGACCAAACAACTACTTTAAAAAAAATGTTTTTGCTCTACTTTATGCTCACCATTCTCAAAGTCAACCTAGGTAAATACTATACCCTTGCTACCAGCAATACCCTTGCTACAACGTGAATGCTATGAAACTTAAAATTTCCTCCAACAGATTAATTAGTCCATCATCCTTAATTAGCTTCATAGAAAATCTCAAGATACAGGTAAAATGTACAAAAGTTCTTTACCAGAATGTGTCACAAATGGGATCTATTCTTCTGCCTCATAAAATATTTGTCCTTTGCCATCTGAAACCTCAAGAGCATGATTTTTACTCTTTGCATACTTGTTTTCATTATGCTCTTCTATTATATTCTCTATTATAACTTCCTAAGTTTTATCTAGCCTGCATCTCCAAACTTTTCCAAATCCCTCCTTTAAATCAGTTCTAAAGTTTTCTGAACAACGTGGTCAGTTTAATAATAGAATAGACCCAACTTTTCTCATACTGATTTCTCTGTTAGTTAGCTTTTGTATTACTGAGACCAAAATATCTGACAAAATAACTTAAAAGAAGCAAAAATTATTTGAACTCACATTTTAAGTGGCACGGTACATAGACAGCTGACTCCAAGGCAGAAACATCATCATGGAAGGTTGTGGTAAAGTTGTTCTACATTCATGGTGAACAAAAGCAGAAAGAGGGAGAGGGAGAGGGAGAGGGAGAGGGAGAGGGAGAGGGAGAGAGAGAGAGAGAGAGAGAGAGAGAGAGAGAGAGAGAGAGAAAAGATAGAGATGAGAGGTTGAGAGATGCCAAGGAAAGATGTAGTTCTCAAGTAAATACCCCCTGTAATCCACCTCCTCCAGGCATGCTGAACCCCTGAACATTTCTGTATACGTCCAACACATTAGATATTAAATTTTGGGGGGTATATTCCAAATCCAAATAATATTACATCTTCATCATCTGGAGTAATTGAGCAAGTAAACACTTTACTTGCTGGTAATTTACAAAACACTCAGAAGGATGTCACACAAAATGACAGAGTAGGGAGCCCTAGGAATTAATCCCTTCACCATTAACATTGTAAAAGTCTTATAATAATCACCTGATTTTGAACTCTAAAACCTAACTTGACATTTACAGTAACTGGAGAAGTGATTAATGAATGAAGACACTGTAGATATTGAGAAAGAGAGCAATGTGAACATATTAGCTACCATATCCCATTTCTCAGTCTTATCTTAGCCATGTAAATAATTAGACCACATTTTTGAGTGGCTGAATGGTGCTATAGTGGGCAGTAGAAACATTATCTTACCAAAATTTGGGATTGTATGTTTGGATGGGTCTGGTTATTACCAGAAGAGCTCTCAGGCTACAGTGGCTTTCCACACATATTTAGAACATGGATATTCTAAAAGCCACTAAATTGTATACATCAAAATATTTTAATTTTAGTCTTCATGTTATTCACATTTTTCACAAAAATATTGTTTTTAATTCTTTTTTAACGATGTCATTATGTACTTGATTTTTTTAGACAAAATATTTCTTAACTTTTAGTAGACCATATGCATTTTTAAGATGATATGTGGCAAAGCAATATAGCCAGCACAAAAAAAATTGATGTTATTTTCATTCATGCTTCAAATAAATCAAATAATAAATGTTTAAAAATTGTTACTTTGAAAATATTACATATAACATTTGACTTTATTTCAACATTGAAATTCTGAAAATACTAATACACATATGCAAATAAGTTATCAAGCAAGCAATCAGAAGCAGTATGATTATGGTATTTTTGAATTAAAGAATAAATGACATCATTGGAATAGATATTAAATTTTCATATACAATTTTGTAGAGAAGACTATATCAATTATTTAATGTATTCTATCTGCATCTGTACATTTTGGTGGTGGAGAAAACTTTTAATTTAATTCACTAAAACACAATCATAATGATTCAGAAAAAGGAAATAATTTCACCAATTACATATAAAGTTTCATATGACTTTTAAGTACAAACGTATAATAAGGAAAAGTGAGAGAAATAAAGAAAAGGGAAATTGAAGACTGCAAATGCACCAATTTTTGGATTCCAGCCTTCAAACAATCATTTAATATTATTCAATTACTCCCAGGGCCCTGTATTGGAACTCTTTTCTATATTAAACTGTATTTAGTAAGCCATAGTTAATTTATGCCATCTGTATTATTGCAATTTTCCAGGTTTATTGTTGATTCAAATGTTAACCAACTATCTATAATGATTAAGGTTTTATAATAATTTTATGAAATCACATAAATCAATGTCATGTTTGTGATAAGCCATAAAGTCAAGCAAGCATGCAGAAACGTATGTACTGCTCACTGGTACCACTCATTTAAATATGATCATCAATCTGTGTTCAAGATAAAGATTAATAGTGCACTGAGCATATTTTAGTACTGTGACT
Source organism: Muscardinus avellanarius (assembly GCF_963383645.1). Taxonomy (NCBI): domain Eukaryota; kingdom Metazoa; phylum Chordata; class Mammalia; order Rodentia; family Gliridae; genus Muscardinus; species Muscardinus avellanarius. Next base: position 61,250,442 of record NC_137792.1, on the reverse strand, counting down.
ACCTTACATGGCATTCAGTAATCCATGATTGGTGAAATAATTATTTGCCCAGAAATTCTTATGCTGTCATTAAGAGTCAATCAGTTTTTTTTGCTCTGATACTGATTTAAACTAGTCAAAAAGCAAAAGTATTTGAAATGTTGGGTAGCATGCTCACTTTTATGATAGAAAAGTGTACAACATTCATCAGAAATTTGAAATGTCTAAATCTTGCTATTTATTTTAGTGTTAAACATAAGGGTTTATATCAAATGGGTCTTTTTTCTCAAATAAAAAGCATATAGATTTATGTAGCAGCACAGCAATTAAAGATAAAACATAAAAAGCTATCAGATTTCGATTTTTATTATTTTTTGCAGTATTAGCACTAGAACCCAGAGGCATTCTACCTCTGAGCTATAACCCCAACCCTATTTTTAATTATTTATTTTGAATCAGGGTCTCACTGAGTTGCAAAGGGCCTCACTAAGTAGCTGAGGCTGTCTGTGAACCACAATCTTCCAGTCTCAGCCTTCCAAATGCTGGGATTACAAGTGTGCATCACCACGCCAGGCTTAGATTTCAATTTACATAAAATAAATTCAAGATATAATCACTCAATTCAGTGTTCTTTCAGCACTTAGGGAATATTATTATTATAGGATAGCATTATAATTCAGTAATTTTCTTATCTTTGTTACCTCAATACATACTGCAGTGCTTACCTGGAAATAGGTGATTAGTGCATGTTTGAATAGAGGGTTTTATTTGCTCATCCTGCAGGAAGACAGTACCTAAACTTGATTTTGTCCCAGAAAAAATAACAGGATATGTTGTTCCCTAAGATAAATGTATAAGTGAAAGACACGGGAGTGTCAAGGGAGCAAAAGCCAAACTCAGTTCCACACCTAAATGTTTCTACAAATAATTTAAACAGTGAGTTTCTAACTTCCTCTTGAGAAAAGTCTCTGCTCACTGCTCAATAATGGCAAACAATTCTGAAGTTTAAAGAGGGAGGCTTTAAAATTATACACACCTGGGCCTATAGCCTGACAATACTACTTAGTGTGTTTAGCGACAAAATACTTTTTGTCACGAAATGGAATTTTCCTTATCTGTTAAATGATAATAATAATAATAACTCCAAATGACATCTACAGGACACACCCACCCTAGAGTATTTGAGGTCATTAATAAAGATGGTTATGCCCATATATAATGCAGGACACTTTTTTTGCAGCACTGGGGATGAAATCCAGAGGCATTGTACCTCTGAGCTACACCCCCAGCCCAATTTTTTTAGTGTCTTTATTTTATTTATTTTTTTGTGTGGTACTGGGGGTGAAACCCAGAGGCTTTCTACCTCTGGGCTATACTTCCAGGCCTAATTTTATATTTTATTTGGAAAGAGGGTCTCACTAAGTTGCTGAGAGCCTCACTAAGTAGCTGAGGCTGGCTTCAATCCTGCGCCATCCTCCTGTCCCAGCCTCCTACGTCCACCACACCCGGCTCTCTTTATTTTGGGAATAAGGTCTCAGTGAGTTGCAAAGGGCCTCAATAAGTAGCTGAGGCTGTCTGCCAACTACGATTCTCTGGTCTCCGCCTCTCGAATACTGGGATTACAAGTATGTGCCAACAGGCCTGGCTGCACTGCACTTTTTTAGATCATATGAGATGTATTCATATACTTTTAACCTCTTATCTCTTGTTTTCACTTCTCATAACTTCACTTTTAAACCTCCAGTTCTTGTAATAATATAGAAGACTTTCAAACAAATTTTATTATTTTGCTTCTCCTAATTAGTAGTTCTTTAATGCCTCTCATGTACCATTTTTTCTTTTAAGAGGAGAAGCTTTCCTTTAAAAGGCATAGATAATTTAATATATTGTGCGATGATAAAATGGAGCATGATTCATCAATATCTCTCTATATTTCTCAGAAAGTATAATATTTGCACAATTCTTTGCAATTTGCACATTTTTTAGCAAATTTTGTGTCCTGTTGTTCTGTCTCTGTCAGGTTTTACTACTATCTGTTTATGTCTGTCTGTCTGTCTCTCTCTCTCTCTTACACACACACACACACACACACACACAGACACACACACACACACACACAACCAAACCCCAGAGTTATAAAATATTCAGTGAATATATTTCTAACTTTGGATGGCAAAGAGTAAAGTAAATATTGCAAAAAAAGTAATGGACTTCTGAATTAGACCTGGATTTAAATCTTGAATGAGTATATTTATAACCTTAAACAAGTTACTTTAACGGCTTAAGGTTGAATTTAAATGGTTATTAATGCAAATTTCAAAATTATGAACAGGGAAGAGGAGGGAGCAGTGTGGGATCTGAAGAAATACACACCAGATGCTATGTGCATGTATGTTTCTATCACACTCAATCTCATTATGATGTATAATTATAATCCACCAATAAAAGCATATTTTAAAAACTTACTTTTAATCAGTGAAATGGGTGTAATAAAATCTATCTTTGAATAGTTGTTTGGGGATATCAAATGAGACAACAGGAGGCATTGAAAACATGGCCATACTATTATCAATTCCTGAAAAATTTAAATTATTTGTTTCATTTTATTTTCATAAAGATAAGACCTAGAATAGGATTTAAGTTGTGTGACTTTAAATATATCAAATTATTTGGAAATAGGTATTTTCTTAGCTTTTAAATTGGAGGAACGTGGCCCTGGTGGTTTTCTATAGAAACTAGATATTTATTAATTTTTCTTCATTTGTTCAAGTCCTTGGAAATACACCATGATTATGTAACCAACCACTGTAACAATAATATTAGTCCATCAGTATGTGTATTTTCATCATAACATCAATTTGAAATTCATCATGAAGATGCCACTCAGTCATTGAATATGACACCAGTAGATAAACACTGCTCAAATGCAAGAAAGATCTGACCAGAAATAAATTGTGTCATTGAAGAAAACATTCTAACAATGTCTCAGGCTGTACATTATCACAAATTAAAAGCTGAATTGATATTTGGATATATTTTAAGTGTCCAATATGTGAAAATATTCTCTATAAGAGGAAAATAAAGCTGTAAGTTGTGGTACAGGCTTATAATCCCAGCACTTGGGAGGCTGAGACAGAAAGATCACAGGTTCATGGCCAGCCTCATCTACTTAGTGATGCTATTCACAACTCCATGAGACCTTGTTTCAAAAATAAAAATAAAAAATAGGGCTAGAGGTATAACTTGGAGAGAGAATGCCCTTGGGTTCATTTCCCAGTACCACAAACAAGAAAGGGAAATAAGACATAAGAAAACATAATGATATTGTTTCAGCAGTATTTGGAGAACAAAATTGGTGTATTTCACACTTGAAAATTGTAGGCATTAATAGGAAGTATATCATGCATATAAGTATGTTTAAGCATGAAGTGTGTCTATTGGACCTAGCAGGCAGTTCTCATTGTAAAGATATACCATTAGAATAATGTAAATTTTATAAAATATTAAGATTCAAAATTAATTTACTTAAATGCATTTCACTAAATCATTTTCTAGTTGCATAAAATAAATTTTAAATATTTCACAATAATCTTAGGAAATAAATAGGAGTAATCCCTCTTCACTATCACCACAGAATTCCCAGATTTATCCATGTGTCTAACTGACCAAATTAAATCTCTTCAGAAGACAATTGAGATTTTATTGAGGTGATACAGGGGATCATAATTCATGATATCTAAAGCTTCCACTTCCTTTACACTGATTTAGAATTTGCTAGAATTCGCTACAAGAACTCATCAAATCCAATAAAGTTTAAGAATCTTCTATACAAATCACCCTTCCTCTCACTCTAACTCCCATCAAATCACTCTGTTTACTTATATGTCCTCATGACTCCATTCTATAATTCAGTATCCCAGTGTAAAAGAGTTTGTTGGTGTCATTGCAGGAGGTGAGGAGGATAATTTCTTCAGTTTTATCTGACAAGCACTCTTCTAGGCACAGATGGCACAGTGACAACGCAAATGCTCTCTGCTCTCTGCTCATACAAGACAGAGTGTAAAGGAGAAAAGACCTACATAAACTGGTAGAGATGTTGTGGGTCGAAAGCACAAGGGATGAAATTTTATAAACATGCAGTTAATTTATTAGGAGTGTTCTCAGAAACAGCAATAATGGGAAATTAATTGAAACAGGCATAGAAAGAAGGAGAAGTTGGACTATAAGCCAGAGCAAAAATCTTAGCTGAATCTAGACCTCAGCTCTAGAAGCTAGAACCTAGGAGTTCCCATAATGAGATGAGTGGGACTTAAGTTTATTTACCCCTGAATGGGTCACAGTTGCCTTTCATCATACTACGCTGAGAATATACAAATTTGGCAGAATCAAGCTTCCTTGCCCAAGCCCACCTCCATGGGTTAAATCAGCTCATGGTAGCCAATGATCAATGTTCTTTAGAGCTGTCGTAATGAGCCATTTGATTTTGTAGGAGTGTGGAAGTGGGAGTGGGTTAGACAGTGTCCCCACAGAATCTGTTACAATCTACTTTGTTCTCTTCAGATCTACTTGCTTCATGTAAATTATTATTTTTTATTGGTGCATTGTAGTCATACATTTAATAGGGTACAAGATGGTAGAGGCATACATCTACACATCACTCATTTAGCCCTTCCCCAAATCTACCCCCATCTCTCCCCCACCCTCCTTCTCTTGTTTGGCTTAGTGAAAGACTTTGATATGTTTGTAAATGTACATCATGCACATTAGTGAATTTTCTCTTTTTCTCCTTCCCATCATCTCCAGTCAGGCCTCTATTTGCTCATCTATGGTTTTCCATCCTTCATCTAGAGTTCCTCCTATGACCCATTTTCTCCCTAGCTTCCACATATTAAGGAGAGCAAATGCTTCAGAGATTTAGGGAACTTTGCCCAAAAAAACACATGAAGAGAAACATCCTCAATATGAACCAGAGTTCCATGCTTAAATGGGCTTCTAGGCCCATCTGATACTCAACATTTCCCTCCTACAACTTCTACATAAATATCCCTTCACAACCATCTTTCCTAGGATTGATGGATCATCTAATGGGATGACTCAGACTCTCATCTTGGAAATATCTGCAATCTGAGTTATTAGGCTTCTTTGAGATGATAGAAACTGCACCTGGGTATTTTCTGTCAAAACTAAACAAGGCAATAAAAAGAGAGATAAAATAAGATCATTATGTTGTGAATGTATCCCATCATTCTCATTGTGAAGTTGAAACTCTATTTTCCCCCTGATTATCAGGGCCCTTGATTCTTGTCAGGCAGGGTTCTGTTTCTGCTGGTTTCTTGACAAATTAAGCCTCAATTGAGAGGGAAGAAGTCATAGCTTAATATTTAATTAGAGCCTTGTTGACTCATCTAGTATAAGCATTTCTCCTCTGGAAATCAAGACTATTAAACTGTAAGCCCAGATCTATGGGAACAGAAAGGACAAATTCTGAAATTGGATTTCTAGAAATGATGGTATATCACTCCTTTTCACCTGACTTCCCAGACTCAGATATTCTAACGCTGGAAAAAATAGCATGATATATAATGGCCTTTCTTGCAGATACCAGCAAAAGCCACGCCCTCTCGGCATCTGCATTATTATTATTCATGCAGTCCATAGGCAGAATCTCAAAGTGAGAAACAGCCCCAAGAGAAAGTGTGGTCGCTGGCCAAAAGTACTCTCCACTTTTAGATATTCTTTCATAACTATTATTCTTCTAGTATTCTTTTAACTCTCTATACGAATTGCTCCGGTGATGTGAGATCAGGACTATGAAAGAAATTGAGTCCGTGGAAATAAATTCCCTAATAATTTGTCTAAATGCCCTTGGCTCTGCTCAATAGTAATGAAAAAACTGGCCAGAACTCAGATGCTGTGATAAGCATTCCAGCTGCAGCAATCACAAATAGTCTCCAACCCTCATTCCTATCACTAACTTAGGTTAAGCCATTAACTCCAGTAACCAGTGGCTCAGTTTAAAGTAACTCTGTTTATCCTTGAGATCCTGCCTAGAGACAGAGAAGATAAAACTTTGTGTGTGACTTCAAAGCAATTTAGTTGATGAACAACTTAGTAGCCCAAATACAATAGAGCCGAAGGAAAAAGATTGTTGACTTTTACACCCAGTATGAGCATTCCCCGAGACAGAGAGACTGGCCACATGGTTAGAAATGAATATGATGAAATAAAGGACAGATGTTCTAAATATATATGTATGAAGGAAAGGAAATACCGTAAGAGTAAGAAAAGCATTTTTGCATGAAGAAGAGCTTATCATAAGAATGTCCCAACTGGGAAAGAAAGGAATTAGAAAGTTAGAAGCACGTTGCAGAGAGTTTGTGACAGGGAAATTGATTATTAAAGATAAATAGGCTTTTAATAGGCTTGTTGTCTAAAGAAGAGTGCTCAGCAGTTAAGGAAATACATCTGACAACTAAATCCAAGAACTTCATGGTGTTGTTTGTGTTGTTTTGTCTGCCAAACTGTGTTGTGAGTTTGCTTAAGATTTCAGATTTAGAAGGTAAGATGCCAACACCTGAAGAAACTCTATCACATCCACCTGAATCACCACATCTCCCCACACTTGCTATATGAACTGAGCCCAAAAGATGGGAAGTTCCAAGAAAGTTAAAGAAGATTCCCCAAGAAGCCTCCAAGCCTTGGGCGTGCCCGTCTCTTCTGGAAGATTGCCCTTTGGAACTGCTTGTCTGCAAGATCTGGGAGAGGATCTGGAGTTAATCTCTTGAAAGCCAAAAGCCAGCTGAAAACTGGACTAGTTTTTTTTTTACCTTCGTTTAATTGTCATTCACTATTGTTTCACAGTGATTGCATTCGCTTCCTTTTCTCTTACTATTAACTTTACTGGTGAAGGGTATAAATTTGGGGGGTTCTTGTAATAAAGTGTCATTGGCTCAAGAAGCCTTTGTCCATATCAGATTCTTTCTAGAGAGCGCCGTCACTAGGAATTCTTAGTTCCTAGAAGGGAAAGAATCGCTGCAGATAAGAGGCTGCAGTACTTCACTCTAATCCTTCCCCAACTTTGCTGAGGCTCTCGACCGTGAGTGGACTCACGCCCCAATTAGACTGAGCTGGTCCACGACACTTTCTTTTAGAGCACTTGTTTGGGTACTTGAGGATTAGGCTCTACTCAACTAGGCTATCACCTATATACTGAAATCTCAGCTGTGTCTCATCATCATTAGACTGATAGCATCTTGCCTATATAATTCATACTAAAACAAGGAGCACTCATTACCACATCCTCACATCTGTACTTCTTTATCTATAATGTAAGATCCTTGGTTTAGTATTTGTACCTTATAGGCCAAGGAGCTAAATATGAGGGTTCTATTAACTACCAAGAGAATCCATTTCAATTACATATTCATTCAGGAAATAACCAAGTTTTGGGAGATTATATAAGGTAAAATAGAATAAATGAGAAATTGATTACATCTGGAGGCATCTGGTAGTTTAAGGTAATGGTAATCATGCCATTAGTTTCAAAGCATATGATTTTTTGGAGTGGGAGAAGAGTGAAGTGAAAGGTAGGAGGCAGGTCTGTCATGTTGACCCTTGAATTGCATGCTAAAATGTTTACCCATCATATAAAGAGGTATAATTCAGTAATGAAATGCAAAGTGTTGAAATCTTGTAATAGTGTGAAAGTTATTTTGGAGAGGTCAAGACTAGTCAGCAACTTAAAAAAGAGTATATGCAATGTGAGAAAAATAGAGAGGTCAAAAATTGCTATGCTTTTCATTGAAAAAAAAAAGTAAGAAGAATGGACTTTCCATTAACTGAGATATGGAAAATGTCAGAGGGTCTTGTATAGGGGGAGACCAACAATTCAGTTGGACATCTTAGACAACTAATAGATGTCAAAAGGCAGTTGATTATAGAATTATGGAATTCAAAGTAGTGATGCATGCTATATATCTATTTGGGAACCATCAACACACACATGGAATTTTAAATTAAAAAGAGTTAAGGAGATCATCAGTAGAGTAAATGGAAATAACAGGAGAAAGGGTCCAAGAATGAGCTTAATGCTTTCAAAAGTTTTGCAGTAAGCAGGATGAAGAGGAATCAGGAGACTGAGAAGAAACCAGAACAAGAGCAGAAAAACCTGGTCCTGAAAATAAAGGGAGGAAAAGTGTCTAAGAGGAAGGGGAAATCAGCTGTCGCAAGTTCTACTGCATCAGTCTATTAAGTTGGTGATAGATGCAAAACAGGAACTTTGGTCAAAAGACCAAGAAAGTGATTTTTTGTTATTTTTATGTTTTTATTTTTTTTAGTTGGATTATTTTAGTGGATGAAAAAATAGCAGCATGGCTGTCTTTTCAAGTGAAATATTTGACAGGAAAAGCCATGATACTGAAACAATATTCTCCAATTAGTAGTTGAGAAGATTTGTGATTTAATAAAAATGTGGACAAATTGGCTTTTATATATGAACATATTTAGCTCATATTTACAAAACAGCAATATTTATCGGACAGATTTAGGCAGGCAAAGGGATGTAGTGTTGGAAGTCTGTGGAAGTGTCTTCTAATTGCCTTTATTTTTTTAGTAAAATAGAAAGCATGTTTATTTCCTTCTTTAAATGTTTCCTTGCTTATATTGTGAACTTCCCAGCATACTTCCTCAATCCATCCACCCAACCAGTCTCTAATTGCCTTTTTACTCTATGTGAAAATTTACTTGTGGCCAGAGTTCTTTGCAGTCAATGAAATCTATGATGATAGAAGATAGGGAATAGTTAAGTATCACAATTGATACTGTGAGACTCAGTTTATTCTGTAATACATGACCAAGAATTTTTAGGGGAAATTACCCATCTGTAGTTGCAACGTTACTGGGAGTATATTTGATCCAATTCTGTGACATTTCTCCTTCTTCCTTGCTCTGCTAGCTACTCTGCAGCATTCAATGCTTTGACTTTGGGCTGTAAGAATCTGTCCAGTTCTCAGCATTCACATTAACTAAGAGAATACTTTCATCATCATGATAAGAGAATAGTATTTTAAAGGCAGTGGATAAAAAATACTTAAACAGAAGCTCTCAAATTTCAAATTTGGCTGATCATTGGACCCATCTGGATCACTATTGGAAAAATATATGCTCTTGAAAGCAGGTTTCAAGTAGGGTCAGACATGATAATTATATGTACTCACAGAACCACAGTGCCTTTATCAGTAAGAGTGAAGATTTAAAAATCCCTTTTTATTCCTAGTACAGTGCCTGGAATACTGATGTAGCTCAAATCATGTTTAAATTCCCTATACAATGTGTTTTCCTGGACAGATCTTACTAATTTTTATTATGTAAAATATACATAACATAAAATTTATCCTTTTAACTATTTCAAGTCTTTAGAGGGAATTTTTTTGTTCTTTTGCTTTTTTGTGGTTCAGGAGGTGGAACCAAGGGGCTTTTAACCTCTGGGCTATACTCCCAGACCTACTTTATATTTTATTTGTAAACAGGGTCTCACTAAGTTGCTGTGAGCCTCACAGACCTACAGGAAGATCGCTGAGGCTGGCTTCGAACCTGTGCGATCTTCCTGTCTCCGCCTTTTGAAAAAAGAGTCTCACTGAGTTGCAAAAGGCCTCATTAAGTAGTAGCTCAGGCTGGTATCGAACCAAGATCCTCCTTTCTCAGCCTCCTAAATGCTGGTATTACAAGCATGCCCCACCACATCTGGCTCCTTTCTTCTGTTTTTTTTTTTTTTTTTTTTTTTTTTTTTGGTGTGTGTGTATGTATGTGTTTGTGTGTATGTGTGGTACTGGAGGTAAAATCCAGGAAATTTTCCACTTCCAGGTTATACTCCCAGAACAATTTTATACTTTATTTGGAAACAGGGACTCACTTAGTTGCTGAAGCCTCACTAAGTAGCTGGGACAGGCTTTTAACTTGTGCAATCCTCCAGTTTCAGTCTCCCAAGCACTGGAATTACAAGCATGCACCACCATATTCAGCTCCTCTCTTCTGTTTTTAAGAATGAATATTAGCCAGGCATGGAGGCACACACTTGTAATCTTGGCATTTGCGAGTCTGAGACAGGAGGATTCAGGTTTGTGACCAGCCTCAGCTATTTAGTGAGGCACTTTGCAACTCAATGAGACCCTGTTTCAAAATAAAGAGTAAAAAAATAGGGTTGGGGATGTAGCTCGGATGTAGAATGTCTTTGGGATTGAGGGAGGGGGGGAATGGGACAGGGAAGGAATAAGGGCTAATTGAATGATGTGTGCTGGTATACCCTCACAAGTCTTGTAAGTCCTGGGCGTGGTGGCACATGCTTGTAATCCCCATGCTTGGGAGGCAGAGACAGGAAGATCACGCAGGTTCAAAGCCAGCCTCGCTGGCTTAAGGGAACCTGTTTCCAAATAAAAATATAAAATATAGGTGTCTGGGAGTGTAGCCTGGAGGTACAAGGGTTTCCAGGAACCCCAGCAGTACCACCAAAATAATCCCAAGAAAGAGACAGGTTAATGGCTCAGAGTAGTTTATAAAATTTTATAAATAAGATAAAGTAGCTGATCTTTAAAAGATCTGTGATTGATGCTTGAATAAGTGAAATGGTAAGAGAGGAGGCAATTCCTCAAGTAGCAATACTATATGTATCAGGTTAAATATTATATGCACAAAGGGTCAAATGAAGGACTAAGAAGCCTAATAGAGGACAGGGAGACTCCTGGCATTGGCAGAACTGAAGAATTATTTGTAAAAGTGAAAGGAAAGTTGTTTGGAAAAAAAATACATTATGAAAAAATAAAAAACAGAAATAAATATGACTTTGTTGATAGTACATATATGTTTCTTAGAGGCTCTTTAAGAAGGAAAGTCAGAAATGACTTTTGAATTTATCAGTTTTACTGGTACTTGAAAAAAACTTGGTTAGAAGTTTTATTCAGAATTATACAGACTGAAGCAAGTGTTGACAAGGAGGCAGCAATTTCACTAAAGTAGATGTGCATTAAAAGATCCACACTAACTGTACATATCCTTGAAAAGAGAAGCCAGAAAAAATAAAAAAAATGTTATAATCGGGATGGAGTGGATGAAATTTAGCAAGATATCAAGGATGAATACAAATTCTTTGTCTGACAGAGCTGTGGGAATTTGGATGGAGAGCTGTTCTATGAGAAGTGAGAGACATTTATTAAGTTGTTTATAAAGTCTGGACATGCTTGATACAATTGGCTCTTACAATAGTAATAGATACATTGATTTAGAAACACTAGATACAATAACCTATACTTAATTCAGAACCAAGTTTAAAATTCACAAACATTTAATACCATGTTTAGTCTTCCCTGAATCATGAGTCTCATCACATTGAATCATTCAAATCATTCAACTTCCACTCCCATTTACACATTGACATTTCAGCCACATCTAACCACTTAAATACCCATATTTTCTATATTACCTTATGTCTACCCTCCTTTAGTCATGTTTCTTGTGCTTGTAACATTCTAACATCATCTTTGCTGAAATATCTTTTCTTTCTTCTTAGCCATCTCTTCTTTTTTATATTTATTTTATTTTATTGGTACACTATAGTCTCACATCATAATGTGGATCATACTGACAATGACATGCATTTACACAGTATTTGGTACCCTCCCCCCTACCACTTCCCCACTTCTCCCCTCCAAAAACTGAGTGTCCAGGTTAACCATGCTACATCCACACTTAGCAGATATTTGAACGTAGCTCCACCATTAATCAACCTCAGCCTTCTTCTTTTCTTACCCTTCATTTATAGCTTTGTTGAGGTTTCCACTTCATTATCTGGAGTCTCTCTGTTATATCTAATACTCCCTAGTTTGGATATATTAGAGAAAATATATGTCCCATCTCTTTCTGTGCTTGGCTGGTCTCTCTTAACCAATGTTCTCCATCTTCTTGCAAATGTTTCCATCTTCTTGCAAATGACATGATTTTGTTTTTCTTTATTGCTGAGTAGAATTCCATTGTGTGTATTTCCCATAATTTTGAAATCCATTAATCTGTTGATTGAGACTTAGATTGCTTCCATATTTTGGCTATTATGAATTGTGATGCTATGAACATAGGTATGCAAATGTTATTGTAGTTCTCTGATTTCAACACCTTTGGAAAGATAATAGAGTGCTATAGCCGAATCATATGGTGAATCCATTCCCAGTTTTTAAGGAATCTCTACACTAATCTCCAAAGAGGCTGAACTAGCTTACACTCTGACCAACAGTGTAAAAGAGTTCCTATTTACCCACATCATTGCCAGCATTTGTTGTTATTTGACTTTTTTATGCTTGATATTCTGATTGAGGTTAGATGAAATTTCAGTGTCGTTTTGATTTGCATCTCCCTGATGACTAATGATTTTGAACATTTTTTCATGTATCTATTAACCATTTGAATTTTTCTTTTAAGAAGTGTCTATTCAATTCAGTTTCCCATTTCTTAGTTGAGTTATTTGTTTTGCTAGTGTAGAGTCCTTTAAACTCTTCATATATTCTGGGTATTAGCCCTCTATCAGAATGGTGGCTGGTAAAGATCTTCTCTCACTCTGTAGGCTTTCTCTTTAGGTTCTTGATGACTTCCTTTGATGAACAGAAACTGCATCACTCTTTTTGCTGATAATTGCTTTGAATACTTTGGGTCTTTTCTTTCTCCATATAAAATTACGACTGATTTTTCTAGGTCTATGAAGAATGTCATTGGTAGTTTGATAGGAATTATACTGAATCTGTAGACCACTTTTGGAAGAATGGTCATTTTGATGATATTTATTCTGCCTAACCATTAGCTAGGGAGATCTTTCCATCTTCCAAGATCTTCAAATTTTTTCTTAAATCTTTAATAGTTTTCATTGTAGAGGTCTTGTACATCTTTGGTTAGTTTTATTCCTAGGTATTTTACTGGTTTTGAGGTTATTGTGAATGGGATTTTTTCTTTATTTCTTTCATTGTGGATTCATTATTGGCATATACAAAAATAACTAATTTCTTTAGTTTGATTTTGTATCCTGCTACTTGCTGAATTATTTAATCAGTTCCAGTAGCAATTTGACTGAGTTCTTTGGGTCTTCTTGATATAGAATCATGTCATCATGTCTTGTCTTATTGTTATGCCAAGATTCTCGATGACTATACTAAAAAGGAGTGATGATAGTGGGCAGCCTTGTCTTGTTCCTGATTTTAAAGAAAATTCTTATAGTTTTCCCCATTAAATATGATGTTGGCTTTGGGTTCATCATATATTTCCTTCATGATGTTGACACACATTTCTTTTATTCCAATTTTCTGCAGTGTTTTTTTTTTTAACATGAATGGGTGTTGGGTTTTGTCAAATGCTTTTTCAGCATCTATTGATATGATAATGTGGTTTTTGTCTCAGTTCTATTTATATGGTAAATACCATGTATTAATTTGCTTATGTTGAACCAGCCTTGCGTTTCTTGGATGAAACCAATGTGGTTGTGGTGTACAATTCTCTTGATATGGTTTTTAATGTGCATAGCTAGTATTTTGTTCAGAATATTTGCACTTAAATTCATCAAATATATTAGTCTGTATTTATCTTTTCTTGAGGTATCATTATTTGGTTTGGGATTAATGTGATACTGGCCCTGTAGAAGAAATTTTGGAGAATTCCATTTCTTTTGATTTCCTGGAACAGGTTGTGAAGTATTGGGATTAATTCTTTTCTGAAAATTTTGCAAAATTCATTTGGAAACCAGTCTGGGCCTGGGCTTTTCTTTGATGTTAGAGTGTTTTATTGCTGTTTCTATTTCTCTGCTTGCTATTGGTAGATTTAGGCTTTCTCTGTCTTCTTGGTTTAATTTATTTAGATTATTTGTGCTTAGAAATCCATTGATTTCTTTCATGCTTTTGAGTCTATTGAAGTATAAATGTCAAAATAGTTTCTGATAATTATTTGAATTTCCCCACTGTCTGTGTTAATGTTTCCTTTTTCATTAATGATTTTAATGATTTCAGTTGATTCTCTTTTATCTTTCATCACATTTGCCAGGGGTTTGCCAATCTTATTAATCTGTTCAAAGAACAAGCTTTTTGTTTTGTTGATCATTTGTATTGTATTTATTCTTTATTTCACTTATTTCTTTTCTGATTTTAATTATTATGTTCCTTCTACTGGCTTTGGAATTAGGCTTTTGCTGTTTTCCTAGGTCCTAGAGATGTGTCATTAGTGTTTTGTTTTTTTTTTTAATTTGATGATTCTCTGTTCTTCTTATGTGAGCACTCACTGCATTCCTCTTAACACCACCATCAATGTATTCCATATATTTTGATATGTTGAGTCTTTATTTTCATTTAATTCCAGGAATTTCTTTATATCTCCCTTTATTTCTGATCTTACCCACTCCTCATTCAATAGTGTATCATTCAAGCTCAATGTATTCAAATAATTTATTTTTCCTTCTTTTGTTGATTTCAACTTTCATTTCATGGGAAAGAAAAAGTCAGCATACTTATGCAAATATCGAGATGTGACATAATTAGGTCAAAGATAATATGTCTATAACACAGCTCAAGAAAGGAAAGAAAAATATGAAAAGAAGAATTAAATGTTAAAAATATACCCAAGTACAATTGAATTGTGTGTATATCCCATAATTTGTGATGCATTCATCTGCTCTGCTAATGGACACCTGGGATTGCTCCATGATTTGGCTATTGTGAATTGTGCTGCTATAAGCATGGTTATGCATATTATTACTAAGATTTTCTTATTTCAGTCCCTTTAGAAATATACTTAGGAGTGGTAGCTGGATCCTGTGAAAGATCTATTCTCAGTTTTCTGAAAAATCAGCAAACTGCTCTCTATAGCAACTGCTTTTATGCAATTCCATCAACAGTGTAGAAGAGTTTCTATTTCCCCACATCCTCACCAGTACTCACTGTTGTTTGACTTCTTTTTTTTATTTTATTTTTTTTATTGGTGAACTGTATTCATACATCATAGTAGGATACATACTTTTGTAGACATACATGCACACTTTTCCCAGTCAGCCCCCACCCGCCCCATTCTTTCCCTATCCCTCCCTCCCACGCTTGGCTTAGTAGTTGACATCTAGTATTATGGCAATTTATCTAAAATTAAAAATGATAATCTCACATAACAGTTTCATTTGTCTGATACCAAGCTATTGATAACTTAAAGATAACATTTCAATATTTCTTTTGGCTTTCTTTCTTACCAGAGAATATTTTTTTCTATTTTTTAGGTGAAACTATCATATATTTATATATTTATTTTTCAGAAAAAAATCTATCCCACTGTGAAATATGGACTCTAGGTACCCAAAACAATCTAGAAGATATATATTTTCTGATTTCAAACCATATAAAGCTACAATAATTGAAACAGTGTAGTACTATTCTGAAGGGAGATATATAAACCATTCGAGTTAAATACAAGCCTAGAGCTAAATTCTTCCCTATATTGTCAAGTTATTTTTGACAAGGTTTCCACTAACATTTGGTGGTGGAAATATTATCTTTTAACTAAATATTGTTAAAAAATAATAATTACATGGAAAAGAATAAAATTGGACCCTTATCTAATCCCATATACAAATATTAACTCAAAATAGATAATAGACCTAAATATAAATCTTAAGATTATAAACTTTTAGGAGAAAATCTGGGTCATAAAACCTCACAACATTGAAATTGGCAGTGATTTCTTGGTTATGATTTCAATGGCACAGGCAACAGAGGAGTATACAAACTCCCTAAAAAATAAAAAAAAAATTGTATATCCAAAGACAATGTAAACAGAGTTAACAGTTACTAATAGAATGGGATAAAATATTTCCAATTGCTATATCTGAAGGTATATTAATATTCCAACTAGAAATCCTAAAAATTAACAACAATAAAGGCAAACAATACCATTTAGAGATAGGTAAAAGACTAACATAAATAATGAATCTCCACAGATAACCAATCTTAGTTGTCTGTTGGATGGAAAATCTTGTTTCTCTAGTTCTGGAGTGTGTTACTTATTTCTTCTTTGTAGTTAATCTCTTTGAGTATTTTCTCTAGTGCTGGTTTTGAAGACATAAATTCCTTCAGTTTCTGTTTGTCATGGAAGCTTCTTATTTCTCCATCTAATTTGATAGAAAGTTTTGCTCGGTAGGAAATTTTTGGCTGGAAGTTGTTTTCTTTCAGAGTTGGAATATGTTACTCCAAGCCCTTCTGGCTCTCATAACTTGGTTTGGGAAGTCTGGAGTGATTCTAATTGGTTTGCCTCTGAATGTCACTTGGCCCTTTGCTTTTGTTGCCTTTAAGATTCTCTGCTTGGCTTCTACATTGGTCATTTTGACAATTATGTGGTGTGGGGATCCTCTTCTCTGATCCTGTCTAAAGGGAGTTCTTTAAGTTTCCTGGACCTGTGTATCGACCTCTTGCTCTATGTCTGGAAAATTTTCTGCTATTACTTCCTTGAAGAGATTGTTGATCCCTTTGGTTTCACTTTCTTTTCCCTCCTCTATTCCAATTATTCTTAGGTTAGCTCTCTTAAAATGGGCCCATATTTCTTCAATATCAGATTCCTGCTGTCAGATATTTTTTCCTAGATTAGAAACTATGTGTTCATTTTTGGAATGATCATCTTCTAAGAGCGAGATTCTGTTCTCCATGTGTTCTAATCGGTTGTTTGTGCTTTGAATTGAGGCCTTTACTTCATTAATTGCATCCTTTATCTCTTTTTGGCTCTCTCTGAGTTCTTTTCGAAGCACCTCTATTATTTCTACAGTTATTTTCCTGATTTGATCTTCTAGAAATCTCTGATTTTCTGTTTTATCGGGTTCTGATCTCGTGGGGTTGTGGGTATTTATTGCTCCAGTATTATTCCTCTTTCCCATGATTTTGGAAGTTTGTGCCTTCTCTGGGTTCTTCCCTTGGGTCACTATGACTTCACTTAAGGTGCTCTGGATCTCGAGTCTGTAGTATCTCAGACACCACTACTCCTTTACTGGGTTGTCGCACAGAGTCTCCGACCCAGAGAATCGATAGAGGCTGCTTTAGACTGTGCGGGGTGCCAGGTTGCACGTTCTCCTATGGTGTGATATCTCTGCCACCGCCCCTCCCCCACTGGGTCAAGTCCCGGGGAGTACAGTACTGGGATTTCTCCTCTGTGTCCTGCAATTTGACTCACTGTTCTTGAGTATGCAGATGTAGCCCCACTGGCCTCGCTGAATTCGGTGCTGCTGCCGCCGGTGGCAATATGGCCCACTGCTATGCCCTTGGCTGTGGGGCTGGTGTTTTTCTTCTTGGTTTTGATTTCCACTCTGAATCCCTGCAGCGTGTGCTGAGCTTGGCCACTGGGAGCTTTAGATGCTCTCTGCGTGGAGAAATCCCGCCTGGCTGTTCTGCAGTGGCTCACCTCGGCTTGCTGTAGCCGTCCTGTGAATTCGCCGGGGCTGACGGCAGTATGGCGCTGCTGCCGCGTCTGCCGCGTCCTCGGGCATGAGGCTGGTGTATCTCCTCTGTGGCTCTGTTCTCAGTCCGCTTTCTCTCTGGAGCCTGGTGATTTTTTGTTTCACTGGTGATAGTGTTTTCTGGCTATGAAAGGCGCTGATTTTGTGGTAATGGAGATTTGTTGTTAGCGGGGCTCTTAAGCCCCGCTTTTCTCAGTCACCATCTTCCCGGAAGTCCCTTGTTTGACTTCTTGATGATTATCATTTTGACTGAGGTTACTTGAAATCTCAATGAAGTTTCAATTTGCTTCTCCCTGATTGCTAATGATGTTAACATTTTTTCATATACTTATTGACCATTTGTTTCTCTCCTATAGTAAAATGCCTTGTCTTTCTAATGTTGTCTTTTAAAAAAGATGTTGGTTCAAATATAAACTCTTGCATAATATATTAAATTTGATTCTTATTTTTAAATTAAGATAAGTATTAATATCATTGAATCAATTTGTTCCTAAAATGAAATAACATGAATGCTTAAGTATGAGGCATATATCACAAAACAGAAGCACTTTATGGTTGGATTTTGTTCTTCCAGAAGCATTTGGTTGCCATTTTAAGCCCAAAGACAGCAGTGTTAAAAGGTGGAGCCTAATAAGAAGTGGTTAAATTAGGAGAGCTCTGCTTACATGAATTAATTATGTCTTTAGTGTGGGAGTTTGTTGTAATGAGATTAATTTTGCTGTAAATGAAATATAGAATCTTTAAGAGCCTTTATAATTATTTTTAAAATTATTTGCCATACCATTAAACAACATTTTAGATGGTGACATGTCAAACTTCCTGGATTTTCAAAGGAGTACTAGGGGGGAGCAGAGCTCTGAGTCAGCACATGGAGGGTTTATAGTGTGAATAGAGTAAGACCTTTTTTGTACTAAGTCATTAAGATTTGGCGTGCCATTTTTTGACAACTTTTTCTAACAGGTTGCTCCTTGAACTTTTGTGGGGGGGTTGTGTGTGTGTGAGCTTGTGTGTGTGGGGGTGTGTGTGCTTGTGCACTTTATTGGAGATTGAGCCAGTGGACATTCTACCTCAGAGCTACATACCCAGCATTGTTTTGGTCTGTTTAAAAACAGGGTCTTGTTAGGTTGCAGAAAGCCTTAAAGTTCCTGCAGAAATTTCCTGAGCTTTGTATCAAATGTGTGATCATCCTGTCTCAGCCTCCCAAGCACTGGGATTATAGGCATGTGCCACCATACCTAGCTGATTTTTAAAATTCTATGATTTGATGTTATTGGAGCATTGTATTCAGAGCCTAAAATCCTGCAAAACTGAAATCACTGCTCACAAAAATGAACTTGTCACTACAAGCTAGTTGGTAAAATTGTCAATGAATGCAGGTTACATGAGCAATTCTTGAAAATATCTAAGTCACTGATAAAAATAATTGTGCACCTTTCTTGATATTATTCCCCAAAATATTGAAAATGCTTTTAGTTTAAGATTTTCATTTCAATTTTTTCTTTTGACTGTGATGATAGAAAACATGTATTTCTTCCAACAGTCTCAAAACTTTGAATTCAAGGGATTACACAGTGTCTGGATTAAACTGTCAGCTTTTACAAGTTTGAGCTAAGAAAAGAAAAATTGTGGTTCAGTATCTAAAAAAGCATACTCCTCTAGATACAGAATTATAGTGACCCTTGAAAATTGAGGGTGTATGTGAAGAAAAAGAGATAAATTTCAAAAAATGTACTACCAACAAAAATGTGTAAGTAATATTTGATAGAAGAGTTAACAAGATAATACCCAAAATTCACTTAATCAATAAAATATTAATGAGAAGAATGTGAAATGGCTACATAAAATTTCCAACCATCTGAGGGTGCTAAACAATGGTAAGCAAAAATTACAAGTTACTTTATGTATTTAATAAAGACAGAGAACTAGCATAGAACCAGATCATAGTAAAATATCTGCTGGAGGGCAATATCAATATGTTCAATTTAAAAATGACTAAAGCTGCATTTCACCAAACTGTAATGCACAATACTCTTTAGGGAATTATTAATAAGTATGCCACAAATGTATTCTATGTAATATATCCATATTTTAATAACTCATATCATATAGGTCTGTGAAGGTGTGGAATAAAGAAGGTAAAGTCTATTATTTTCCAAATATTATACTATTTTAGGAAAGAGAAACAGAACTGTTTTTATTTTGTATAAGCCCATTTTATTTTATTTTTATTTTTATTTTTATTTCTCTTTGTTTTCACATTCCCCTCTATTGCTTCTTTCTGATTCCAACCACACCCCAGGACATCTATACACACTATATATATATATATATATATATATATATATATATATATATATATATATATATATATATATATATATATATATACATAGGATAGGTTTCACCCCATCCATTAGTTTTTTTAGTACAGTGAGATAATTTTATATGCATTATTGTATTATTTTTTCACACAAACTTACACATAAAAATAACCTCCTTCTAAATCTGCTATACTAGCTATTACCAGTTAAATACCTCCTCACTGGTAAAAATGTAAATGAATATTATCAGTACTAGGGATTGCACTGCTAGGGGTGCTCTACTTTTGATCTATATATTCATTCACTTATTTTTACTTACAGCACTTGATGAGTCAGGGTGTTGCTAAATTTCCCAGGTTGGAATTTAACTTATAATACTTCTGACATAGCCTACAGTGTTGCTGGCATGCATGGCCATACACATATATTTTAATTACTACATAATATGTTATTATATGAATGGAATAAAATTAATTTAAGCCATTTATGTGTGTTCTATATTACTAAACACAGAGGACCTCTGCCAAGGTGCACAACGTCTTTCCTAATTACCTCTTTTTCAAGAATATAAGGACATTAAAATTTTGTACATTCTTCATTTATTTCCAGCTATTCTTACAATACCACCATTACAATGACACACACAAAATAAAGATCAGTGGAGGACATTCATTTTATCCTTTTGCCAATCACAAACTATAAGTTTTGTGAACATACTTTGGAACTTATTCAAATGCCTCTTACATTACATTAAGCTTTTATTTTGCCCTTTACCATTAAGATACATGTTCCATACTTTATAAACTATTCTGTTCAGATTGACATAAATACCTAAAATACTTTATTCACCATATTTTCTCTCTTCTGCCTTTTGTCTATCTTAAACTTTCTCTTTTGGTCCCCTTAGTGTCTTTTTCAATTTTCTTTATTTTTATTTTTGACCTATACTTTTATTGGTGCATTGAAGTCTCACATAATAATTTGGTTCAGAATGAGAGTGATATACATGCTCACAGCACTTGATGAGTTTTCCTCTGGCTCCTTCCCCAGTTCCTCCCTTCTTATACAAAATATTGAGATCAAAGCAGATCAACACTGATATTTTTATATATGTAAATAATGTCAGTGGAAGTGCTTCCTTTATTAATTCTCCCGGCTCTCTTCTCCTAGACCACCACCCTGACTACACTGGAGTTTTTCTTCATTATCTGAAGTTTCTATTCTATCTAAATTACTCCCTAACTTTCTCATGTGAGAGAACACATATGACCTTTCACTTTCTGTAACTGGCTAATATCACTTAACATAATGTATTTCAGGTCCATCCAATTTCTTTTCTTCTGGTTTGCAGAATAGAATTCTATTCTGTGTATATCCAAAATATTGTAATCCATTTATCTGTTGAACATCTAAGATGGTTGCATAGTTTGGCTCCTGTAAATTTTGCTGTTATAAACATGGATATGTATGTTATTATTATAATAATCTGATTGTAGTCCCTTTGGAAAGATACCCAGGGGTGTTATATCTGGATCATATGGTGGATCTATTCTCAATTTTCTGTGGACTCTCCACACCAATCTCTTTAGTGGACATACTAATTTGCAGTACCACCAAGAGTGTAAAAGAGCTACCAGTTTCCCGTAAACTCACCAGAAGTTATTGTTTGACTTCCTAAAAATTGCCATTTTGATTGGGGTTAGGAGAAATCTTATTGAAGTTTTGACTTGATTCTCCCTGATTACTAGTTATGTTGAAGATTTTTCATATATTTATTGGCAATTTGCATTTGATTTTTGGAAGTTTCTATTTAGTTCACTTGCTCATTTTTTATTGGTTTTTTAGTTTATAATTATTATTGAGTTGCTTTTATTGGATTTTTTAATAGGGCTGTTTGTTTGTTATTGGGTTTTTTTCTTATTACCTGAAGTAAGGTACTGTGGTGCCTCTACATAGTTCTTTTCACTGAGAAACTTTGGCTATTCTGGGTAATTTTTTCTAAATAAAATTTAGGATTGATTTATTTTAGCTTTGTAAAGAATGGCATTGCTAATTTTATAGGGATTGATTTGAATCTGTAGATTAGTTTTTGTAAAATGACCATTTTGTTAATGTTTCTTCTACCTATCCAAGAGCATGGTCAATATTTCCATCTTTTAAAATCTTTTATCTCAGCCAGGCATGGTGGCCCATGCTTGTAATCCCTGCGCTTAGGAGTCAGAGACAGGAGGATTGCACTGGTTCGAAGCCAGCCACGCACGCTGGCTTAGGAGAACCTGTTTCCAAATAAAAATGTAAAAATAGGTCTGGGAGTGTAGCCCGGAGGTAGAAGGGCTTCCAGGAACCCCAGTACCACCAAATAAATGAATGAATAAATAAATAAATATAAAATATTTTATCTCATTTTTTATTCTTTTATAATTTTTACTGACAAGATTTTTACCTCCTTGATTAGATTTGTTACTATGTAATTTATTTGTGGTTATTGTGAATGGAATTGTTTTTTGGATTTCTTTTTTAGATAAATTATTGTTGAAATATAGAAAGACCACTGATTTTTATAGATTTTTTATACTGATATTTTTTTAATTTGTTAATTAGTTCTAGAAGTCTTTATATTGAGATTTTTGGTCTTCTAAAATAATATCATGTTGTTTGCAGTTAGAGATAATGCCAATTCATTCTTCTCTTCCTATTTATATTCCTTTGATTTGCTTCCCTTGCCTTATAACTCTGGGTGAATTCTTATATACAATGTTGGAAAAGAGTGGTGATAGTGAGCATTCTTATCTTGTTCTTGATTTAAAGGGAATGTTTGCAAATTTCCTCATGCAATATGGGGGTAGCTTTGGATTTAATGTTTATTTCCTAAATGATGTTAGAGTAAAATCCTTATACTCTGATTTTCTGCACTGTTCCTTTTAATGTGAATGAGTATTAGATTTTGTAAAATGGTTTTTTGGCATATGTTGAGATTAATATGGATTTTTGCCTTTAATTCTATTAGGTAGCGAATGACATGGATTTATATGAGCATGCTGGATCAGCTCTGCATCCCTGAAATAAAACCATCCTCATTATTGTATACAATTTTTTTTATTAAATTCAGAGCTACCAACATATAGCATGAGGAAATTTGCAAGAACTCTCTTTAAATCAATAACAAGACAAGAATGCTCGCTATCACCACTCCTTTCCAATATTGTACATATATATAAAAGTTTAAAAAATTACTAGTTAGGGGCCCCGGGCCGAACTGCGAGTAGCACGCCAGACCCCTGGAGAAACCGGGCCCAGTAAGACGCTGGGTTCTGGGCGGGGGTCGTGGGTGGGGCACGCCAGATGGGGCCCAGGTCGCGGGACTCTGGGCCCCAGGACAAACTGCGAGTAGCACGCCCGACCCCTGGAGAAACCAGGCCCAGTAAGACGCTGGGTTCTGGGCGGGGGTCTAGCACAGGGCACTCCAGCTGGGGCCCGGGTCGCGGGACTCTGGGTCCCGGCCGAACTGTGCATAGCATGCCAGACCCCTGGAGAAACGAGGCCTAGTAAGATGCTGGGTTCTGGGCAGGGGTCGCGTGCGGGGCACGATAGCTGGGGCCCGGGTCGCGGGACTCTGGACCCTGAGCCGAACTGCGAGTAGCACGCCAGACCCCTGGAGAAACTGGGCCCAGAACAGAAAAAGATAAAGAAAAATATCGGAGAGGAGGTAAGAAAGCCGTTATGGATGCCTGGACACTGGAGATGCAGACAAAACTTATCTAAATGCACTGGAACTTATGGAAAAATTCGCCGTGAAAGAGGACTGCTATTTCTCTATATTGTTAAGAATCTCAGACATCACATATAAAGAGAGAGTTTAGCGGAGACCAAGGATAAATGCGGTATTGAAAGAGTTCTCCGCGATGGTGGTGGAGACTTGTATTCAGGAGAAGCAGAAACCGGATCTTACCAACTTTATTTTTTTGGAGAAATTACACCAAATGTCGAATGCTACCATCACACATGCTTAGGAACACTGGACAACATTCAGAGTGGAAAAAGAGCCTGGGAAGGATTTGAAACGGTGGAGGCAGTGGCAATGCCAGTGGCCAATATTCGGGGGAGGCAGAGATCTGATACATTACACCTGGAACCTTTGAAATAATAACCACAGAGACAGTGATCGGAACCTGCTGAGGGGTTAGGCGGGCGCCGGGGCCAGTGGCCAACATCGGAGCTTGCTGTGAGGCAAGGCCACTACTGAGGCCTCCGTGGCCGGGATTGGAACTTGCAGAGGGGTTAGACCGATGCTGGGGCCAGCGAGGCCGGCATTTCAGCCTGCCATGAGGCAAGGCTTGTGCTAGGGCCTCCGAGGTCGGGTCCGGAACTTGCTGATGGGTTAGGCCGGTGCTGGGGTCAGCGAGGCCAGCATCGGAGCCTGCCGTGAGGCAAGGCCAGTATTGGGACCCCCGAGGATGGGACCGGAGCCTGCTGAGGGGTTAGGCCGGTGCTGGGGCCAGCGAGGCTGGCATCAGAGCCTTCCATGAGGCAAGGCTGGTACTGGGGCCTACGAGGCCAGGATAAGAGCCTACCGAGGGGTTAGGCCGGTGCTGGGGCCGGTGAGGCCGGCATCGGAGCCTGCCTTGAGGCATGACCAGAGCTGGGGCCTCCGAGGCTGGGATCGGAGCCTGCCGAGGGATTAGGCCGGCGCTGGGGCCAGTGAGGCCGGCATCGGAGCCTGCCTTGAGGCAAGGCCGGTACTGGGGCCTCCGAGGCCAGGATACGAGCCTGCCGAGGGGTTAGGCCAGTGCTGGGGCCAGTGAGGCCGGCATCGGAGCCTGCCGTGAGGCATGACCAGTGCTGGGGCCTCCGAGGTCGGGATCGGAGCCTGCAGAGGGGTTAGGCTGGTGCTGGGGCCAGCGAGGCCGGCATCGGAGCCTGCCTTGAGGCAAGGCCGGTACTGGGGCCTGCGAGGCCAGGATAAGAGCCTGCCGAGGGGTTAGGCCGGTGCTGGGGCCAGCGAGGCCGGCATCGGAGCCTGCCGTGAGGCATGACCAGTGCTGCGGTCTCCGAGGCCAGGATCGGAGCCTGCCGAGGGGTTAGGCCGGTGCTGGGGCCAGTGAGGCCGGCATCGGAGCCTGCCGTGAGGCATGACCAGTGCTGCGGTCTCCGAGGCCAGGATCGGAGCCTGCCGAGGGGTTAGGCCGGTGCTGGGGCCAGCGAAGCCGGCATCGGAGCCTGCCTTGAGGCAAGGCCGGTACTGGGGCCTCTGAGGCCAGGATAAGAGCCTGCTGAGGGGTTAGGCCGGTGCTGGGGCCAGTGAGGCCGGCATCGGAGCCTGCCTTGAGGCATGACAGGTGCTGGGGCCTCCGAGGCCGGGATCGGAGCCTGCCGAGGGGTTAGGCCGCTGCTGGGGCCAGTGAGGCCGGCATAGGAGCCTGCCATGAGGCAAAGCCGGTACTGGGGCCTCGAGGCCAGGATAAGAGCCTGCCGAGGGGTTAGGCCAGTGCTGGAGCCAGCGAGGCCAGCATCGGAGCCTGCCGTGAGGCCAGGCCGGTACTGGGTCCTCCGAGGCCAGGATAAGAGCCTGCCGAGGGGTTAGGCCGGTGCTGGGGCCAGCGAGGCCGGCATCGGAGCCTGCCTTGAGGCATGACCAATGTTGGGGCCTCCGAGGCTGGGATCAGAGCCTGCCAAGGGGTTAGGCTGGTGCTGGGGCCAATGAGGCCGGCATTGGAGCCTGCCGAGGGGTTAGGCCGGTGCTGGGGCCTCCGAGGCCGGGATTGGAATCCTGCCAAGGGGTTAGACCGGTGCAGGGGCCAATGGCCAGCATCGGAGCCTGGCGTGAGGCAAGTTCACTCCTGCGGCCTCCAAGGCCGGGACCAAAGCCAGCTTAGGGGTTAGACCGGTTCAGGGGCCAGCAAGACCAGAACTGGGGCCTCCCATGAGGCAAGGCCGCTGCTTGAGCCAGCGAGGTCTGGATCAGTCCACTGAGTAGCCAGGCCACTACTGGGACCATCAAGAGTGGGATTGGTACTTGCAACGCAGCATGCACAGAGAAATATCACAGAAAATATAAATCAGACGCTTCTCTTAATCAGCAATAACTAGAAGGAAAAGGGCAACAGGAAGAGGTTGAGCTATAGAAAGGGCCCTATAGTGAAGCAACTAATGTGGCCAATCAGAGGGTATGTAATACTGGAGGACGGAGCCTCTTTAAAACGCAGGAGGTACATAAACAAATGTATCAAAGTAAATCACCAAAGAAGTGTGGGATGGAGGGAGGGGGAGGGAATGGGGTGGGGGCTGGAGGAGGGCTAATTGGATGATGTGTGCTTGTATATCCTCTCAAGTCTTGTACTCCAATGTGATTGATATATGACTACAATGCACCAATTTAAAAAATAAATTAAAAAAATTACTAGTTATACATACTTTAAATGATGTTAGAGTAAAATCCTTATATTCTGATTTTCTGCACTGTTTTTTTTTAATGGGAATGAGTATTAGACTTTGTAAAATGCTTTTCTGGCATGTGTTGAGAATTATGTGGATATTTCTCATTAGTTCTATTAGGTGGCAAATGACATGTATTGATATGAGTATGTTGGATTTGCTCTGCATCCTGAAATAAAACTATCTTCATCATTTTATACAATTTTTGGTATGGTTTTGAGTATGTATCACTAGTAATTTTTAGAATTTTTGAATCTATGTTCATCAAAATATTTGTCTTTAATTTTCTTTAATTTAGAAATTTTATTCAGTTTTGATATTAAAGTAAGGTGGCACTGGCTTCATAGGAGGAGGCAAGAACATTTCCTTATCTTTCTATTTCATGGAATAATTTGTAAATTATTGGGTTGAGTTTACCTGTAAACATTTTGTAGAATTCACTTGGAATCCATATGGACCTGGTCTTTTATTTGACCGAAGGTTTTTTATTGATTTTTCTATCATTTTTCTCACAATTGTTCAGTTAGGTTTTCTATATTCTCCTAGTTCCATTTATGTATCTTGTATATGTCTAGAAATCTATTGCTTTCTTCTTTCTTCTATTTATCAAAGTATAAATTTTCAAAATGAATTATAATGATGCTAAGAATATTTTCTACTGTTTGTAGTGTTGTATGCTTTTTATTTCTCATTTTTGTAATTTGGTTTGATTCTCTCTTTCTTTTGTTTACATTGCCCAAGGGCTTGCCAATCTTGTTAATCTTTTGAAAGAACCAGGTTGATGTTTTGTTGATCTTTTGTATTTTTATTCTCTATTTCATTCATTTCTGTTCTGATTCAAAATTTTCCTTGCCTTCTACTGCATTTGAGATTAGCCTAAGTTCCAGATTTTAGAACACCCTGAGGTATATCATTAGGTTATTTATTTAGCCGGGCATGGTGGCACAAGCTTGTAATCCCAGCATTTGGGAGCCTGAGACGAGTATCGCGGTTCGCGGACAGCCTCAGCTACTTAGTGAGGCCCTCTGCAACTCAGTAAGACCCTGTTTCAAAATAAAGAATAAAAAATTTGGCAGGGGGTTTAGCTCGAAGGTCAAATGCCCCTGGGTTCCATCTCCAGACCTGAAAAAAAAAAGTTTCTTTATTTGGCGACTTTCTATTTTTCTTATGTGGACATTCAGTAATATATTTTTTTCCTCTTCAAACCACTTTAAAAATGTATCATAAATTTTGGTATGTTGTACCTCTATTTTTATTTAATTATAAGAATTTAAAAATATATTTCCTAATTTATTCTATGATCCAGTCCTCATTCAAAATTATATCACTTTGTTTCCATGTATTTATGTAATTCCTTTGTAACTTCCTGTTATTGATTTCTACTTTCATTCTTTTGTGATCTGAGAAGATGAAAAAAGTTATATTACATTGTTTTGAATTTTCTGGTACTTCCTTTGTGGCTAAAACTATAGTATGTTTTAGAGGAGGTTTCATGAACAAATGAGAAGAATGTGTATGCAATTTTGCTATGGGGAATTTTATCTATATGTCTATTGGATCCAATTGTTTTATAAAATTCTTTAAGACTGAAGAATCTTTATTGATCTTTTCTTGGGAAGACTGATCTAGCAGGGTGAAAGGTGTGTCGAAGCCTCCAATAAAATTGTATTGGTGTCTGAGTGTTAATATCTTGAAGTGTTTCTTTTATAAAGCGGATGGTCTCAATTTTGAGAAATATTTACTATCATTATACTTTCTTGTTGGCTTGTTCCTTTTATAATTAAGAGTTGACCTGCTTTGTCTCTTCTGATAAGTGTTAATTTAAAGTTTGCTTTCTCAGATATGAGAGTTGCTACCCCTGTTTGTTTTCAGTATCGATTTGCATGGGATATTTTTTCTATACTTTTTTCCCTTTACCTGATAAACATTTTTGCGCATGTTGAGTTTCTTAGAGACATCATAAAGTTGTATTATTTTTTAATTCACATTGTCATGATATACTTTTTAACCAGAGAATTTAGACCTTTGATATGCATTGTTATTATTGAAACATAATATTTGTTTCTTATTATTTTGAGTTTTATTTTTTATTTAATATAATTTTATTTCTTGAGAAATTTTTCCCATTGCTGTTTCTGCTATTTTTCTGGTTTCTTCTTTGTATTTCATTTATTTAAGTATTTTCTGTAGTACCAGCTTATTAGACATGAATTATTTTAATTTCTGCTCATTTTGAAAGGTTTTAATTTTTTCTTCAATTTTGAAATACATCTTTGCTAAATATGGCAGTCTTAGTTGGAAGATTTTTTTTTCAGAGTCTGGGGAACATCACAAGTGACACTCCTGGATTTCATAATTTGGGTTCATAAGTACAGAGTCGTTCATATTTTTTTCTATGAATCTCTCCCTTCATTTTAGCTTTTGATGTATTTAAGATTCTTATTTGGTATTTATGTTAGTAATTTTGATTATTACATAACATAAAGAAATTCTTCTTTGGTCTTGTCTGAGGTTCTGAACTTTTCCTGTACGTGGATGTTCATCTCATTTACCATTTTTGAGTAATTATTTGATATTGCTTCACTGAAGAAGTTTCTAATTCCCTTTTAGTGTGTGTGTGTGTGTGTGTGTGTGTGTGTGTGTGTGTATTCCTTCTTTAATGCCTATTATCCATAGGTTAGGTGATTTGATATTGTACTGTATTTCTTGATTTTTTTTTTGTCCTGTCATCTTATAGTCTTCCCTTTATTGTTGACTGTGTAGTCAGTTTTTAATAAGTTGTCTTCTAAGAGTGAGATTCTATTTTATATATTATTTTTTTCAGCAGAGGGAATTTCTATTGAGGTCTTTTTTTTATTCATTAGCTCTTTCATTTGACTCAGGTTCTCTTTGTGAATTATTACTTAGGACTTCAATGTTTCTGTTGATTTGCTATTTAATATCATTGTACCCTTCTTCTCATTTCAATTTTAAAACCTTTGATCATTTGAAAACCAAAATTCTGAATTCTCCTTCTGGGATTTTCTGCAGCTCAATTTTTTTTTTTTTTTTTTTTTTTTTTTGTGGTACTGGGGTTCCTGGAAGCCCTTCTACCTCCGGGCTCCACTCCCAGACCTATTTTATATTTTTGAAACAGGGTCTCTTACGCCAGTGCGGCTGGCTTTGAACCTGTGCAATCCTCCTGTCTCCGCCTCCCAAGCTCAGGGATTACAAGCGCGCACCACCACGCCCGGCCTCTGCAGCTCAATTTTTTTATACTCCTTTGTTGCTGAGTTGTGGGAGATTCTTGTTTCCTCATTGGTCTTCTTTGTTATGTTTTCAGAATTTTCAAGTTAGTATCTCTGTTGAGGTGGCATCATCCTCCTCTATGTATGAGAATTCTCTATATATTTGATGTCTTTTCATAATAAGCCCTATTCTGAGGGTATATATTTGATTAACATATATATTTCATGCAATCAGAGTATTGACTTAGTCCATCAGAAGGTGTTTAACAGGATATAGTTCTTATTTGGTGCAAGCAAACAGCAGTCTCTGGTTGAC
Source organism: Muscardinus avellanarius (assembly GCF_963383645.1). Taxonomy (NCBI): domain Eukaryota; kingdom Metazoa; phylum Chordata; class Mammalia; order Rodentia; family Gliridae; genus Muscardinus; species Muscardinus avellanarius. The sequence goes on along the minus strand of NC_137792.1, from coordinate 61,220,667 downwards.
TATAGGTCCCCTTGCTCTTTAGGTCAAACTCAGCAGGGTTAGAGAATGTAACCCTGAGGCTTGTGGCCCAGCTGGTTGAGATTTAACACCCTCTGTATACCACCACTGCTCTCCTTTTTATAATCACGTGAAACACTATGCACCATTGGCCTAAAGTCTCTGTTTCACAGGTCCCAAGCTCAGCAGGAACCAAAATAATGACTTTTCAATGCTGTGACCCACTGCTGTTTTGTTGTTTGCCATGACGTGAAACTGTCAGACTTAGAAATTTATATTCACCACCAGGCCAAAACTGAGATCCAAGAGATTGTTGCATTACAACCCTGAAATATTGCAGTTTGAATAAAATTGCCTCAGGATACTGAAGCTGCTCTGCCAGATGAAATCATGTGAAAATCTGCTGGTCCCTGACCTCCTTGTTTAGCTCTGCTAGGGAAGAGAATTTCTTGTTTTTGGCCTATAGCATGGGTAGCTGAATTAATTCATCCCGGGGACAATGCTTCTGCTCTGGGCAGCTGAGATTACATGAGTGCTTGCTGGCTGCAGTACTCACATTGCCCAAAAACTGCTGGGAGAGAGTTTATAGGCTTCCAAACATGAAATACATTTGGCTGAATTATTTCACTCTTCAGACACCATTGATGATAATCCTCTGGTGATCACCACTATTTATTAATTTAGATTTCTGCTGTGTTCAGTTCTACCTTCAGTCCTTCAGACTTCGGGTGTTTGGTTGTTGCCACATGAGTCCTTAAACTATGAAGGTTCCTGCTGGGATGTTTTAGAAACTCAAGGTCTTGCCAAGCTCTGTTGTAGCCTCTTACATCCCTGAATGAAGAGTCTGTAGCTTAGCAGTACATCAAATTCAGATGCTGCCAAAACAGTTCACTGGCAATTTGGGTGGTTGGTCTAGAGATTTATGTGTTCTTGATGAGGGCAGTTGTAGTCACTCTGGTTCCTACAAGAAGTGTTTGTGGTTTCTCATTTCCAGAGGATTTCAGCCACAGCTACAGGAGTTTGTTGGGCTATTGGTCTAGGATGTCATGGAGATCCAGGTTTGAGGTATTTGAGTGCAAAGAGAATTTGATAGATTTTTTCATGTTGGTTCTCTGCAGTCAGTGGCCCTACAATATTTAGCTTCTTCTTTACTGGAATTCATCTCTTAAAACCACTGGATTTTGGGGTGTATTCATTGAAGTCACCCCTCCATGCCAGTCTGGTATGGAGCTGTACCTATCCTCTGTATTTCTATCTTTCTAATAAACTTTTTTAAATCTTCAGAAAAAAAGAACCACTGGATTTTGTAAGCCATCAGCTCCCATGCAACCTTAACAAGATGGCACCCAACTCAATTCTCCATTCACCAAATGAGATATCTGAGATTTGTTTTCAGTTCTCTATTCTCTATGCTGCCTCCATCTCAACCAAACTCTTACTTTTTTTTTTACTTGTGTTCTGACTGAATTTATTCTTTTGTCAGGATGCAATCTTCCAACTAGTTGAGTTCCAAGTCTCAGAGAAACCAAAATTAGCTGCCTTCCACTATTCTGCCATCTTAGATATCCTACTTTTTAAATTCATAAAATATTTAAATGATGTAAAATTTTATTTTAAATTTTAATGATATTCCTTTATCTTTTATGTTTTGTCTTAATTATATTTCTCATAAGAGGTTCATGAATAATATAGCCTCTAAATTCTCGCACCTTTCAAAATACCTTGGTTGTATTCTGACTCATTTTTGATATCTTAGTGACAGTATGATACTTAGTCAGGCTTGCATCTAAAAATTTTAAGACTTATAGAAGGATGCAAACAGAGGTCTATATGCCATATGTATAAATATTTATAAGCCATTTACACATATGCTAAAAATCACATTTTATATCATTCATATATATAATACTATCAACTGAATATAAAGTAATAGTTAATAGTTAGAGACTAAATTAACAAGCCTTTAAACATACAGTATCCTACCTGATAATTATATCTGTATAATGGCTTGAAAGATCAAGTTCTAATAAAATTATTTTAATCTAATTCTATACTAGGATGTGGTAGCATAGGAAAGGCCACCTGCTGACTCCTGTCTACTGGCTCCTAGATGCAGACTCATTGCCCTGTAAGGATATAGGCATCCAGAGAATAGCCAGAATGATTCAGTTTAAAGATAAAGTTTTGGGGCAAGGTGACCTTTGCGGACAAGGAGCGATGCTTTGTGTGCTATTTTGTTGTTAGTAGTCTTTAGGTACTATTTAAGGGCTTATCTCTTTGTTATTACAAATAAGAAATCCAATTCTAATCTGGTTATTTTTTCTGAGTAATTTATTCATCCTGCATTAATGTTTCTAAGAGTTTCTCTTTATCCTTGGAGACCTTGGCAAACTACAAGGCCTACAGCATAATTTTGCATAGCCTAAGAACCATCAGTAGTTTTTAATATGTAAAGTATTAATAGAAACAAAAATATGCAACAAACACCTTATGTGGCCAGAAAAGTGTGAAATAGTTATCTTTCACTTTATTAAAGAGGTTACTGACACCTGGAGTAGGGGATTATCAGCAGAATATGTTAAGATGGGTATATTTGTCAGTAATCTACTATATACATATAATTTTATTAATTTTAGACTTATATATTAATGTAGCTCAGAGTGATAGTGATATACATGCACACACCACTTGTAGAGCTTCACTAAACCTCCCTCCCCACCCTGTCATTGTCCATAATTTACTCTTAATCTCAGTGAACTAAGCAACAGATTCAGTTGTTTTGATATCTCAAGTATATTTTCTTATATCATATGTTTAATTCTCTATAGCTTGACTATATATTTGGTGCTTATAACTGAACCTAGGGGCATGTAGCCTCTGTGCACAACTCTCCAGTTGCTTAAGTTTGTCCTAAGTTTTTTAGGGTCTTGTTAAATTGCTGATGCTGACCTCCAACCTGTATTCCTCTATTTTACCTTCCCAAGTACTGGGATTACAGGACTATGCCCCCACAATCAGTTTCTTCATCTCAATTTGCATCCATAGGCAAATTTATGCTGTAGAGATTAATTATAAAGAGGCCCACTGGCATTAAATGACTGAGTAACTGTTGATGGTTTATTTTATAGGAAATTTCTAGAAAATTTTCATCAAGATTATCATTTACTGACACAACTGTGGGGCACTATGTATTGCTAGTGGGTACCATTCAGATTGATTAAGCAAATAATTATATTCCAATAGTTTTTTTTTTTAACTCTGGTGTTTAGGATTGAATCTTTACTCAATATTGTGTAAAGAAAAATATTGAAAAAAAGTTATTTAATCCAGTGCCTCTGTAACTTGTTTGAATATTCAAAATAAAGACTGGGTCACATCTTCAAATATCCTGACTTTAATGTTTTCTATTGGACTGCTGGCATAGTATGTTTCAACTCCTCAGATACTTTTAGTTTTGCATACTGATTGAGAACCACTGATCCACTAATGTTATCATATTGATTATATTATATGAAAAGTAATGTTAACATAAATACTTGTGAATAAATGGACTTTAAAATCTTAAGCCGGATGTGGTAGCACACACTTGTAATTCTAGCACTTGGGAGGCTGAAACAGGAGGATCACAGACAACCTCAGCTACTTAGTGATGCCTTTTGCAAGAACACAGTGAGATCTTGTTTCAAAATAAAGAATAAAAATAGGGCTGGGGGTGTAGCTTCGAGGTAGAATGTCCTTAGGTCTATCCCCAGTACCACAAAAAATATTTACATGTATTCTAAATTTAAAATTAGTGCTATTCAGAGTTTATAAATTAACACATGAATCTCATTGCTTGGAATTCCAGAACCCAAAGTCTTGCCAATTATTCAACAGCATCCATATATGTATATAAACAACTATTATTGTTATTTTAGTTGCACAATTTTAACTACAATTATTCTATCATTACTTCTCAAAGTTCTACAGATACTAGACCCAACACAAGTATCATATATATATGGCAGATTTTCTTTATCAAAAATTGATATCTCTATCATTCTAGAGAATACTTTAACAGTATGTTAGTGACTGCTGTGCTCTGATTGTGTCCTCCCAAATTTATGTGTTAGAAATTTCATGTATTTCAGGATAAGTTATTTTTCTCCTTCAGTAGAGGCAGAGTTCAAGATTATAGTTTGGAAACATGGACCTAGGTAACAATTGCTTTCAGAAATTCTACCCCATTTGCTTTATCAATATATAGTGTTTCTAGTGGCAATTACTTTTTGTTTCCCTATGTAAGAGTACACGGTATACTTTCTGTACTTAACATTGTTGAAAAGTAAGGCCAAAGGATGACTTCAAAATAGTCATTCAGAGAAACCATGGATGCTTGCAAGAAGATGGGATGTCTCTTACTTAATAAAGAAACCTGAATTCTCACCCTGATTAATGCAATGTGAAAGAAAAATGATGAGGAAGTTCTTGGGATCCCTTAATTTATTTGTGGAGGCAAAAGACAACATAAATTAATATTCTCTTTTGTTTTTGATATTTCTAAAGGTATCAGTCCTGCTAGATTTGTCTTTACCAACAGGGCCCAAAGAGATATTTGAGATGTTTGCCTGGGAAGAATATGGGGAAATCTCAGTTTGGGTCATGTACTTTAGAAATCTTATAAGAGTACCTTAGCATGAAGGACAGAAATTGTAGTGTTACCTAGAGAGGTTCTGAGAAAATAAGATGCCTGGACGGTGCAAAGGATGGCACAACTTCTCCTTTCTGAAGTAGTCTTCATTATTAAAAGTGGTTGGGATGAAAGTCAACAGTAAATCAGCAAAACACGCACTGCATATATGTGTATACTATACATAGCAACAGAGAAATTTGAATCGGCAGCCACACCAGGTGACAAAAAATTCTGTAAGAAAAGTTTTATGTTCACTATTCTCCCTTTTCTTCCCCAACACCAAAATTATCATATTGAAGAAAGAAAGGGTGTGGAGTGCATTTCAGAAGTGGTTGACATTGTTCCTCCCATTCCCTATCACCTACATTGGACTCCAAACAACCAGGGTTAGAGGTCTTGTCTGCATTGGGACAGAGGATAGAAAAGGGTTTTAGATTTTTATGCTACTGAATTTTTAAATATTAATATCTGAAAGTGGTCCCAAATTGACTTAATCGGATGTTGCTAAAGCACAGAAAATTAAGAGAGTATGGTTAAAAGCAATCCTTAAAAAGAAAGCTGTTTCATGATTCTAGTTTTTAGAATCACTTCACCATTAGTAAAGATGGCTATAATTCTAACTTGAAGCCTTTCCATGGCAAATAAAACATTGTCTTAAATTAACATTATTTGACTACTTCCCTTACCCTTTATGAATGAAGATCCAGTGTTGACAATATCTGTAATTTTATCATATGTCTATTTGTCATTGTGTCAAGAGAATCTTGTGGTGCCATCTGTTCTATGGTGAAATGTACACAGCTTTTTGAATCAGAAAGACTCATTTTTTCCATTGACTAGATTCACTTAATTGCCCAATTTATGTAATATAGTTTATATACATTATTAGTCTTATATTTTTGTAAGTATAAATAAATTAGTATGTGTTAAGGGCTTGGTTTGAGGCCAGTCACATTGTAAGTATTTGGAAAATATTACTTCTGTTTCTTATTTTCCCTTTTAAATTTACCCAGCTGATTTATTTGTTCATGATTCAAAGCTAGATTTACAGATATATTAGTTAAATATTTTTCACAGTCCCTCAATTTTATGAACCTTTAAAACCACTTCATTCTAAATTTTGCATTTTGGCATCCCAATTATATTATATGAATAGTAGAGCCACAATATCTGTTTCTGTGTAAATGGTATTTATTTATTTATTTATTTATTTATTTATTTATTTGTAAAAGCTTGATAACTTAGAAAATTTAGGTGAAAAGATTTAGAAGAATAAGAAAAATAATATGAAAACTAAACAAAATAACAAAATTAAACAACTATTTTATTGCTAATAAATCCTAAAGTACAAGTGTCACTTAAAAATTATAAATGCAATTTAAAAATACAAAATACAACAGGTTGTAATTTCAGTCCAATCATAGAGCCAGTGAGTGTCAGATCTAAATAAAACCAAGAGATCATCTAACCTATAAAAATGAGCTCTTTGGGTTTCTCAGTTTTCCTATCAGTAAAATAAAAAAAAGATTTGAGGAGTTTTGTAGTTCTGTTTTATGCCTGATACTATTTATATATTATTTTTTCTATAAATTAATTAACAGTGAGATATTTTATTATTTCTTCCCATGTCATAAATCAATTTGAACACTGCCTGAAATATTTCTCCCTCTTTAATAACTAGCACAGATATCAAAAAACACAAAAACAAACTAAAATAAAGGAGAAAAAGAGTCATTGATGAGCATAAAAGAGTGAAATCACCTGTGTTTGTTTCTCTAATAGCTCAATTAATTAAAACCCTTAGTCTTTCCATTTTTTATAGGTTATATATATAATTGTTAGTGTTGTTAGTGTTATAATAAATAATTATAATAGTATCAATTATAATAGAAAACCCCGAAGTGCTATAATTCATCGTATGTAGAACATACAGTTCCTTAGTCTTGTGGCAAAACATTATCTGCAACATGTCTGAGTGCCAGTTCAAAACCACAATTTCAATTTTTAACTTCTATGAATTTTTTTTCAGTACTGCAAATGGAACCTAGGGGCATTCTACCTCTGAGTTCTACTTCCAGCCCTATTTTTTATTCTTTATTTTGAAACAGGGTCTCACTGAGTTGCAAAGGGCCTCACTAAGTAGTTGAGGCTGTCTGCAAACCCAGATCATCCTGTCTCAGCCTCCCAAATGCTGGGATTACAAGCATGCACCACCACGCCCGGCTAACTTCTATGAACTTTAAGAGACAAATGCATAGTGGTTTAAGAAATCCTAAGATTTTATTCTAATGTTTTGAAAACTAAAATAAGCACCAAACTGCTTCTGTTTTAATAAATAGAAAGTAAATAAATTAGAAAATATTCACTATCTTAATAAATTTGAAAAGTTTTAAAATATGTGTATATATTTATATGTATATATGTTTTTCATATATAATCTGTATGTATATAAAGAAGAATAAATATGTGAGCAGATACATAATAAATCCAATGCAATAAAATGTTAATATGAAAAAGTAAATGGATTGTAAAGATTTATATAGAACATTGTTATGGGAATGCAAAGTGAGTGTAGTTAAAGCGTGAAAAGGGTCAAAGATAATGTCCCAAGCATGCTATGAGTTAGCAATTAAGAAGTCACGAAGAACATAAATGATCCTGAGAGATGGGGAGCAGGGGGACTCAATCTGGAGCCAAGAAGTGAAGATTTTCAAGAAGGAAAAAATCAAGCATTAACCACTGCATTTGGCACCATGAAGATTGTTGGTAAACTTGACCAGAACAGTTTCAGGGATTGAGGGGGGATAAGTTTAATCGAGTATCAATTGAAGAGATAGTTAATATTGGTGGAAATACAAACATACAAATTTTAATATGAAGGAATCATATAACTTAGAGGCAACGGATGAAAAAAGTTTACTTTTATAAATGGGAGGTATCTGAGCATAACTTTGTTGCTGAGAACAATTCAGCAGAAAATGCAAAATCAATGAAGCAGAAGAGACCAGAGTTAGTTGAGGGTCTATAATTCTTGGATATGCAAGAAAGAATGGGAAACAAGGTATACAAGGAGATGAGAAACTTTGATAGGGAAGAAGGTACTTCCTTTATTGTATTTGGATGGAAGGTTAAAAAAATGGGTTTAGCCGGGTGTGGTGGTGCACGCTTGTAATCCCTGCACTTGGGAGGTGGAGACAGGAGAATCGCGCAGGTTCTTAGCCAGCTGCGCTGGCCTAAGGGACCCTGTTTCCAAATATAAAAGTATAAAATAGGTCTGGGAGTATAGCCCGGAGGTAGAAGGGCTTCCAGGAACCCCAGTACCACCAAAAAAAAAAAAAAAATGGGTTTACAGACAAGCTGTCCAGGAGATTAAATAGTCAGAACATGAAGAAGTTTCTATTTGGATCCTTTTATTTACAACTGATATTAAAATAATCTAGTTAGGAATGACCAAAATCATAATTTTTATTAGGCAAACTAAAAATGAAATGATTTTGAGTAATTTCAGGTATTCTAGATACAGATGATACAGATGACCTGGAATTTTATTTATACAAAGGGCCATAGTGTCATGCATCTTTCCACTGGAGTTTACATTTGTAAATCAGATCCCAATTCCATCAAAATGAAAGGAATGCAAAAGTATCACCACTCTCCCATCACTGTTTCAGCAAGGTGAATTCACTAAAAGTGGATGAAACATTTTAAGAAGCAGAAATCTGCAGACCTGTGTACACAAAACCTAAATTACATACTAGGTAAAGAGAAGATATTTTGCCAATCCAATTTAGAAGAAAACGAAGCCTTCTTAGAATCAATTGAGGAAGTGTTATTAATATGAATTCTAACAATTCTAGATTCAATGAACCCCAAATTCCTCTGCAGTTAGCAATTAACATCCTACTAGAAGAATTAAACCACTGGGATAATCAGTAGACACCAAAATATTGGATTCAAAAAGTTGCTAACCTGGATATAGATATGACAAAGACCCACGGAATGTTGGAGCCATTTCTTTCCCATGGTAGCACTAACTTTTGTTGAATGGTAATAATAAATTAATACAGGAACACTTTTTACCTCAATAATTTGTTATCTTTACAAATTCCAAGTTAAATTTACATTTAAAAATCCCCCTTAAACACACACACACACACACACACACACACACACACACACACACACACACACATATATACATATATACATATATATATATATACATATATATACATACATATATATATATATACATATATGTGTGTGTGTATATATATGTATATGTATATGTATATGTATAATCTCTTATTTCTCCCATCCCATTATCCAAATATCCTTCCTCACTTTCTTCTTTCCTGTTCTGGAGATTGAAACAAGAACCATTAATGTGGACCAGTAATATGTTAACTGACAATTATAATCAATATTTGGGCTAGATTGTCAAAGTCATTTAAGCAATGTGTCTTATGAAATGGTGTCATAATATTTACCCATGGATGGATGGGCTATACATGACAAACACATCAGCAATTCAAATTTAATCTATGGATGGATCTCCTTATCTTTAAAAGAATGGAATTAGAGTAAGTGAATTTTATGGTCCATGTCAGGTCTAAAATCTATTATTCTAAGATCTAATAATCCTTTTACAGTATTTATCAGTATTGGTTACCTTATAGCTTAACCTACATGTGAACCAGTGATTTTTAATTATAATTTATCAATTTAAAATGTTAATATAGTACTTTAATTTAATAATATAATTCTTCTGAATATCCATGTAGTCTTTGGTGATGTAAAGGCAAAAATAAATTTCAATTTTGGCTTATTTTTGTTTCTCTAAGAAGAAATCCAAGTGCTTTTTTCTTTCAGATGCCCTCAGCACTTCTCTTTGAAGTAGATAAAAGGAGAATCAGTAATGAACTGATCATAGGAGAGTAATAGCCAAATATTAATTCCTTGGTTCTTCAGCCAAAAATGCTTTTTACATTTCATTCTAATTTGATGACTCAACTAATTCTAGTGTGTGCAACCAGAACTATGTTTTGAACACAAGAACTTATGCTATAAATGCATAATTGCTATAGGAATTGAGCAAGGTTACCTCCTAAAACCTGTTTGTCTGGAGATATAATTTAATCAAGTGCATCTTGAATGTTGAAGTAGTAAAAAAATTTTCTCAAAAAAATGGAAAATCTTTTAAAAGAGCTGCTATGAACAAAGCAGTTTATGAGATCATCATGAGATCATCAAATGGTTCCAACCAGAACTTACCATTTCTTGCACAAAATATATATTATATAGTATATCCAGATTGGTTATCATAACAAGAAAAACATAATTTTAAATTTACAGCCATTTGGAAGCTGGCAGTTACTTGAAAATTACTGATATTCAGTACCATTATCTATAATTGTAGACTTTTGTTATGAAGTTACATGATATTTAATATATAAGTGTCTTAGCCTAGTCCCTACAATTACAAAAATATGCAATAAATACCTTATAATATCACTAGTTCAATATATCACCTGCTTAATTATATTATTATAATACTATGCTAACAGCTTCTTGCCACTCTGGAAATGTATGAGATCTTTCTATGTGTGAGCCTGCCTGATCATGTCTACATATGTATGCTTAAACAGAATCTCTTTGAATTCTAGAGAAACTTAAGTTTCTCAGAGGAACATTACCTGTGTTAAATCATTAAGAACTGCTGATGAGGACATAAAACTTGGAAGAAAAGCAGTGTTAATCTCCAGATGAAGATCTGAATGGACACCCTTTCTCCCATCTTAAAGAAAAATATCATAAGGATATAGGAAAAACACAGTGAAATCTTGGTTGAATTAAAAAAAATCTGTCATTTCCTTCTGGCTTTTATACATCCATTAAATATACAAATACATTTAGTAAATACATTAAATATATATCAAATTATAAACATATACATTATGTATATATTTATATCAAGATAAATATATTAAATATATTATTAAATAATTATATATGTATATATATGTATATAGATATCAATTAGGTGAGACATTATTATTTCTTATTCTCTACTGCCCCCTGGAGTAAAAAAAGTGACTATAACATTAAATAGATTTCTTTCCTCTGAAACAAATTATTGGGAATTATTCAAGGGTAGTTGTGCATATTGATACATTTCACCCCTTGGTCATATACATATATATGTCATATGTATATCTTTTATGTAAATATGAGAAATAGAGGCCAAAATCAACTGAAATGACAAATAATAAAGAAAATTCTTAAACTGCACAAATGTTCCCATATGTACTTTCATTGATGAAAAATAATGGTGCAACATTTAATTTGCAAGAAAATAAATGAAAAGAAAAATGGAATATTTTAAAAAATATAAGTGGACTCATGATGCAAAATCACTTAAGATCAGAAAAGGTCTACTCTGCAAGGTGAGAATTAACCAAAGAAAGAATACTAATTATGCACAATTATAGCTAACAAGAAATTTATTAATCAATTTCATACAAGCAAACCTTCTATGGATTTTTAGGTCATAAAATAAAATTGACTAGTGTAGAAAGACATTCATTTGAAAAGCATGTCTTTGAAATACATCTCTAGAGGTCTCTCAATTACATCTTTGGTATTAATAATTTAGTTTTAAATTCTTCTGAAACTGTAATTTTTTCACTGACTCTAATATATTCCTGTTTACAGGGTTCTCAAAGGAGTTGATTCATATTATGCTTGGATATAATGTATGTACAATTACTAATTATGATCCTTATAATTATACTAAAAGAAGAGTTTTGTGTTTATTAATATTCTATAAATGATTCTGTCAGAATATTCATTATAACAACTAATCATTTGAGGTCAATTTTTATCAATCAAGAATTAAGAAAATCAGAGTCCTGTAAATATCTTTTAAAATTCTCCATTTCATAGTTAACAATAAATAATATTGGAAGAGTAGAAACATTTTCAATCCAATATTTTTATTATTATTTGTGGTACTGAGGGTAGAACCCATGAACATTCTACCTCTAAGCTACACACTTAGCCCTATTTTTTTCATTATTTTTAAACAGGGTCTCACTAAGTTGCAGAGGGCCTCCCTAAGTAGCTGTGTTTGAGTGAGAACCTGTGATCATTCTGTCTCAGCCTCCCAAGTCCTGGGATTACAAGCACATGCCACCATGCCTGGCTCAAATTTCTTATTTAATTTTATTGAATTTTATGTCTATATTACTCTACACATCATAATGAAATAGTCCAAGAGTCTCAGAAAATACTTTATCAGTCACTAGGCATAGATAAATAAGGCAGAGCCTATTTCAAAAGATTTAAATGCATATTAGGAAAAATACATTTAATTCCTTCCTTCACTTTCCTCTTCAGTCAGAAACATAGAGTACAAGATAGTGAATGACAAAAGTATGATATAAAAATATTTTATAATTATGAGGTATCACATCTTTTGTTAGAGCAAGATTTCACAGAAAATATCTGAGTCTGTATCAGGGTATAGGCCTTTGTGACTGGGTGGAGGTAATTGCTGACCTGGGAGAAATAAGAAAGTAAAAAATAATAGAGAAATTAAGAAAACAAAGAAAAGAAGAACACTTCTCATTAAAGAGTAATCAAAATCTAAAACAAATGGAAATATATATTCCTAATGACAATGAACAAACACACTCACCCAACTAGGAATTTACTCCAGATGAAACAGATAATCTGGCATAGTTAGTCTAGTTTCTTTACTTATAAATCAATATATGCTACATAAATTCATTTGTACTAACATGTTCTTTTGTATTTGCATTGTTTCTGACTACTTTCCCTCTACAAGGCAGAGAACAATAATTTTAACAAAGCTCAGTGATAGAGTATAGGCTTGCCATGTATAAGTTTCTGGTTTCAATCTCCAGGACAGAAAAGAAAGAAGAAAGGATATTTGGACAATGGGAGAAATAAGAAGAGATGAATAAAAACAAAACATTAAGGTCTTACAAAATAAGTAGAAAATTGCACAAAGAATAGGAAGAAGAAACATATTCAAATGGTCAATAAATATGAAAAATATGTTAAAACTCATTAACAATCATGGAAATATAAATTAAATTTAGGTGTTGCATATTTGTTAAAATGGCAAACAAAATTCTAAGAACAATAATTATTAGTGATGAAATAGAAAAACAAATGCTAAAATGTTGTTCATTTGTTACAATTACTTTACAGAAAAAATAACATTGTGTCTAGTAAACTTGAAAATGTACACATTTTATAAGCCAGGAACTCAACTTCTAGATGTGTGCTTAAAGAAACATAAATGTTCAAGGAAACTTATAATACATTATTTATAGCAGTGTTGTGAGTTTGTTTTTTGCAATGCTGGAGAGTGAACCCAAGGAAATTCTACCACCGAACTGTCGATAGAGATATTTTTTTTAAACAGGGTCTCACTAAGTTACAGTATGCTGTCTTTGAACCTGTAATCCTCCTCCCTCAATCTCTCAAGTACTGAGATTACATTGATGTGTCATCATGCCAGGCTTGGAGCATTGTTTTTAATACTAAAATACTGGAAACAAATGAAGTTTGTCTCCAGTATCTGTAACTAAAATAAGCCTGCAATTGTTCGTGGGGACATAGTCATTTAATCCCTGTAATAACAAGTCTGAGACAGGAAAATTTGAAGACAGTCTCAACAATGCAGTGCAAATTTCAGAAACCTAATTAGACCCTATTTCAAACAAAGAGTTAAAAAGGCTTGGAGTGTAGCTCAGGGTTAGAATGCCCCTGAGTTCAACCCCCAGTACTGCAGAAAAAAATAATAAAATAAAATGAGCCTACATAAGAAACACTCAACAATTCAGTAGATTTAAAACAATTATGATATATTTTCATTCACATGCCTGTAGATTTCCCACAGAGCCTTTATTAATCTCAGCTGAGTTGAGTTGCTCTTACATTACAAATTTGGTTTGCATTTGTTACGATCATTCCTCTTGGACAATTGGAAGGACCTGGGCTTTTTCCTTCATAGCAATGACAGAAATGCAAGAAGAAAAGCCCAAGAGACAAAATTTCAAGCCCTTTTGTATCACACCTGAAAAGATCCTTTTGAAAATAAAAGAATTCTTATAGCCATGCCAAATGCTAATTGTGTGGAGAAAAGCATTCAAACTCTAATGGGATAAATTGAAGTTTAGAAGCATTTGAACTCTAATACATTATTGGTGTGATTGCAAATTAACGCAACCACTTTGAGAAACATCATGGAAGATCCTCAGAAGAAAAAATAAACATACCATATGATCCAGCAATACAACCTATGGGAATCTACCCAAAAAATGAAAACCAAACTACCAAACTGATGATGTTCATAGATAGGAAATTCATCATTCCCAAAGTATGAATCCAGCCAAGATATCCATTAACAGATGTGTGGATTAAAAATGGTATATATACATAATGGAATTGTACCCAGCCATAAAGGAGAACAAAATTATGGCATCTACAGGGAAATGTCACAAAAAATAAGAAATAAGAAATAATGGGCAAGCCGGGCGTGGTGGCGCACGCTTGTAATCCCCGCGCTTGGGAGGCGGAGACAGGAGGATCGCGCAGGTTCGAAGCCAGCCGTGCTGGAGTAAGAGACCCTTTTTCAAAAATATAAAATAGGTCTGGGAGTGTAGCCCGGAGGAAGGAGGGCTTCCAGGAACCCCAGTACCACCAAAAAAAAATAATAATAATGGGCAATAGGAGGAACTCTAGTTGAAGAAGGGGCCCTATAGAGGAGCTATTAAGGTGACCTATCTGTGGGTATGGGAAGGGGGAAGATGGAAACTCTTTGAAGCACATAATCCACTTGAACAAAAACATTAAAGTCAATCTCTAAATAAAGTATGGGAACAAGACAGGGGGAAGGAATGGGATTGGGATTTAATAAAGGCTAACTGGGTGAGGTGTGGATGTATACCTCCATAAGTTTTTTATTCCATGAAGATATTTGACTACAATGCGCCAGTAAAAATATATTACAAAGTAAAAAAGAAGCATTTGAAGAGGTACAGGGAGGGTTGAAGAACTTGGAACCACAATTCAATCTATAATAGGTTCATAAATAAGAGAATAGATACAAACTATAGGCTCACTATAATACTCTCAATACAATAAAAATGAACAAATACAAGCTCTTTACATCAACAGTCCTAAGTCTCAAAAATATTAAGAGTAGCAAGCAAATTATTAAAGTAGGCAAAATACTTACATGAATTATTTATGCCAAAGTATATACATAAGAAAATGATAGAAATATGTACTGCCTTTATAAATACCAAATCCAGGCTACTGGTTACCTTTGAATAGGAGGGAAGGGGATGACTGGACATTTGTACATGATGATAGGAATTGCACTGTATCCTGTAATATTTTATTTTTATAAAAGGATATTAAACAAATATTAAAAAGATTAAGTATTGTTAAAGATGATGAATGAAAATCTTGACAGTATAAGTAGCTAAGAGAAAAATTATCTGGGTTTTTTTTTTTTTTTTTTGGTGGTACTGGGGTTCCTGGAAGCCCTTCTACCTCCGGGCTACGCTCCCAGACCTATTTTATATTTTTGAAACAGGGTCTCTTACGCCAGCGCGGCTGGCTTCGAACCTGCGCGATCCTCCTGTCTCCACCTCCCAAGCGCGGGGATTACAAGCGTGCACCACCACGCCCGGCCATCTGGGTTTTATATTCTACTTCTGCCATTTACTTGCTGTGTGATCTTGGATGAACTGCTAACATTTTCTGAACAGTTGTTCAATGTGTAAATTGAAATAACAATAAAAGTGTATCCCTTAGCATTTTATTTCAGTTATATGAGGTCATATATGTAAAACATTTAAAATATTTCCTGGTACAAAAATATATAGAGTATTAACTATTAATATTTTCTTCTATATTTTTCTCCATTTTTATATACTTCAAAATTAAAAATATTAGATATGAAATGAAGGAGTTAGGTGGTAGATAAACATAAATTTTTAGGGGTTTAGTTATAAAATTCAAATATTACAACTGAGGTTTTTCTCTTCTATTAGACATCATTCTAAACCAAGAGTTTCTTTCAAAATTTTTGGAGCCAATGCTTCCTTTTCTCTTTTGGATATGGTAGTTCAATAAGGCTTCTGGAAGAACCTAAGGATGGCATGAATTAATACAATACAAATGTAAACTATACTTATTTATCTTGCTGGATTGTTCCTTTTACCAGTAAAAATGACCTTCTTTGTCTCTTCTAAGAAGCTTGGGCTTGAAGTCTAACTTATTTCCTATCATACTTGTTACTCCTGCTTGTCTTTGAGTGCCATTGGCATGTATTACATTGCTCCAGCTCTTTATCTTAAGTTTGTTACTATCTTTACTTGTAAGGTGTGTTTCTTGTTTGTTCTTTTTAGTTAATCTCTTAGAATGTTTTCTCTAGTGCTGGTTTTGAAGACATAAACTCCATCCACTTCTGTTTTTCATGGGAGATTTTTATTTCCTCATCTAATTTGAGAGAAAATGTTATTGTGTAGGACATTTTTGGCTGCAAGTTGTTTTCTTTCAGAGTTTGGAATATATTACTCCAGGCCATTTTGGTTTTCATGAATTCGTTTGGGAAGTCTGGAGTGATTCTAATTGCTTTTCCTCTAAAAGTAACTTTGTATTTTGTTTTAGCTGCCTTTAAGATTCTCTCCTGGGCTTCTACATTGGTCATATTGACTATTATGTGGTAAAGGGAATCTTTTCTCTGATCTTGTCTAAAGGGGGTTCTATAAGTTTCCTTTATCTCTGTGTCAATTGCTTGTTCTATGTTTGAAAAATTTTCTGCTATTACTTCTTTGAAAAGATGTTGATCCCTTTGGTTTTACCTTCTTTTTCCCATTTTATGCCAGTTATTATTTGGTTAACTCTTTTAATATGGGCTCATATTTCTTCCCAATTTCTGCTGTCAAATTGTTTTTTCTAAGTTATAAAATATACAGTCATTTTTGAAGTGATCTATGAGTGAGATTCTACTCTCCATGTGATCTAAGGGATTGTTTAGAGTTTGAATAGATGCCTTTACTTCATTGATTACATACTTTATTTCTTTCAGACTCTCTGTAAATTGTTTTTGAATTATTTTATTATTTCTACAGTTACATTTGTGATTTAACCTTCTGGAGATCTCTGCTATTCTATTTTATTGGGTTCTGTTATTGTGGGGTTGTAGGAGCTCATTGCTCCATTTTTGTTCCTCCTTCTCATTTTTCTGAAGTCTGTACTTATTGCTTTTGATAGATTTCTCTCAGTTTCTATGTGTCAGCTGGTATATCTAAGGACAGGTTGTATTGTATTCAACAGTGAAGGTTGAGGAAGGAGGGAAGTAAGGAATAAATGGAAGAATTGGGTAAAATTTGAGATAGGATTGAATAGAATGAGAGTCTGAGTTTGGTAAGGTAGTATATACTAGAGATTAGAGATAGTAAAAATGTAGTGGTATTCTAGGAACCAATGAAGTTTCTGGTATAGTGATATAAAGTGGATTTAATACAAGACAATGGAGAGATAAAGAGAAGAAAATAAAAAGGAATAATGAGAAGAAAGTAGGTATGTACAAAGGAAGAAATTTGTGTTTGGGAAGAGAATAAATAAACAAACAAAAAAACCCATATATACACACATAAAAAAGAACAAAAATCAAAAACAACCCTAACAACAAAATAATGGAACTCTACAAATAAATGACTATTCAGCAGAAAGGTCCGCTACAGACTCTCTCTGCACAGATACCGAGTGCCACCAGCACCTTTCACATTGCGAGTCTGGTTTTGTGAGTCTTTTCAGTCTATGAAGATTGTTGGTATCATTGGGGCTGAATTTAATATTAAGCACAGATCATCCTCCATGTTTACACAGATTTGGAGTCTCAATCTCTCCCTGCCACTGTTGGTGACATATGCCTCTAGACCAAATTCAATGTAGGAGTTTATGTTCTCCATATCTAGGGTTGGTTTTACTAACTTTTCTCCATTCACCACAATTGGGAGGTCTGTGGTGGTCCCAGAGATTCTACTAGTTGGATCTGGTGTTTAGAGTAGGTCTCCCCGCACACGTTTTACTGATCAGAGCCTGAATCTGTCTGA
The DNA here is from genome assembly GCF_963383645.1 of Muscardinus avellanarius. Taxonomy (NCBI): domain Eukaryota; kingdom Metazoa; phylum Chordata; class Mammalia; order Rodentia; family Gliridae; genus Muscardinus; species Muscardinus avellanarius. The sequence continues at coordinate 61,202,832 of NC_137792.1, read as the reverse complement.
GCTTCTGTTCTTTCCGACTGCTGACTCCACTCCCACTTTCTCCAGTTTGTATCAAAAGGTATCAGATCTGGGGAATTTATCAGAGCTGCTCAAATCCCTAGGGGTGCCAGGCTGGGTGTTTTCCCATGGGAACTGCAACTTCACTTATGGTGTTACTGAGCAATGCTCTGGATCTCTGGAGGGTGTGGTAATCTCTGCTGCCACTACTTTTTCAATGGGTCAAACCACAAAATCTCAGACCCAGAGATTTATCAAGGCTACGGGAGTCACTAGGGGTAAGCGCTGATAGTATTCCTATGGGAACGACAGTTTCACTTATGATTTTGGTGCTTGCTCGTCTGGATCTCTGGTGGGCATGGTGAGCTATGCTGCTTCTGCTGGCATGACGGTGACGGTGCTTCCACAGTGCCCTTGGCCACAAGGCTGGCAGTTTTTTTTTTTTTTTTTCTTTTGTGGGGCTCAGCTCTGGACACCTAAATGGCATGGTGAGCTCCTTGAAGTTGTAGCAGGTCTTTGCTCAGGAAGAACTGATTACTTACAACCCATGCATCTGCAGCTGCTCACTTCAGATTCTTTTCCTCTGGAGTATGATAATGTGAGGCAAGACTGCTCCAGTGTGGTTCCTGCTGCTGCAAGGCAGGCAGGTTATTTTTTGCTCTCCGGTTGGTCTTCTAATCTTCTTTTTCTCTGTCTCCTGTGTTTATCATTTTTATTCCTCTACTGATAGTATTTTCTGGCTTTGTAGAGCACTGTTTTTAAAGTAATGGAGACTGAGTGTAAGAAGGACTCATAAGCACTGTTTCTCTCAGTCGCCATTTTCAAAAAAACAAAGAATACATCTTAAAAGGAAAGTAATTTAATCTTTCCTTGAAGTATCCGACTCTTAACTTACATGTGCACTCCCACCTGGATGTATCATAGCAGAAGGTAGATGGTAAAAGAATTACCCCAAATTTTCTCATTATTTTACCATTTGTAACCATTAGCTATCCTTTTATCATTAATGTCTGCTACGAGCCTTCTCTTAAACTATTCACTAATATTCGCTGATGCTCTGGATAAAAGATTTACAATGCTTGTAACTCAATACATTATATCATCCAGAAATAATTCAGAATTTGTGTGGATGTACTATTTATCAACCAAACTTCATTGTCCCATAATCTTTTAAACTGTATTTGACTTTGCTACTACATTCCCACAGCCATCTGCATCTAGGTCCTCACTTGGAAACACTCTGTATTACATTCATCTGCTTCAAATGATATAAGGAAATCATTCATGCTCTTCCTAGTTTTTACACAACTAGCCTGACTCTCAATTCTTTTCTACTTCTGTTCCAGCAGTACCATTATTGTGATCCTTGATGTTTTCATCTCTTCCAGGATATTATCACTTTATTGCCCTCTATTATCTTCATATGATACCATGTCCCCATGGCTTATCACCCAAATTCCCTCAATTGTACTTTTTACTCCTATATATGTCATACTCACCTGGTAAAACATCTAGTTTGAATTTGTGCTACTCAATCCTTCTGCCACTTATGAACTTAAGCACACTAGTGGAGATTATTAGTCGATGCCCACTATTCTTTGGTCTAAATAAGGCCTTCAGAATTTTCAATGAATACCTCCCATCCTTTGTCAACCTTTTATAAATATTCAAATTTCTTATCCTCCTGCATAGGTTATACACTCATTTTAAGTTGTGTTCCTTGCTTCCAAATTAATCCTCAAGAAACATTCAACTATCAGATGTGTTTTTCTGTATGTTTTTGTTTATTAATTATTAATAATTAATTTTGTTTATAATTATTTAAAAATTTTAAGATATATATTCATATATCATATATATAAACATTTCTACACTGCTTTTCCAGATTTTGAGGGCAAAATATCCCTGTTATTTTCTTAACCATTGCCTCTTTTGTGCAGGAAATTGAATACCTTTCAATAATATTTGGACTAGAGTGAAGCAGGAGAGGTGTCCAGGGCACAAAACTTAAGGAGGACTAACCTTGGATGTTGCCTCTTCACTTATTCTGACATGACAGTAATTGACTTCTAAAACTTTGTAACCTAGAGGCTTCATGAAACAGACCAGCTCAGTTGGGCACTGGAACTGCTGGGATTAAGTTCTCAGAAGGTGGGCAAAGTGATTTGACTGTGTTCTGCAGAGGCTTTTTCTGCAGTGATTTCTTTCCCTTATCAAATAAAACTCCTTCAAGTCCCTATTCACAATGCTAAATGTGGGGATTTAGTCCCCGGGGGCTTGGGAAAAAGAAATCTGGAAAAGACTGACATGGACAACTGCTTCTTGTGCAATTGATGAGTTCATTACCAAAACCCAAGAAATGTATATTCTTCCAACAGTGAGGTTAATATTGGAATAGTGTAAACACCAAAGGACAATAGTGAAGGACATGCAAACAAGGTAAAAGGACACTGGTCTGGCATTCAAGATTAGCCCTGAATCCTGTGATTAAGTCCAGCCCCCTGGCATTGCAGATGGGTGCTTCAGAGGGCAAATTCCACACCTAGAATTTTTCAAGGAATTCAGTTCTTAGAGTCCCCTTTAACCCTTTCGGAACCTCCTATTCTAGGGCTTAGTCCAATGCCCTCCTCTGTCTAGTAAGCTGTCCGAGGACAAAATCAGGGCCCCTGGCTTTAGGGTACAGGCATGCATGTGGATAGTGAGGGAATCAGGTGAGTGAGTATGTCTCTATGGCCATTCAAAGGGCAGCAGTAGGTATCTTTCAGGTTTTGTCTGCAACACCTGTGAAGTCTGAAAGCTTAAACAAGCTCACAACACAGTTTATCAGACAAACACCAAAAAGTAACATAAAGATTTTAGATTTAATTGTCAGATGTACTCCTCTGGCTACTGAGCACTTTTCCTCAAGTGGTAGGCTTATTAGAAGCCTATTCCTCTTTTAATAATCCATTTTCATAACCCAATCCTTCTGCAACTTCCTAATCTTTCTGATTATTATCCTGACCTTCTCTTTCCCATTTGGTACAATCTTAGGATAAATCTTTTCTTCATACAAAATGCTTTCTTATTTTCACAGATTTCCTTTTTTATCTACATCAAAACTCCATACCGCACACTTATTATATCTGTCTTTTGTTCTGACATAGCCATTTCTTAACCAAGTGGCGTCTCCCTGTCTTCGAGCAGTGCACATACTGGGTGCAAAGGTCAAGAATCTTCCTAGCCTTTGGTGGGAATATTAGTTGCTCATCAACTAGGGTGCTTAAGAGCCACACATAAAGTTTACCTTTTCTATATACAAGCTGGATTCCAGAGGAGAGGAGGTAAACAGAGGCACCAGTTGCCTCCCTTGCAGTTTTTAGGGCTAATGGCTTCAGTTGACTCTTGAGGCTTTTACTATAGGTTAATGATTAGAATGAAGGTCAAAGATAGGGAGGAACTCTGCATTTGTAAATGCTGCAGCTGAAGGCTTTTACAGCAATCAAACTTTAACTAGATTTTATTATAGCTTTGGAGCAAGACAGAGGGCGTTTAAAGGCCCAGACATTACTAGAAAATTTATCTTCCATGGACTCAGTTTATCCCATATTCCTAATCTTGGGACCCCGTTTTACATCACAGGAGCCATTAGTATATAATCATTACCAAAAGAATAATAGCTTATAAAAGAATAAGAGCAAGGAGTACTCTGGCCAGAGTACTTTCGGGGCTGCTTTCATTAAGCATTGCCAGTCATGCATGCAGGCTCACACACGCAGAAGCCTAGGAAGACCATATGCGGTGGCAACTTCACTTATCTTACCCTAACCCAGTATTTGTTCTCTAGCCTCCTCTAGGCCCTGATTTATCATTCAACTTTACTTGCTTTATTTTCAAACTTTAACTTTGACATAGTTGTTTTGGTCAGCATTTTCACTGCTATGACTCAATAAACCAGACCTCACAAATTAAAGAAAATTTTCTTTGATCACAGTTCTGAAGATTTTAGAGGCTCAGTACATTTAGGTCAGTTACATTTCAGGGCATAGTAGGAAGAGACAGAGAGAAGAAAATAACATGACCTTTGCTCTCATAGCAGAGAAGCCAGAAGCTAGAAATTAAGCCAGAAAGAAGGGGCCATATATATTTCCCAAGGCCACACTCCTAGGAACCCCTCCTCAGCAAACAACATGGTTGTTTTGTCTATGATGTGTGGTCTGGAGGACAATCTAAATCCAAATTATGCCAATAACTGGACTATAATTTAAGAATTGTTATTCTACATTATGCTACATCCATATCAGGAAGAGTAATTCAATATTTTCTGTCTTTGTCTTTAAATTTTAAGGCCATAACATAACTGAATAGCTATGGCAGGTGGCATTCTGGAGAGACTGTGCTGAGACTTACAGTAAGGATTTTGTTGAAACTTTATGACCAAATAATTTTCTTTCAACCTTGAATAACCATATTATTGCCATTATTATCATTTACTCAGGAAAATCCACTTTATAATAATACATTCTGGTTTCAACTCCAAATATCAATTTTGTTTGTTTTTAAGGCCTTTAAACTATTTTATCTTATCTTTTTATTTTAAGTGTTTCATAATCAATAAATTATCCTTAGCAAACAATCTATCAAAATATCTGCTAGGATACCTTTTTTGTGTGTGTGTGGTACTGGGGTTCCTGGAAGCCCTTCTACCTCTGGGCTATACTCTCAGACCTATTTTTTTATATATTTTTGAAACAGGGTCTTTTAAGCCAGTGCGGCTGGCTTCAAACCTGTGCCATCCTCCTGTCTCTGCCTCCCAAGCACGGGGATTACAAGTGTGCGCCACAATGCCCAGCTTAGGGTACCATTTTGTAGCATATCATTTTTACTTTTAGATGAAATGATGAGTTGCTAACCATTTTTGTAAGCATGTTAATTTTTAGCACTAAGAAAGCTTTTAAAATATCTTACTTAAAAACATCAGAATGAACCAGGTGTGATGGCATATACTTTTAATCTTAGTACTTGAGAAGTTGAGACAAGAGGCTCATAGGTTCAAAGCCAGTCCCCTAATGTATTAAGGATCTTAGAAACCTAGTGAGACCCTATTTTCAAATAAAGAAATAAAAAAACTGGGCTGAAGGAATAGCTTATAGGTAGAATGGGTCTAGGTTCAATGTCTATTACAAAAATAAAAAAAATCTAAATCTATTTTAGTGACTTATAAGGTAGATTATAGAATAAGTGAGGAAAGATAAAACTTTTCTCCCATTTGTAAGTGAAATAGAAAGATGCCAATCCATCTAGTTTATTTAAATGGATATGAGTGCCTACCCTAACTCTCTCCTTTTTGTTTTTTTAGACTATCTTCTCAGAAATATATGTACATGCATATGTTATATATAATATGCATACAAATACTAAAACTATAGCTAGCATATCAAGTATGTGATTATATTGGCATTACTGACTAAAGCAAAATAAGACTACATATAGATATTAGTAATGAGTTGATTTAAAATCTAAAAGTAAGTAGTACAATTGTTATGAATAAAATATGAATATAGTAAAAATGATTGTTTTTGTGAAAAAATTGGTTTAGAAAGTATTTTCTTGAGCAGTCTTTTTTTGTAGGTGAAGTTAATTTTAAAGAGAAAAGGAACAAATAGTCAAAAACTACATCTTGTCACTTATTTGTAACAAATTGTCTAGAACATGGCATAGAATACCTACTGTTATATTGATGAAAGAGATAAGCTAGAAGAGGTAAGAGAAAGGAAGTTGTGAAACACAGAGATATGCTCAAAATAAATAATGACAGTTGAGTGTGCCTGTGAGAAAATTGAGTGGACCATAGGAATTGGTACAGGCTTTAGAGAACATGATTATACAACCCTAGTCAGAAATAATTAGGCTGAGTAGTTTGTTTTATTATTAATATTCAGTTGTTCACTACCCCACAATCATTGAAACAATTTATTTGAATAAAATTTATCTTACCTTGAAATTAATTTCTTACAGGAAATCTCTATGGTCCCTCATGAAAAATGGGCCTTCAGAAGTCCTCCCAGTCAGACCCTGTAATTGTGCACAACTGTATATAAGTTCTACTCTCAACACAACATATTTTGCCAGATTGGAGTTCTATACACAACAAAATAAAATATAAATATTTTATGGTAATGAAGATCAAACTCAGGGAAATTCAGTCTCCGGGTTATACCCCAGCCCTATTTCATTTTTAGTTTTCTGAAATAGTGTCCATATTATATCTCCTATTTATTTTTCTTAAACCAATTCCCAGAAGTATTAGAGTTTAGCACCTTTTCCTAATCCATGAAAGTTGATGCATCAATTTGTACTAGTGCAGTGTACAATGAAGGACCAGAAATAAATCCTTGAATTTTTAGTCAGCTGATTTTCCATAAAGATGCTAAAAACTCACAATGGGGAATAGATAGCCTCTTCAGTAAAACAGGATTTCCACATGCAAAATAGTAAAACAGACTATCCACATGCAGAAAAAAAAAAGATAATTATTTCCAATTTATTTATTTATAAAAACTGAAAATTAATTAATATAAACTTACACATAAAACCCCAAAATATAAAACTGCTAGAAGAAAACATAGAGAACTTTCTCTTGAAACTAGCCTGGGCAATGATATTTTTGGATATAATCCCCAAAATATTGTCAGCAAAAGAAAAAAACAGAAAAATGGTACCGCCACATGAAAGTATAGAAAACCCTGTACATTAGAGAAATAGTCAAGAGTGAGAAAGTAACCAACAGCATGTTATGCACTTTTAGTAATAGAAAAAAATATAATTTTTGAAATATAATATACAGTGTGGTGACTATAGTTAAAATATAATATTGTGTAAATGAAATTTACCAAACTAATAGATATTACTTGATTTCACCAGAAAACTAAAATGATAACTATGTGAAGTTTTAGATATGTGTTGAGCATTTTACAGTAAATATGTATATAAAATGTTTATATACTTTTATAAGTATATACAATTTATTCAGTTTTATATAAATATATACATTTATATACTTATAAATTTATACAATTATTTATTTATAAAATATAAGTTTTCATTGCCAATATATAATTTAAGAAAAATTTGAAGATTGAATCTCTTTTATCATTGAGACATCAGGTCATGACTTAAAAGTTGTTTATAGTAACTTTATTATCATACAACAATACATTATTTTTTACTGTTAAAGAAATAATTAAATGTATAAAATAATGTTTTCTCTGTGAACTCAATTACATAAATAATTTTCAACATAAATATACTGCTATTCTAAGATTAAGTAATGTTTTTCCAAGAAGCTACTTTCTCTATACGAATAATTATTTTGGATAGTATTTTGTATAATAATTTATTTTTATTTTGAAACTGAGAATATTAAAGGTAAAATTTCACTAGCAAAATAAAGTAAAAGTAGTTTGATATTACAATAATTTTGAAAACATTGTTTATTTTGTTAGTGGCTTAAACATAAATCTTTGATGGTTGCTTCAAATTTCTTTCTATGTGCCCCAGTTGTATGAGAGGTATTTGGTATGGTTCATTGTGTAATGACTTTCTCACAGTAAATGTTAAAAATACCTTTTAAAAATAATCAAGTCACTAAATCTGTAAGTAGTAAAATTTAGAAAACGAACACAAATGCTTGTACCATAGGGAAATATATAATACTTTTCACACAACTTTTAAGTTACTCAAAACATTTTTTAAAATAAGAACCTTTTTTATGAAAGAAAAAAAACAAGACAAATGGAAGTCAAATTTATGAACCATTAAAGACAAAAGAATTGACAGGGAAAGAATCCTCCAAAAATATGCTTCAGTGTCTATGTACAGCAGTGGAGAGAAAATTACCAATGAAGAGTAGCAATAAGAATTCAAAAAGCATTATTTTATTTCTGTAAGTTTAATGTTATAATGGTCATATGCCCAAATACCATTATCATTTGGCACAAAAACCTGATAAGTAAGTGAAAAGACATTTGGCATCTGGCAGAGACAAAAATGGCACAGATTGCTTAATGGAAAAAGTATTTATTATTTATTTTAGCAAGAGCATAAATAAGGAGACCAGAAAGAAGGTGATAACTGCAGACAAAATGATCTCAATAGTGTTTATGATTGTGAATTATATGAGACAAGAACTTGGAAATCAATATTTAGACAATAGAGCATTACAATAATTGATATTATCTTGAAAAGTGCATTGAGTATAGACTCTTATTAATCCCAGACTGTGCTTATTCTCTTTGAGATTTGTTGTATTTACTTTTGTTTTTTTCTTGATCTCAAATCACTGAATATAAAGAATAAGAAAACATTACAAGAAATTTAAATTCCACCCTCAATTATAGTTACTGTATATATTATTATAAAATTTTTTTTTCTTGCCAGGCGTGGTGGCACACACTTGTAATCCCCTCACTTGGGAGGTGGGGACAGGAGGATCGCACAGGTTCAAAGCCAGCCTTTCTGGCTTAAGAGACACTGTTTCCAAATGTAAAAATATATATATAAAATGGGTCTGGGCGTGTAGCCTGAAGGTAGAAGGGTTTTCAGGAACCCCAGTACCATCCAAAAATATTTTTATATATTAATAATAAATTTAGATTCACCAGTAATGGTGAAATACAGGAAAAAAAAACGTTTTTATTTTCTTACATGCTATCCTGCAGAGTTCACTTGAAGGATATGGAACAAAATGACAGCCATGTCATGTTGGATGAGTTAATTCCTATTTTGCATATCAGGTTTCTAATTTGTAAAATAATATGTAAGAATTCTCAGAATGATTGCTGAGGAACAAAAGAGAAAATATGAATGGTAGATTAAAATAGCAAAATACCTTTAAATTGCTTTTATTGTATTTAAGTCACTTATGATAAACTACAAGTGACATTTTTTGCATGTACTGAGGATTGAACCCAGAGGCATTGTACCTCCTTGTTATACCATAGTATTATTACTTTTTGAAGCAAAGTTTCACTATGTTGCCAAGAGACTTAGTGTGTTTCCAAGGGTAGTCTCAAACTTGTGACCCTCTTATCTCAGCCTCCCAATATAATGATCTCCATGTCTTGGCATCTCATTAACCAGACTAGTTAGTGCTATTCCATAAGGCATACAGCTGAAAATAAATATGTGGTAGTCTCTATATTGATGACAGCATATTAGTTGCATCTTCATATATCCTAGGAATCACACAGATATATCAGCTCATAAAATATAATATATATGTATGTATATATTATATATAGATATATATGTAAACTATATCTATACTTCTATCTATATATAAGCATATGTATGTATGTATATGAATGTATATGCATATATATATATATGTATGTATATAATATGTGTGTATGTATGTATATACATATATATGAGTGTGGTGTATGTATGAAAAATATATATGTGTATATGTATGTATGTATATACATATATATGAGTGTGTATGTATGAAATATATGTGTGTGTGTATATATATATATATATATATATTTTTTTTTTTTTGTCGTACTAGGGATGGAACCCAAGAGCATTCTACTTCTGAGGTACTGAGCTACACCCCCAGCCCTATTTTTTATTCTTTATTTTGAAACATGGTTTCACTAAGTTGCAAAGAGCTTCACTAAGTAGTTGAGCTTCTCCTCGAAGCCTGATGCTCCTGTCTCAGCCTCCCAAATACTAGAATTACAAGCATGCACCACCACGTCCCAGCTTCACATATGTTAAATAAGATTACCAGTTATAATCTGTTTGCTTTAGAATATTTTAATATTTCCTAAGTAATATATAATAATTAGAATTATGTGTTTATCTAATTCATGGTTGTTCTCTCACTCAATATTATTACTGCTATAATTCTAAGTAGCTGTTCACACAAATTAAAGAAAATATTTATTTGTTCAGAATTTTTGGATATTTGAGGGTGCAGTCCATGTGACACCAGCATCTAAAGATCTCAAGTCATGACAGGGGGAAGTAAAGAGAGAGAAAACCTGAAAAGCTCTGCTCTCACATTATGAAGGCCAGAAGCAGAGAGAGTAAGGAGAGGAGATAACTATATACAATCCTTAAGGTCACAACCCCAGGGAAGCCTCCTATGCATTCAAGCCCAGCTTATAACAGTGGTACCTTGTTTCCGTGAAGACTAAGGAGAAATTCTAAATTCAATCAATTATACTCCACCCCTAAACCCCTAGAATTAACTTCTCTGATAACAATTTCTGTGATAAACATTCTCACTGTTATAATTTAAAGCAACTGTGCACACAATTTAGAGGAAGAAAGATTTATTTTCTCACAGTCTTTTGAAAAATTGGGTTTCAGTCCATGTATGGCCAGCATTTGTGAATTTGAAGTTATGACAGCAGGAGAAAAGGAGCATATAAAGCTTCATTTTCATATCATTAAGGCAAGGAGCATAAAGAGAGGAAGGGAAAGAGAGAACCATATTGCTATCTTGTTTTCATGAGGGCTAGGAGGACATTTTAAATTCAAACCATTACCATAGATCTGTAGATCTCTTTCTTTAAGGACCAGATAACAATATTTGGGCTTTATAAGTCATATAATCTGTTATAATCATTCAACTGAGTGCTATAGACAATATATAAATGAATAAGTATAGTTGTGTTTCTATAAATATTTTGAAAAAAAGCTGGTAACTTACTCAGAAATCAACAGGCAAACTCTAATTTATGTCCCATTATCCAGAAACAGGAAGCTAGGGGTCTTCTAGCTAGAGAGGAAGTGACAAAGTAAAGCAAAGTTTGCAATCAGTATTTGAAAAGCTAGTCAATGATAATAACCATACTGGTTAATGTTCTTCCATAGCTCATGTATTAAAAGACTAAGACTTATTAAGATCTTAGACTTAAGATCCATTCTATCCAAGTGTAAAATTCTAATAAAATTAAAATTGTGCTTCATACAAAAATATTTGTCTTCTCATAACTCAGGGTGCCTGGCCCTAGAGGATAACTTCTGCATTTCCTCGTTGGCCACTTAAAAACATCAAAATGGAGGTTCAGATTAAAGTGTAGTGGAGATAAAAATGTCAAAAACATTATGTAAGTGGGTCTGACTTACATAATTTTGGATTGTATTAAAAAATTTAACTAAAGCATAACCCAAGTTAGTTCACTAGAATAATCTTGTATGATACAATGTACATTATGTTAATTAAGCAACAAAGCAAAAAATTCCCCACTTTTCCAGAATTTAAATGTATATCAGATAGCTGTGCTGAATGACAATAAACTGCTAGCAGAGTATATGCATGACTCAAATGTCTATTGTTCTCAACATGCCATAAGAAAGTAATTTTTAATGATGCTTCATACATAATTATGCATTCATTAAAATGTTTTATACTTTTAAAAATAGCACTGGGAAATTTATTATAGTTAGCATTCTTCCTGTTGTGACCCAAATATATGACATATAAAACTTACAAGAAAAATAATTTTATTTGGAGCTTTACAGTTCTGGAAATTTTATTCCACGTTAGCTGGCTTCCAAACTGGATTCATGGCTCTATGTCCTCAAGATATAATGGCACAGAACATAGAGAGAGGGTGAGAGCTTGTTTTCTGCTCATGGCAGCAGGGGAGGGAAGAAAGAAAGCTATAGCAGCCCAAACAGAAAAAAACACTGCCCCCATGGGCACACTTTCAACCATACCTACCTCCAAACATTGCTACATAGCTTAACATGTGAGTTTGGGGGGACATTTAGAATCAGAATCATAACAGAAAACAGAAATGATTGTACGATACTAGGGCATGAAAATCTGAAAATAGTAGAATAGAATTCTAAAGTACAGATTTATGAACACATATGTACACAGATAAAAGACTAGAACACATTTTCTCATGTTAAAAATGTGTGTGCGTGTGTGGCAATATGGCATAACTTTTTCCAAGTTACATGCTCAGCACTATTTTCATTTTTATTTTGAAATAGGGTGTTGGTAGGTTGATGGAATTAACTACTTGTTTATAGGATCAATGGCCTTGAATCTGTTTCAGCCTTCCAGGTACTACAATTTCAGGCATGTGTCACCGCACTCATGTCTCATGTTAATTTTAAGAGCTGAGATTTTATGATTTTGTTTTCTTCTTTGTATTTTCAACTTAAACATTTTTATGATAAACATATATTCGTATTTTATAATGGATATACAATAGTTATTTTATCAGAAAAAATCAATTAGTAAAATTTAACTCTCCTCAGTTTGCTAAGATCCTGAGGTAAAATATGTGTGAGTATTCTGAAAAGACAAGTATCAGAAGAGGAAACCCATATGGCCAATAAGTGCTCAATGTCTTTAGCTATCAGATAAATGTAAATCAGAATTACCTTGATATTTTACCTCACTCCAGCCTGAGTAATAATTATATAAAATATGCTGGAAAGGATACGTATAAAATGGAACCCTTATATATGGTTGGTTGGAATGTTAACTATTTTAACATAGCTATGTAATCAGAAATAGTAAAGAGGTTTCTCAAAAATTGAAAATAGAAATATTATATTATTCTACTCCTGGTTATATATCCAAAAGAAATAAAATCATCATATAAAGAGGTACTTACAAACATATCTTTATTGCAACACTGTTCAAAATAGTGGATTTGTTAAATTTGGAAAAAGGAATAATTTTTGTGTGGTCCTGAGGGTGGAACCTAGGGCTTTTTCACCTCCATGCTATATTTCCAGACCTATTTTATACTTTATGTGGAAACAGGGTCTAAGTTGCTGAGAGCCTCATTAAGTAGCTGAGGCTGGCTTCAAACTTGTGCGATCCTCCTGTCTCAGCCTCCCAAGAGCTGGGATTACAAGTGTGTGCCACCATGCCTGGGCACAATAGAATATTTAGAATCAGATAAAAGAATAAAATCATGTCATAGGCAATAAAATTAATGGAACTGAAGGTCATATTATTAAGCAAGATAAGCCAGATACAAATAGACAAGTATAGTATTTTTTCTTTTATATGTGGAAACTATAAAACAAAATAAAACATTTGTAAAATAAAAGAATAACTATTAGGAAAGGGGAATGAGACCAAAGAAGGGATGAGAGAGGGAAGCTTAAAATGGTAATAAAGAGCCGGGCATGGTGGCACACACTTGTAATCCCCACGCTTGGGAGGCGGAGACAGGAGGATCGCGCTGGTTCGGAGCCAGTCTCGCTGGCTTAAGAGACCCTGTTTCCATATAAAAATGTTAAAAAAAATAGGTCTAGGAGTGTAGCCCGTGGTAGTATATCCCAGAGGTAGAAGGGCTTCCAGGAACAAAGGTACCACCAAAAAGAAAAGATAATAAAGAGGGTGAATATTATTAAAATATGATAAATGCATGTATGGAAATGTCTGCAGAAACAATTTGCAAAATTAATATGATATATTTGCAATTAAAAATTAAAATGCAAAAGGAATTTATTTTAAAACAAAATTAAGCTAAAAGATGAAACTGAAATAGTCATCTTTAAGTCTTTGGCTTCCCTGTAACTTTGCACTTCTAAAATATGTGTATTTATTCTCTCTATATTCAACTCGCTGTTCACTTAAATTTAAGCATCTACTGTTTTTTATTGTAGATTAGTATTTGTTTTTATGTCCATGGTACTGAAAATTGAATCTAGGTCTCTTTTATGCCTATTATTATTAGATTGACATTTTAAGATTGGCCCACATCTCTTCAATGTCCAATTCATGCTGTAAAATTGTTTTTTTTCTAAATTATATACTTTAGGATCATTTTTAGAGTGATCATCTTCTAAGAGTGCGATTCTATTTTTATGTGGTCTAGTCTATTGTTTATATTTTGTATTAATGCCTTCACTTTAATATTTATATTTTTAACTTCCTTTCGAGTTTCTTTCCAATTTCTTTTTACGGTGGCAAATTTTTTGTTTCTTTATTTCCTCTATGTGCTCTCTACATTCTTTTCTTTTTTGAAATTCTGTGTCATTTTTAATCATAAAGTTGTGATTTATTTTTCTGGCAATCTCTGCAATTTTGTGTTGATGAGTTCTGTTATTATGAGGTCATGGGAGTTCATTGCTTTCTTGCTATTCTTATCATGATTTCAGGTTTCTTAAGTTTGTATCTTTATTCCTTTTGATCGCTTTCTCTCACTCTCTAGGTGTCAACTCTTATATGCAAGGCAAGTTTTTTTTTTTTTTATTCAGTAATGGAAGTTGAGTGAGGAGGAAGAAACTGGAGTAGTAGATGCAAGATTAATGAATCAAATAGAATTTAGTAGAAAAGGATTTTGAGTGTAGTAAGGTAGGATTTAGTAGAGATTAAAGATAATAAATATATAGGAGTATCCTAGTGTCCAATGTAGAGTATTTAGGTATAGTTATATGAATTGGATTTAATCAAGGAAAAAGAAAAGAAGAAAAGGATGGAGAGAATAGAGAAGATATGAAAGAAGAAGAAGCTTATTAAAGGAATGCTTAGAGAGCAAACAAACAAAGACACACTCAAAAATATAAAAACAAAAATCAAAAGGAAGCCAGCATACAAATATACGAATACTGATCAGACTTTGCCTCTGCATACTGTTGAATCTGCGTGGGTTTTTCCAGCTGTTTAAGGTTCATATTCTCTATTAGGTTCTAGATCATGTTCCAAACACCCTCATTTGCTCTATAACCTATAGCAATGCTGTCAGTTTATAGTCCCACATTTTGGTCTCCGTCAATGATTGAGACTCTGGCCTGGTGTCTCTCTCTGTCTTTTTAGACACTGAGTATCACTGGCGCCTCTCCCGCTACAAGCCTGGGTCTCTGAACTCTGAACTCTCTACAGGACCTGTCCCTGAGGCTGTCTTTGTCTATACAGGTGGTAGATGTTACTGGGGCTGGATCTAGTGTAAGTGTGGGTCTCCATGCTTTGCACAAACCCTGACCTTGCTTGTTTCCCTGCCTACAAAAATTGTGGGTGCAAGTGGGACCAAATCCAATATATATACATACATATATATATATATATATATATATATATATATATATATATATATATATATATGACTTGTTCTCCACAGATAGGGCTGGATTGGTGTGAGTTCTCCCCATTCATCTAGATTGGGTGGTCTGTGGCAATCTTCAGAGTTTCTACTAGAGTATTGTGCCTTATGGACTATAGTCTTTTTTTGCCCAATTGTCCCTGAGGGCTGTCTGATAATTTGTACCTCTGCTGTGCCTGAGAGTAGCCTCTACCCCCACACTCACTAGAGTAAATGGCAAAGTCTCAGATCTTGAGAGTCCCTGTGGTCATTCTGGGTGTTCTCCTGTGGGGAGAACTAGTTTACTTATGGTGTTGTTGAGCATTGCTACAGAACTCTGGGGGACCAAGGTGAGTTTTTTTGCCACTACTTTAGGTTCTAGCCAGGTATCCAGGAAGTAGAACTTTTGTGAATAATGGAGCCAAGTGCAATCTGCTTACAATTCAGATGAGCCACTTGGTTCACTTCAAATTATTGGCTTTTTTACTGGGGGTCTCTGGAGGCTGCAGTGCCAGCAGTTTCAGTGCAGTTAGGCAAGATGGTGCCTCTCTGGACCCTGCAACAACAGCCATTGGAGGCAGGTGAAGTACTTTACTCTTCTCTGTTCTGTCTTCTCCCTTTGTTTCTGCTGCCTATAAATTTTTTATTCCTTTGTTTAATTTTTTTTCTGTTTTTATTTCCTTTCATCAAGATGTTTTCATACTGATAAAGATCAAGTGTCAGCAGGACAGAGATGTGCTGCTTTCCTTGGTAACCATGTTCCCTGAAGTCACTAAATTATTTTTGATAATGTAAATTTCTGAAAAATATATGGCTTATAAAATGTACATAATAAATTCAGTAGATTTTCTGCAAAATACCTTTTTGAAATCTTAAGGTCTGTATTTAGTGAGTTTTCCTGTGTACTTTTCTATGCTAGACTACTATTCTATTGAGTTAATGATTATATGATTAAAAGTTTTACAGCTGCTGCTTTGTTTAGAGTGGGAAGATCTCTTGTAAAGTTTGATTGAGCTACCTTATTTACTAAAATGTAAGCATTTTCTCCATCTTACTTTATAGGCTTAAGCTCATAATTTTATATCTAAGAACAAAGTTTTTCTTGGATAGGTGTTTAACCTTTTATCTTAGCTGCCTGCTTTAGTGTAATATTCTTTAGCACTTTAACAAGTGGGATCAAGCCCAATTTTTTTATAGTAGAAACATACCTGTTATTTTGCTTAAATTTTATGAGTGTAGAGGAATGTTCAGAATTACTGTTCTGATCTACATGTTTTAAGCAACAATAATGTAACAACAAATCTTGAGACTTCTAAAAACTGAATTAGTTGTATTAATTAGACAAAAAACAAATATTGCACTCAGAAGAAGCTGAATTTATAGACTAATGGTAGATAGAACAAAAGGAAGGTCAAATCCAACATTTAAAAAGATTATTTTAATTCCAATTTAGGGATAAAAAATACTAAATTTTAAATTATTTCCCTAGTAGGAAAATGCAAAAATCAAGTCTTAAAAATGGAAGAAGTGAATTATGTGGGCTGCATTTCCAGTTGCTTTAGGCATCTTTCCCATATTGATTACTAAAATCCTAACAAGAATAAGGGAGAAAAGGAAAGGTTTATTGGGGCTCATGATTTTAGAGGTTTTAGTCCATAGGGCTGACTATGAAGCATAAATGACAGCAGCAATGGCAGGGTTTATGAAGGGACACCTCTCTCATATAATGGAGACCAGAAGCAGAGAAAGAGGAGAAGAGCCCATGAATATATAGTCCCCAAGACCACATCCTCAGTGATGCACCTCCTCAAGCCATGCTTCACCCACCTATATTACAACCCAATTAATGCATTCAAATAATTAATACATAAATAAATTTTTTCAGTGCTGAGATTAGAACCCTTACAATTCAATTATTTTACATTTGAACACTTTTTCATTACCAATAAATGAGTTTTTCCAGGGAACATTCTATATACAAACCATAACAGCTATCTTACATGAGTGTCCAGGTTAACCTGCTAAATCCATACTTTTACACATATTGAAATTATCCTTGAGTGACTGGGATACAGCTCCATGACAGGGCACAGAATGAATGAGAACATGGATTGAATCTTTCACGACCACATTTACAAAAAAGCACTTACTGAAATTTCTAGAGATAGCCATAAAAGTGTTCTTCAGGACCCCACATCTACCAAATTAGACATCAGAAGACACAGTATGAAGAGACAAGACAAAAATGGGAATCAGTTTTTGGAAATTATTATGTCAGATATACGTGTGCTTGTGTACATATTTAAAGAAAATTACAAGGTATTAGATTTTTAAAAATATCTAAAGCAAGCAAGTTCTGGCGGGGCATGTTTCTAATCCCAGTGAGACAAGAGGATTGCAGGTTAAAGACCAGCCTCAGCAACTTTGTGAAACAATTTCTAAATAAAAAATAAAAGGGGGCCCTGGGCCAAACTGCGCGTAGCACGCCAGACCCCTGGAGAAACCAGGCCAAGTAAGACGCTGGGTTCTGGGCAGGGGTCGCGCGCGGGGCATGCCAGCTGGGGCCCGGGTCGCGGGGCTCTGGGCCCCAGGCTGAACTGCGAGTAGCACGCCAGACCCCTGGAGAAACTGGACCCATTAAGAAGCTGGGTTCTGGCAGGGGTCGCGCGCGGGGCACGCCAGCTGGGGCCCGGGTCACAGGACTCTGGGCCCCGAGCCGAACTGCGAGTAGCACGCCAGACCCCTGGAGAAACCGGGCCCAGAACAGAAAAAGATAAAGAAAAATATCGGAGAGGAGGTAAGAAAGCCATTATGGATGCCAGGACACTGGAGATGCAGACAAAACTTAACTAAATGCACTGGAACTTATGGAAAAATTCGCCGTGAAAGAGGACTGCTATTTCTCTATATTGTTAAGAATCTCAGACATCACATATAAGGAGAGAGTTTAGCGGAGACCAAGGAGAAATGCGGTGTTGAAAGAGTTCTCCGCGATGGTGGTGGAGACTTGTATTCGGGAGAAGCAGAAACCGGATCTTACCAACTTTATTTTTTTGGAGAAATTACACCAATTGTCGAATGCTACCATCACGCATGCTTAGGAACACTGGACAACATTCACAGTGGAAAAAAAGCCTGGGAAGGATTTGAAATGGTGGAGACAGTGGCAATGCCAGTGGCCAATACTCAGGGGAGGCAGAGATCTGATACATTACACCTGGAAACTTTGAAATAATAACCACAGAGACAGTGATCGGAACCTGCTGAGGGGTTAGGTGGGCACCAGGGCCAGTGGCCGACATCGGAGCTTGCTGTGAGGCAAGGCCACTACTGAGGCCTCCGTGGCCGGGATTGGAACCTGCAGAGGGGTTAGACCGATGTTGGGAGCAGCGAGGCCGGCATTGGAGCCTGCCGTGAGGCAAGGCTTGTGCTAGGGCCTCCGAGGCCAGGATAAGTGCCTGCCGAGGGGTTAGGACGGTGCTGGAGCCAGTGAGCCTGGCATTGCAGCCTGCTGTGAGGCATGGCCGGTGCTGGGACCTCTGAGGCCAATATCGAAGCAGGCCGAGGGATTAGGCCGGTGCTGGAGCCAGTGAGGCCGGCATTGGAGCCTGCAGTGAGGCAAGGTCGGTACTGGGGCCTCCGAGGCCAGGATAAGAGCCTACCGAGGGGTTAGGCCGGTGCTGGGGCCAGCGAGGCCGGCATCGGAGACTGCTGAGAGGCATGACCAGTGCTGGGGTCTCTGAGGCCGGGATCGGAGCCTGCCGAGGGGTTAGGCCGGTGCTGGGGCCAGCGAGGCCGGCATCGGAGCCTGCCGTGAGGCAAGGCCGGTAATGGGGCCTCCGAGGCCAGGATAAGAGCCTGCAGAGGGGTTAGGCCGGTGCTGGGGACAGCGAGGCCGGCATTGGAGCCTGACGTGAGGCATGACCAGTGCTGGGGTCTCTGAGGCCGGGATCAGAGCCTGCCGAGGGGTTAGGCCGGTGAGCGGGCCAGTAAGGCCGGCATCGGAGCCTGCCGTGAGGCACGGCCGGTGCTGATGCCTCCGAAGCCAGGATAAGAGCCTGCCGAGGGGTTGGGACGGTGCTGGGGCCAGTGAGGCCGGCATCGGAGCATGGCTTGAGGCATTTCCAATACTG
The DNA here is from genome assembly GCF_963383645.1 of Muscardinus avellanarius. Lineage (NCBI taxonomy): Eukaryota > Metazoa > Chordata > Mammalia > Rodentia > Gliridae > Muscardinus > Muscardinus avellanarius. The sequence continues at coordinate 61,183,652 of NC_137792.1, read as the reverse complement.
GGGCCTCCGAGGCCAGGATAAGAGCCTGCCAAGGGGTTAGGAAGGTTGTAGGGCCAGCGAGGCTGACATCAGAGCCTGCCATGAAGTAAGGCCGATACTAAAGCCTCCTAGGCAAGGATAAGAGCCTGCTGAGGGGTCAGGCCGGTGCTGGAGCCAGTGAGGCCGGCATCGCAGCCTGCCATGAGGCATGACCAGTGCTGGGGCCTCCAAGGCTGGGATCGGAGCCTGCAGAGCGGTTAGGCTGGTGTTGGGGCCAGCGAGGCCGGCATCGGAGCCTGCCGTGAGGCAAGGCCAGTACTGGGGACTCCAAGGCCAGGATAAGAGCCTGCCGAGGGGTTAGGCCGGTGCTGGGGCCAGCGAGGCCGGCATCGGAGCCTGCCGTGAGGCATGGCCAGTACTGGGGCCTCCAAGGCCAGGATAAAAGCCTGCCGAGGGGTTAGGAAGGTGGTGGGTCCAGCGAGGCTGGCATCGGAGCCTGCCGTGAAGTAAGCCCGATACTGGGGCCTCCTAGGCCAGAATAAGAGCCTGCTGAGGGGTTAGTCCAGTGCTAGAGCCAGTGAGGCCAGCCTCGCAGCATGCCGTGAGGCATGGCCGGTGCTGTGACCTCCGAGGCCAGTATCGGAGCCGGCCGAGGGGTTAGGCCAGTGCTGGGGCCAGCAAGGCCGGCATCGGAGCCTGCCGTGAGGCAAGGCCAGTACTGGGCCCTCGAGGCCAGGATAAGAGCCTGCCGAGGGGTTAGGCCGGTGCTGGGGCAAGCGAGGCCGGCATCGGAGCCTGCCGTGAAGTAAGACCGATACTAGGGCCTCCTAGGCCAGGATAAGAGCCTGCTGAGGAGTTAGGCCGGTTCTGGAGCCAGTGAGCCCGGCATCGCAGCCTGCCGTGAGGCATGGCCAGTGCTGGGAACTCCGAGGCCAGTATCGGAGCCGGCCGAGGGGTTAGGCTGGTGCTGGAGCCAGTGAGGCTGGCATTGGAGCCTGCCGTGAGGCAAGGCCGTACTGGAGCATCCGAGGCCAGGATAAGAGCCTGCCGAGGGGTTAGGCCGGTGCTGGGGCCAGCGAGGCCAGCATCGGAGCCTGCCGTGAGGCAAGGCCTGTACTGGGGCCTCCGAGGCCAGGATAAGAGCTTGCCGAGGGGTTAGGACGGTGCTGGGGCCAGCGAGGCCGGCATCGGAGCCTGCCTTGAGGCAAGGCCGGTACTGGGGCCTTGAGGCCAGGATAAAAGCCTGCCGAGGGGTTAGGCCGGTACTGGGGCCAGCAAGGCTGGCATCGGAGCCTGCCGTGAGGCATGGCCAGTGCTGGGGCCTCCGAGGCCGGCATAGGAGCCTGCCATGAGGCAAGGCTGTTACTGGGGCCTCGAGGCCAGGATAAGAGCCTGCTGAGGGGTTAGCCCGGTGCTGGGGCCAGTGAGGCCGGCATCGGATCCTGCCTTGAGGCAAGGCTGGTACTGGGGCCTCGAGGCCAATATAAGAGCCTGCCGAGGGGTTAGGCCAGTGCTGGGGCCAGTGAGGCCGGCATCGGAGCCTGCCATGAGGCATGACCAGTCCTGGGGCCTCCGAGGCCGGGATCGGAGCCTGCCGAGGGCTTAGGCCGGTGCTGGGGCCAGTTAGGCCGGCATCGGAGCCTGCCTTGAGGCAAGGCTGGAACTGAGGCCTCCGAGGCCAGGATAAGAGCCAGCCAAAGGGTTAGGAAGGTGGTGGGGCCAGCGAGGCTGGCATTGGAGCCTGCTGTGAAGTAAGGCCAATACTGGGGCCTCCTAGGCCAGGATAAGAGCCTGCCAAGGGGTTAGGCCTGTGCTGGAGCCAGTGAGGCCGGCATCGCAGCCTGCCATAAGGCATGACCAGTGCTGGGGCCTGCAAGGCCGGGATCGGAGCCTGCGGAGGGGTTAGGATGGTGCTGGGGCCAGCGAGGCCGGCATCAGAGCCTGCAGTGAGGCAAGGCCGGTACTGGGGCCTCCTAGGCCAGGATAAGAGCCTGCCAAGGGCTTAGGCCGGTGCTGGGGCAAGAGAGGCTTGCATCGGAGCCTGCTGTGAGGCATGACCAGTGCTGGGGACTCCGAGGCCGGGATCAGAGCTTGTCGCGGGGTTAGGACGGCGCTGGGTCCAGTGAGGCTGGCATCGGAGCCTGGCTTGAGGCAAGGCCGGTACTGGGGCCTCCGAGGCCAGGATAAGAGCATGCCGAGGGTTTAGGCCGGTGCTGAGGACAGTGAAGCCGGCATCGGAGCCTGCTGTGAGGCATGACCAGTGCTGGGGCCTCCTAGGCCGGGATTGGAGTCTGCCGCGGGGTTAGGCCAGTGCTTGGGCCAGTGAGGCCGGCATCGGAGCCTGCTGTGAGGCATGACCAGTGTTGGGGCCTCCGAGGCCGGGATCGGAGCCTGCCGCAGGGTTAGGCCGGTGCTGGGGCCAGTGAGGCCGGCATCGGAGCCTGCCTTGAGGCAAGGCCGGTACTGGGGCCTCCGAGGCAAGGATAAAAGTCTACCAAGCGGTTAGGAAGGTGGTGGGGCCAGCGAGGCCGGCATCCGAGCCTGCCGTGAAGTACGGCCGATACTGGGGCCTCCTAGGCCAGGATAAGAGCCTGCTGAGGGGTTAGGCCGGTGCTGGAGCCAGTGAGCCCGGCATCGCAGCCTGCCGTGAGGCATGACCAGTGCTGGGGCCTGCAAGGCCGGGATCAGAGCCTGCGGAGAGGTTAGGACGGTGCTGGGGCCAGCGAGGCCGGCATCAGAGCCTGCAGTGAGGCAAGGCCGGTACTGGGGCCTCCGAGGCCAGGAGAAGAGCATGCCGAGGGGTTAGGCCGGTGCTGGGGCCAGTGTGGCCAGCATCGGAGCCTGTCTTGAGGCAAGGCCGGTACTGGGGCCTCGAGGCCAGGATAAAAGCTTGCCGAGTGGTTAGGCCGGTGCTGGGGCCAGCGAGCCCGGCATAGGAGCCTGCATGACCAGTGCTGGGGCCTCCGAGGCCTGGATCGGAGCCTGCCGCGGGGTTAGGCCAGTGCTGGGGCCAGTGAGGCCGGCATCGGAGCATGGCTTGAGGCAAGGCCGGTACTGGGGCCTCCGATGCCAGGATAAGGGCCTGCCAAGGGGTTAGGAAGGTGGTAGGGCCAGCGAGGCTGGCATCGGGGCCTCCCGTGAAGTAAGGCCGATACTGGGGCCTCCTAGGCCAGGATAAGAGCCTGCTGAGGTGTCAGGCCAGCGCTGCAGACAGTGAGGCCGGCATCGCAGCCTGCCGAGAGGCATGACCAGTGCTGGGGCCTGCAAGGCCGGGATCGGAGCCTGCGGAGGGGTTAGCACGGTACTGGGGCAAGCGAGGCCGGCATCAGAGCCTGCAGTGAGGCAAGGCCGGTACTGGGGCCTCCTAGGCCAAGATAAGAGCCTGTCAAGGGGTTAGGCCGGTGCTGTGTCCAGCGAGGTCGGCATTGGAGCCTGCCATGAGGCATGACCAGTGCTGGGGCATCTGAGGCCGGGATCGGAGCTTGCCGCTGGGTTAGGCCGTTGATGGGTCCAGTGAGGCCGGCATCGCAGTCTGGCTTGAGGCAAGGTCGGTACTGGGGCCTCTGAGGCCAGAAGAAGAGGCTGCCAAGGGGTTAGGCTGGTGCTGGGGCCAGCGAGGCCGGTATCGGAGCCTGCTGTGAGGCATGACCAGTGCTGGGGCCTCCTAGGCCGGCATCGGAGCTTGCTGCTGAGTTAGGCCGGTGCTGGGTCCAGTGAGGCCGGCATCGGAGCCTGTCTTGAGGCAAGGCCGGTACTTGGGCCTCGAGGCCAGGATAAGAGGCTGCAGAGGGGTTAGGCCGGTTCTGGGGCCAGAAAGCCCGGCATTGGAGCCTGCCATGAGGCATGACCAGTGCTGGGGCCTCCGAGGCTGGGATTGGAGCCTGCCGCGGGGTTAGGCCGGTGCTGGGGCCAGTGAGGCCGGCATCGGACCATGGCTTGCGGCAAGGCCGGTACTGAAGCCTCCGAGGCCAGGATAAGCGCCTGCCAAGGGGTTAGGAAGGTGGTGGGGCCAGCGAGGCCGGCATCGGAGCCTGCCGTGAAGTAAGGCCGATACTGGGGCCTCCTAGGCCAGGATAAGAGCCTGCTGAGGGGTCAGGCCTGCGCTGGAGCCAGTGAGGCCGGCATTGCAGCCTGCCATGAGGCATGACCAGTGCTGGGGCCTCCAAGGCCGGAATTGGAGCCTGCCGAGGGGTTAGGCCGGTGCTGGGGCCAGCGAGGCCGGCATCGGAGCCTGCCATGAGACAAGGATGGTACTGGGGCCTCCGAAGCCGGGATAAGAGCCTGCTGAGGGGTTAGGCCGGTGCTGGGGCCAGCGAGGCCAGCATTGGAGCCTGCTGTGAGGCATGACTAATGCTGGGGCATCCGAGGCCGGGATCGGAGCCTGCCGCGGGGTTAGGCCGGTGCTGGGTCCAGGGAGGCCGGCATCAGAGCCTGGCTTGAGGCAAGGCCGGTACTGGGGCCTCCGAGGCCAGCATAAGAGCCTGCTGAGGGGTTAGGCCGATGCTGGAGCCAGTGAGGCCGGCATTGCAGCCTGCCATGAGGCATGACCAGTGCTGGGGCCTGCAAGGCCGGGATGGGAACCTGCGGAGGGGTTAGGAAGGTGCTGAGGCCACCGAGGCTGGCATCGGAGCCTGCTGTGAGGCATGACCAGTGCTGGGGCCTCCGAGGCCCGAATTAGAGCCTGCCGAGTGGTTAGGCCGGTGTTGGGGCCAGCGAGGCTGGCATGGGAGCCTGCCGTGTGGCAAGGACGGTACTGGGGCCTCCGAAGCCAGGATAAGAGCCTGCCGAAGGCTTAGGCCGGTGCTGGGGCCACCGAGGCCGGCATTGGAGCCTGCTGTGAGGCATGACTAGTGATGGGGCCTCCGAGGCCGGGATCGGAGACTGCAGCGGGGTGAGGCCTGTGCTGGGGCCAGTGAGGCCAGCATCGAAGCCTGGCTTGAGGCAAGGCCGGTACTGGGTCTTCGAGTCCAGGATAAGAGCCTGCCGAGGGGTTAGCCCAGTGCTGGGGCCAGTGAGACCGGCATCGGAGCCTGCCTTGAGGCAAGGCCGGTACTGGGGCCTGGAGGCGAGGATAAGAGCCTGCCGACTTGTTAGGCCGGTCCTGGGGACAGCGAGGCCGGCATCGGAGCCTGCTGTGAGGCGTGACCAGTGCTGGGGCCTCCGAAGCTGGGATCGGGGCCTGCCGAGGGCTTAGGCCGGTGCTGGGGCCAGTGAGGCCGGCATCGGAGCCTTGCTTGAGGCAAGGCCGGTACTGGGGCCTCCGAGAACAGGATAAGAGCGTGCCGAGGGGTTAGGAATGTGCTGGGGCCAGCGAGGCCAGCAGCGGAGCCTGCCGTGAAGTAAGGCCGATACTGGGGCCTCCTAGGCCTGGATAAGAGCCTGCTGAGGGGTTAGGCCGGTGCTGGAGCCAGCGAGGCCGGCATCGGGGCCTGCTGTGAGGCATGACCAGTGCTGGGGCCTCCGAGGCCGGGATCGCAGCCTGCCCCGGGGTTAGGCTGGTGCTGGGGCCAGTGAGGCCGGCCTCGGAGCCTTGCTTGAGGCAAGGCTGGTACTGGGGCCTCCGAGAACAGGATAAGAGCGTGCTGAGGGGTTAGGAATGTGCTGGGGCCAGCGAGGCCAGCAGCGGAGCCTGCTGTGAAGTAGGCCGATACTAGGGCCTCCTAGGCCAGGATAAGAGCCTGCTGAGGGGTTAGGCCGGTGCTGGATCCAGTGAGCCCGGCATCGCAGCCTGCCATGAAGTAACGTAGATACTGTGGCCTCCGAGCCCGGGATTGTAGCCTGCCGAGGGGTGAGGCCGATGCTGGTGCCAGCAAGGCCGGCATTGGAGCCTGCCGTGAGGCAAGGCCGGTGGTGAGGCCTCCGAGGCCGGGATTGGAGCCTGCCTTGAGGCAAGGCCGGTATTGGGGCTTCCGAGATCAGGATAAGAGCCTGCCGAGGGGTTAGGCCGGTGCTGGGGCCAGTGAGGCTGGCATTGGAGCCTGCCGTGAGGCAAGGCCGGTACTGGGACTTCCGAGGCCGGGATAAGAGCCTGTCGAGGCATTAGGCCGGTGCTGGGGCCAGTGAGGCCAGCATCGGAGCCTGCTCTGAGGCAAGGCCGGTACTGGGGCTTCCGAGGCCAGGATAACAACCTGCCGAAGGGCTAGAACGGTGCTGCGTCCAGCAAGGTCAGCATCGGAGCCTGCCATGAGGCGAGGCCAGCATCATAGCCTGCCATGAGACATGGCCAGTGCTGGGGCCTCCTAACCCGGGAACGGAACCTGCCGAGGGGTTAGGCCGATCCTGGGGCCAACGAGGCCAGCATTGGAGCCTGCTGTGAGGCTAGGCCAGTGCTGGGGCCTCCGAGGCCGGGATTGGAATCCTGCCAAGGCGTTATACCAGTGCAGGGACCACTGGCCAGCATCGGAGCCTGGCGTGAGGCAAGTTCACTCCTGTGGCCTCCAAGGCTGGGACCAAAGCCAGCTTAGGGGTTAGACCGGTGCAGGGGCCAGCGTGAACAGAACTGGGGCCTCCCATGTGGCAAGGCCACTGCTTGAGCCAGCGAGGTCTGGATCAGTCCACTGAGTAGCCAGGCCACTACTGGGACCATCAAGAGTGGGATCGGTACTTGCAACTCAGCATGCACAGAAAAATATCACAGAAAATATAAATCAGACGCTTCTCTTAATCAGCAATAACTAGGAGGAAAAGGGCAACAGGAAGAGGTTGAGCTATAGAAAGGGCCCTATAGTGAAGCAACTAATGTGACCAATCAGAGGGTATGTAATACTGGAGGACGGAGCCTCTTTAAAACGCAGGAGGTACATAAACAAATGTATCAAAGTAAATCACCAAAGAAGCGTGCGATGGAGGGAGAGGGAGGGAATGGGATGGGGGCTGGAGGAGGGTTAATTGGATGATGTGTGCTTGTATATCCTCTCAAGTCTTGTACTCCAATGTGATAGATATATGACTACAATGCACCAATTTAAAAAATAAATTTATAAAAAATTTTATTGAACAAAAAATAAATAAATAAATAATAGGGGCCAGGCTGTAGTTCAGAGGTAGATTAAGGCTAGGTTCAATCCCTAGCAAAAGACACACACACACACACACACACACACACACACACACACATGCGTGCGTGCACACACGAACAAAATATCTAAAACAACAAGCCAGGTGTGTGGCACACAATTTTAATCCCAGTACTTGAGAGGCTGAGCCAGGACGATCACAGGTTCACAGTTAGCCTCAGCTACTTTATTAAGCCTTCTGCAACTTAGTGAGTTGCTAATTCAAATAAAGAATAAAAAACAGCTGGGGATGAAGCTCAGGGGTTGAATTTCTCTGGATTCAATCCCTGGTAACACACACACACTCATACACACACACACACACACACACACACACACACACACACACCCCACAAAATACCTAAGACAATTATTCAGTGTATTATAGAACTTTTAAAATGTATCCAATGCAATGAAGAAAATATTCATTTTACATTACAACATTCTTTAATACAACATGGGGATGCTCACTAATTTTTTGTAAACTAAACATTAATTTTAATGAGGATTATTTCTTTTAGCCCAATGAAAAAGTAAAATGTTGTTTTGGTATTCTCACTACTTTATTCTAAAAAGCTTACCCATACAACTCAGAGGAAGGAAAAGTTATTTTCTCATGGTTTCCTTAGAAATTCTTGGGCTCAGTCCATGTGAGGCTGGGAACTGTGGATATCAGGGCATGGCGGCAGGAAACTGAGAGAAGAGTGCAAGTCTTTGCTCTCACATCATGGAGACCAGAAGCAAGAGACAGAGAACAAGAAAGAGAAGTAAAACAAAATTCATAAGGCCATATGCCCAGGAATTCACCTCCTTCAGCCAGGCTCTTCCAGATTTCCACCCAGATAAATGCATTAAATTTACCCACTGATTAGGTTCCAACTATCATGATTTAGTCAGATCAACTCTGGGCTTAATACATGAGCTCTTTAGGGCTAATTCTATATATAAACATGACCAATATACACCCACTTGAAGAAATATTGTTTCTTGATACAACATGTTAAGTGTAGCACAATAATTAACAAATTTTATGTTTTTGTATTATTTGTAGGAAAGCTAACTTAATTTTTCTGCTTTAAAGAAATTTGTGGTAAAAATAGTATCAAAGGAACAAAATAATTAAAAAGCAGAAGCCAAATTCATGTCTATAAGCACATCATTTAAAGGAGAAATACAAGTGGTTATTAATGTCTGCAAATATAATGAACTTTATCAATATCTTAAATTCATTACAAATATAATAAATTAAATAATAATATAATAAACTAATATCTTAAATTTATTACAAATATAATAAATTAAATAATAATATAATAAACTAATATCTTAAATTTATTACTGGCAATGTCTTTTGAAAAAATTGTAAATTTTAGTGCTCATAAGGAGATAAGGATGAAGAAGAACAAGAGCTTTCTCTCATACACTTTTTTTTTTCTTGTGATACTGGGGATGATACCCAGGGGTATTCTACCTCTTAGCTACATCCCCAGCCTTATAATGAGAAACAGAGTCTCACTGAGTTGCAAAAGACCTCACTGAGTAGCTGAGGCTGTCTGAAAACTGCAATCCTCCTGTTTCAGCTTCCCAGCTGCTGGGATTGCAACCATGTACCACAATACTCAGCCTTCACATACTTAATAATAATGTAAATCTGAAAATGTATGTCACAGTCTTTTTCATATAATCAAATGTGGTTTCCCTTTGATCTAACATTAGAAAAATATAAGAACATGTCTTTAATACGTAAAAGAGCAAGTTTTCAAAAATTACATAAAAGGATGTTCATTCTAGTATTATATTTATAATATTATCATTGATAAATCTTTCTTAAATACATTGTCTCATCAATAAACTAAAAATGTTGGAATCATGAACTATAAAATGAGCTATGGCTGTATATATTGACATAGAATATATTCAGAATATAATGGTAAATAAGAACTTAAATAATGGGCCAGTATGTGTAGTGTGCTTATATTTATCTTAAATTTATCTAAATTTATCTAAAATTTATGCCACAAATACCTAAATGACTTTGAAAAATATATTATAAATAGCTAATGAAAATTTAAGCTTGCAGATTTACTTCTCTTTTCTATATTATCAGGAAAGATAATTCTACTCTTAATGAGCCAGGTGTGGTGGCACATGCTTGTAATCCCTGCACTTGAAAGGTGAAGACAGGAGGATCGCGCAGGTTCGAAGCCAGCCACGCTGGCTTAAGAGACCCTGTTTCCAAATAAAAAATAAAAAAAAAAGGTCTGGGAGTGTACCCAGGTGGTAGAAGGGCTTCCAGGAACCCCAGTGTCACCAAAAATATATATATATATATATATTATGTGATGTCCATCTATAAGAAGATATATTACACATTAATTTATTATTTCCTTCAGTACGCATATACGTATTATGTGTTCTATGCCAAATATTGTTTTAGGCAGCAGAAATTAAATGATGAACAAAAGCTAAGAAAAAAAGTACTGCACTTTTGATAATTACATTTCCTAAGGACTCATAACAGTCAGGTGTGGTGGCACACTCCTGTAAATATGCCTCTAAGGTTGAGGCTAAGATGGCAGAATCTCAAGTTTAAGGCCAGCTTCAGCAATTCAGTGAGGACTTCAGAAACTTAGCAAAATTCTATTTCAAAATAAAAATAATAACATAAGGTTAAGTGTAGAGCTCATAGAATTTACTTGGGTTCAATTCCCAGCCCCCTCCACACAAAAAGAACTCAAGTATAAATCTTTTTAAATGTATAAGATGGTTTAATTTCCAAGTCTTTGATCCATCGTGAGTTGACTAAGAGGACATAGGTTCAACACTACAACACATAGGCACAGAAAAACATTTCCTCAACAAGACCCCAAAGGCAAAACAAATTAAAAGGAGAATCAATACATGGGATTGCATGAAACTGAAGAGTTTCTGTTCAGCAAAGGAAACTATCAAGAACCTCAATCAAGAGCCAACAGAATGGGAGAAGATTTTTGCCACTGATAGAGGACTAATATCTAGAATATACAGAGAACTCAAGAAACTCAACACTAAGAAAACAAAGCATCCAATAACAAAATGGGCAAATGAACCAAATAGACACTTCACAAAAGAAGAAATTCAAATGGCCAATAAATGCATGAAAAAATGTTCAACATCACTGGCAATCAGAGAGATGCAAATCAAAACTACCCTGAGATTTCACCTAATTCCAACTAGAATGGCAATCATTCAAAACACAAACAACAACAGATGCTGGCGAGGATGTGGAGAAGTGGGAACTCTAAGACATTGTTGGTGGGATTGCAAATTAGTGCAACCACTTTGGAAAACAGTATGGAGAATCCTCAAAAGAATGGGAACAAACCTACCATTTGATCCAGCAATACCACTGTTGGGTATCTACCCAAAAGAAAAGAAACTAAACTACCAAACTAATGCATGTGTATCTATGTTCACAGCTGCACAATTCACCAGAGCCAAACTATGGAACCAGCCAAGATGTCCATCAACAGATGAATGGATTACAAAACTGTGGGATATGTACACAATGTAATTTTACTCAGCCATCAAAAAAAAAAAAAAACACAATTACATCATTTTCAGGGAAATGGATGGAATTGGAGGACATTATGCTAAGTGAGATTAGTCAGTCAAAAAAAAAAAAAAAAAAAAAAGAAAGAAAGCAGATGCTTTCCCTAGTATGTGAGAGTTAGGGAGAAATGGGTCATAGGAGGAACTCTTGAAAGAGGAAATCCTATAGAGGAGCAAACAAGACAACCTAAAGGAGGAGAAAGGAGGGGGGAAGAGGAAAATCTCTGAAGCACACAATGTACTTAAACATATCGAAGTCAATCACTAAGCCAAGCAAGGCAGGGAGGGACGGGGAGGGAATGGGGTGGGAATTGGGTAGGGGTTAAATCAGTGATGAGTACATGTTTGTACACACAAGTTTTTTTTTACCCCAAAAAGTTGTATGAATATAATGCACCAATAAAAAAATAAATAAAAAATAAATGTATAAGATGAAAATTTATATTGAAATATGCTATGGAAAAATATATAGACACAGAGTAATAAATGTGAGAACATGTATGTTTAGTGGTATTGTTTGGAGCCAGGGAATGACCAATTAGAGATCTGATATAGGTGAGATAAGGACATTGTAAAGTGTTGAAGGTCTAAACAATGGACTTAATTGGAATGTTCCAGAAGTCTGCTTTAAAAAATCCAGAAACAACAAGAAGGATGTTATTGCAAGAGAACAGTGATGATGTTATTCATATTAAGTAAAATAGACTTAGTAGTTGTTTTAGATAAATATTTTAAATTTTCCTTTAGATAGTATGTATCCTTTATTTATGTATCCTTTATTTATCCTGTATTTATCCTGTATTTATTTATGTATCCTTTAGATACATAAATAATTTTAGGCCAGGCAATATGGTGCACTTCTGTAATTTGAAAGGCTGAGAGTGTGAGAGTCTGTTTCAAAATAAAATAAATAAAAATAAGAGCTGGTGATGTATCTCAGAGTTGGAACAACCTTGGGTTGAATATTCAGTAAAACAAAAGAAAAATAATAACTTTAACTGCACCCCAAAATTTTTAGAGCCAAATGAGGGTTAGGAAAATAAATATTAAATGAAAGATGAGTAGAGAAACAGAGGATTTAAGGTCTTTTAAAAGGGATAAGGGTAGAAGGTAAGAAGAAATAATGACTATGAACTGGGCAAAAAAGAGTATGGAAACAAATTTATTTTAAATTATAAATAAAAGGGATAAGGGAAGTTTGGGGGAAGGGAAAAGCAAAAAACAAATAAATAATTAAATGACTCAAAATGGGCCAGGAATAGAAAACAGACCAAACTAAATTTCTTCCAGAATGAGACAAAGGAACAAATCTTTTGCTTTTTTGACTCTTCACTTCTTCTATCCTAACAACTGAAAGTTTTACCTTATTCTGCCTATTATTTCTCCAGGAATGTGATAGTTAATATCTAGTACATATCATGCTGTTTTCTAGAGATGTTCAGAGGATCAGAGCCTATCTAAATTAATGTATTCTACAGAATGTTTTAAGATCTTTGTTTTTTCTTGCAAATATCATTTTTTGATCTTTTTATAACTTAATAACTTTGATGAAGCTTCTTTCATATACATAGGGTAGAAATTTGTGTATTCTTCTTTCAAAATTCATAATTTTGACAGAACATCATTATTTTTAGAATTCATAAAATAGAGATAAACTGTTTTGTAACTCCCACCCATAGTCAGACATATCCAGCCTTAACAGTCTGGTGAAGATCCACAAGAAGGTTTTTATTTTTTTATTTTTTTTTTATTGGTGCACTGTATTCATACATCATAGTGGGATACAAACTTTTGTACACATACATGCACACATCACCCAGTCAGCCCGCACCCAATCCCCACCCCATTCTCTCCCCATCCCTCCTTCCCATGCTTGGCTTAGTGGTTGACATCTAGTATTATAGCAATTTATCCAAAATTAAAAATGATAATCTCACATAACAGTTTCATTTGTCTGATACCAAGCTTTTGATGACTAAAAGATAACATATCAATATTTCTTTTTGCTTTCTTTCTTACCAGAGAATATTTTTTCTATTTTTTTAGGTGAAACTATCATATATTTATATATTTATTTTTTCAGAAAAAAATCTATCCTAACATGGAATATGGATTCTAGATACCCAAAAAGATCTTGATAAAGAACAAAGCTAGAAGATATATATTTTTTGATTTCAAACCATATAAAGCTACAATAATTGAAACAGGGTAGTACTGTTCTAAAGGCAGATATATAAACCATTGGAGTTAAATAAAAGCCTAGAGATAAATCCTTCCCTATATTGTCAAGTTATTTTTCACAAGGTTTCCACGAACATTTGGTGGTGGAAATAATAATCTTTTAACTAAATATTGTTGAAAAATAATAATTACATGGAAAAGAATAAAATTGGACCCTTACCTAATCCCATATACAAATATTAACTCAAAATAGATAAAAGACCTAAATTTAAATCTTAAGACTATAAACTTTTAGGAGAAAATCTGGGTCATAAAACCTTACAACATTGAAATTGGCAGTGATTTCTTGGATATGATTTCAATGGCACAGGCAACAGAAGAGTATACAAACTCCCTAAAAAATAAAAAAATATATTATATACCCAAAGACAATGTAAATAGAGTTAAAAAGTACTAATAGAATGGGATAAAATATTTCCAAATTCTATATCTGAAGGTATATTAATATTCCAACTAGAAATCCTAAAAATTAACAACAATAAAGGCAAACAATACCATTTAGAGATAGGTAAAAGACTAACATAAATAATGAATCTCCACAGATAACCAATCTTAGTTGTCTGTTGGATGGAAAATCTTGTTTCTCTGTTTCTGGTGTGTGTTACCTATTTCTTCTTTGTAGTTAATCTCTTTGAGTATTTTCTCTAGCGCTGGTTTTGAAGACATAAATTCCTTCAGTTTCTGTTTGTCATGGAAGCTTCTTATTTTTCCATCTAATTTGATAGAAAGTTTTGCTGGGTAGGAAATTTTTGGCTGGAAGTTGTTTTCTTTCAGAGTTTGGAATATGTTACTCCAAGCCCTTCTGGCTCTCATGACTTGGTTTGGGAAGTCTGGAGTGATTCTAATTGGTTTGCCTCTGAATGTCACTTGGCCTTTTGTTTTTGTTGCCTTTAAGATTCTCTCCTTGGCTTCCACAGTGGTCATTTTAACAATTATGTTGCATGGGGATCCTCTTCTACAATCCTGTCTAAATGGAGTTCTATAAGTTTCCTGGACCTGTGTATCGACCTCTTGCTCTATGTTTGGAAAATTTTCTGCTATTACTTTCTTGAAGAGATTGTTGATCCCTTTGGTTTCACCTTCTTTTCCCTCCTCTATTCCAATTATTCCTAGGTTAGCTCTCTTAAAATGGGTCCATATTTCTTCAATATCAGATTCCTGCTGTTGGATATTTTTTTCTAGATTAGAAACTATGCGTTCATTTTTGGAATGATCATCTTCTAAAAGCGAGATTCTGTTCTCCATGTGGTCTAATCGGTTGTTTTTGCTTTGAATTGAGGCCTTTACTTCATTAATTGCATCCTTTATCTCTTTTTGGCTCTCTCTGAATTCTTTTCAAAGCACCTCTATTATTTCTACAGTTATTTTTCTGATTTGATCTTCTAGAAATCTCTGATTTTCTGTTTTATGGGGTTCTGATATTGTGGGGTTGTGGGCATTCATTGCTCCAGTGTTATTCCTCTTTCCCATGATTTCAGAAGTTTGTGCCTTCTCTGGGTTCTTCTCTTGGGTCACTATAACTTCACTTCATTTTTGGAATGATCATCTTCTAAGAGCGAGATTCTATTCTCCATGTTGTTTAATCAGTTGTGTGTGCTTTGAATTGAGGTCTTTACTTCATTACTTGTATCCTTTATCTCTTTTTGGCTCTCTCTGAATTCTTTTCAAAACACCTCTATTATTTCTACAGTTATTTTCCTTATTTGATCTTCTAGAAATCTCTGAATTTTTGTTTTATCAGGTTCTGATGTTGAGGGGTTGTGGGCATTCATTGCTCCAGTGTTATTCCTCTTTCCCATGATTTGGGAAGTTTGTACCTTCTCTGGGGTCTTCCCTTGGGTCACTATGACTTCACTTAAGGTGCTCTTGATCTCGAGTCTGTAGTATCTCAGACCCCACTACTCCTTTACTGGGTTGTATCACAGAGTCTCCGACCCAGGGAGTCGATAGAGGCTGCTTTAAACTATGGGGGGTGCCAGGTTACACGTTCTCCTATGGTGTGATATCTCTGCCACCGCCCCTCCCCCACTGGGTCAAGTCCCAGGAAGTACAGTACTGGGATTTCTCCTCTGTGTCCCGCAATTTGACTCACTGTTCTTGAGTTCGCAGATGCAGCTGTACTGGACTCGGTGAATTCGCTGCTGCTGCCACCGGTGGCAATTTGGCGCCGCTGCTATGCCCTCGTCCATGAGGCTGGCTTATTTCTTCTTGGTTTTGAGTTCCACTCTGAGTCCCTGCAGCGTGTGCTGAGCTCAGCCACTGGGGGCTTTAGATGCTCCCTGCGCTGAAAAATCCCGCCTGGCTGTTCCACAGCGGCTCACCTCGGCTTGCTGTAGCCGTCCAGTGAATTCGCCGCTGCCGCTGGCAATATGGCGCTGCTGCCGCGTCCTTGGGCGTGAGGCCTGTGTATCTCCTCTGTGGCTCTGAGCTCTGTTCTCAGTCTGCTTTCTCTCTGGAGCCTGGTGATTTTTTGTTTCTCTGGTGATGGTGTTTTCTGGCTATGAAAGGCGCTGATTTTGTCGTAATGGAGATTGGTTGTTAGTGGGGCTCTTAAGCCCCGCTTTTCACAAGGAGGTTTTTATAAAACTAATTTACATTTATGTGAAATTTTTAGAATTTGTAAATTTTTCTGATTTTACATTTGGAAAAAATCAAGGTTATGATCTTCACTGATTTATATAATTCAATTAATAAATAATTATCATATAATAATTTAATAAATATAAAATTTTCTCCCTGCCATGTGTGGTGGTGCACAATTGTAATCCCCACACTTGAGAGGCTGAGACAGGAGGATCACAGATGTTCAAAGCCAGCCTCAGCTACTGAGTGAGGTTCTCAGCAACTTAGCGAGATCCTGTTTCCAAATAAAATATAAAATAGGTCTGGGAGTATAGCCCAGAGGTAGAAAAGTCCCTGGGTTCCACCCCCTGTTCCACCAAAATAAAAAAAAAAATAATAAAACAAAATAAAATAAAATATTCTCTCAAGGGTTATATTTATTTTACTAATTTTTCTTCATCGAAGTTTTTTTTTGTATGGATATATCACATGAATGCTTTTTAAAGTTTAATCCATAAAAATGGCAAGTGATTATAAAGTTGTTGTTGGTGATATTTTTAAAGGTTGAGAGAACCTGATGAAATTACAAATGAACATATGAATTTTTCATTACATAAAAATTAGATTATTTTTTCAAAGCCACAAAATGTAAATTAAATCATATATTATATATATGTATATGTATATGTACAATAGACAAATATACCCCAGACGCAAATATACACAAATGTATTGTATGTATGTGTGTCCACATGTTTACATGAATACATATATGTATAAATATATTTACAAATTAGTAACTCATGTAAATTTAATTATATTTAAATTACCATGAGTAAATTTCACTGTCTGTCTCTTTTTAATCCATGGATGTTTATATCCTATTAGTATGGATAAAAAGTGATACAAATAATCTGGAATATACTTTACAGACTTAACATTACCATAAAAATATGAGACCAGACTAAGTAGGTTTTAATTTAAAAGAATATATTAAGAGGTTAATATTCTGCTTAAAAAGCACATTTAAAGTTTAAAATCATGTTTTAATATATTCGTATATATTTATATTTTTAACAGGCACTTACTAATTTCTTACTCTCTGTAACAGTGGGAAATATATTTTAAATATATAGAATAAAATCATTTTTAAAAGTCCATAGTGGCTTTTGGACATATTGTGTACTTCCCCTAGTTTTAAAATTTTATATAATCAACATGTATTTTATAATAAAAACATACTTATTTCCTAAAAAATTATAGTGAATAATATTTACCTATATTTAATTTATACAGTTTTATTAAACTATGACAAAATGAAATCTCTAAACAATTTATGATGTTAGTAGTTTCTCAGATTTGATCATGGTTAAAATATTTTAACTCCTTAAATTTCTCAGTAGAAGTCATTCAACAAACAATTCTTTAAATGGAACAATAAAATTTAAAGTAAAATGTTCTGCAAAGATACAGAATACCTCTTCAGGACTCAGTTGTATTTGCTTTGCAAAGGATGCAAGAATTAGAATACTATGATATATAAAATATTCCACAAGGGGGCAGAAGAACAATATGGTTTAAAAAACTCTACATGGAAATCTCTCTTTTGAAATTAATTTTACCAATTAAAAAATTAAAAACTACCAATACTCTTAAGTTTTATAGAAAAATGTATTTCTACAACTAGTTCATATTTCATATGTAAATAGGCTATTGGTAAAAATACAAAAATAGATAACATGGTACAGAAGTGATATGAGTTTGTTTGTTTTTTTTTGGTGGGGTTATTGTAGTCATACATCTTAAGGGGTACAAGATGATAGAAGCACACATGCACATATCACACATTTAGCCCTTCCCCAATCCCCACCCCATTTCCTCCCCCTTCTCTCCTTCTCATGTTTGGTTTAGTGATTGACTTTGATATGTTTATTATTGTTCCTCATGTACATTATAAAATTTTCCTCTTCCCCTCTCCCATCCCTCCAAGTTAGGTCACCTTATTTGCTCATCTATGGTTTCTCCTTACTCATCTAGAGTTCCTGCTATGACTCTTTTTCTCCCTAGTTTCCATATATTAGGAAAGTATCTGATTTTTTACTTTATGTGACTAACTGATCTCACTTAGCATAATGTTCTCTACTTCCATCCATTTCCCTGCAAATGACATAATTATGTTCTTTTTTTTTACAGCTGAGTAAAATTTTATGGGGTACATGTCCCATAGTTTTGTAATACATCCATCTGTTGATGGACATCTTAGCTTGTCCCATACTTTGGCAATTATGAATTTTGAGGCAATGAACATAGATACACAGACATTAGGTGGATAGTTTGGTTTCCATTTTTTTGGTAGACACCCAGAAGTGGTATTTCTGGATCATCTGGTGGGTCTGTTCCCATTCTTCTGAGGATCCTTCACACTGCTTTCCAAAGTGGTTGCACCAATTTGCAATACCATCAACAATTTATTAGAGTTCCTATTTCTTTACATCCTTGCCAGCATTTGATATTGTTTGTGTTTTGAAGACCTGCCATTCTAGTTGAAGTTAGGTGAAATCTCAAGGGAATTTTGATTTATATTTCTCTGATTGCTAATGCTATTGAACATTATTTTATACATTGATCGGCCATTTGAATTTCTTTATTTGTGAAGCATGTATTTAGTTCACTTGACCATTTTTAAAATTTTTATTGGTGCATTATATTTATACATTATATTGGGGTAAAATCTTGTGTGTACAGACATGTACACATCACTGATTTAACCCCTACCCAATTCCCTCCCCATTCCTTCCCTATCCCTCCCTCCCTTGCTCGGCTTAGTGGTTGACTTCAATATGTTTAAGTACATTGTGTGTTTTAGAGATTTGATCACTTGCCCATTTTTTGATTGAGGTATTTATTTTCTTAGTGGGGAGATGCTTGGGCTCTTTGTATATTCTCAATAATAGTCCTCTATTGGAGAAATAGTTTAAAAAATATTTCTCCCATTCTGTTTGTTCTCTGTTGAGGTTCTTGATAGTTTTTTTTTATTGCTGTACAGAACCTCTTCAGTTTAATAACATTTCACATACTGATTCTCCTTTTGTTTTATTGTGTATTTTTGGTCTTGTTGAGAAAGTTTTTACCTGTGCCTTTGTACTGAAGTGTTGGATCTATGTCCTCTTTAAGAACCTGCAAGGTCTCTGGTCTGATTTCCAAGTCTCTGATGCATCTTGAATTGACTCTTGTTCAAGGAGAAAAAGTGGGGTTTATTTTCATTTTTCTATATATGCTTAACTAGTTTGGGCTACAACATTTTTGAAGTAGCTATCTTTTTCCAGTGTATGTTTTTGAAACCTTTGTCAAAAGTTAATTGGCTATAAGTGTGCAGGTTTGTTTCTGAGTCTTCTGTTCTGCTCCATTGGTCTATGTGTCTTATTTTTGTACCAGTAAAATGGTGTTTTTATGATTATTGCTTTGTTGTATAGTTTGACTTCAGGTGCGATGCCTTCTCCATAGTTTATGTTGCTGAGGACTACTCTGGCTCTTCTTAGATTTTTGTTCTTTCAAATGAATTTAAGGATTGATTTTGTTCTATATCTGTGAGGAATGACCTTGGTAATATAATGGGTTTTGTGTTGATGCTGTAGATCATTTTTGGAAGAATGTCTATTTTAATACAATTTATTCTCCTTACTCAAGAACATGGACGATATTTCTATTTTTCTAAGGTCTTCTACTTCTTCTTTATCAATCTTTTATAATTTTCTTTGTTAAAGTTAGGTTCATTCCTAAGTATTTTTTTTTATGGGAAATCCTGAGTGGAAGTGTTTTCTCCTTTTCTTTTTCATTGGATAGTTAAACTGATCGATAGAAATCAAAATGGTTGTAGCAGCAATAAAGGGCTTACCATCAAACAAAACCCCAGGACCAGATGGTTTCAAAAGTAAAATTTACTAAACCTTTATATAAGAGCTAATAGATTTAAGAATAAATTCATCAATATATTTCATGTAATTGAAAGAAATGTGACTCTCTCTAATACATTCTACAAAGCCAACATCACAGTGATACCAAAATAAAGACAGCTCAAGTAAAGAAAACTATAAGCCTGTATTGTTGATGAACTTTATTGCAAAACTGCTAAACAAAATGCTAGCAATACGCATTCAAAACCACATTAAGAAAACCTTACACCATGACCAAGTAGGAGTCATCCCAGGGATGCAATACTGTTTCAACAAAAAACAAACCATGTAATTTCTTACATAACCAGAACCAAAGACAAAAATCACATGATCGTTTCAGTAGATGCTGAAATAGCATTTGACAAAATTCAACATCCATTTATGCTTAAATCACTGCAGAGAATTGAAATTGAAGGAACATACCTCATCATCCTGAAAGCAATATACCATAGGCTCACAGCCAACATCATATTAAACAGGGAAAAACTACAAGACTTTCCCCTCAAAATAGGAACAAGTCAAAGATATCCATTATTTCCAATTCTCCCTTATATAGTATTTGAGACTCTAGCCAGAGCAATAAGGCAAGAGAATGATATAAAAGAGTAATAATAGGAAAGAATAATTAAAACTATCCCTATTTGCAGATGGCAGGATACTATACTTATAAGACCCAACAAACTCAACATAAAGCTTATAAAACTTATCCACAAATTCAACAAATAGTTTGGATACAAAATCAATAATAAAAATCAGAAGATTTTCTGCATGCCAACATAAATTTCGTGATGATAACAATTCTTATTGTATGCTTTATATTAGATGTTAGAGAGCCATAGTCACAATATGCCTATATTTTGTTTCTGTTTTATTTATTTAAAATAGTTGTATTATTTCATCACTATATGTCAGAAAGACAAGAATAAAAGACTAAAAATTACCTGGTTGAAATCACCCATGTTATCCATGAAGAAACTGAGGCCCTGAAAATAACATTCCCAAAGTACATAGTATGGTCAATCCAGATGCAAGACTAGAAGTTATATATCTCCTGACAAATGTGTGGTGATGATAAAAAAAATACTCATGGTTTTAAATAATGATCTAAAAGAAGTAAAATTTTTTACCTCCCTCTAGGTCAGATCACAGAAAGCTAACTCAGTGTTTGCATTTTCAATGTCAGGTGGGATCTGTTGTGGATAAATATAGCATTTTATCTCTCACACACTTTTTTGTTACTTCTGAGCCTAAATTATCCAGAAAGCCTACAGAAATCAACTATGATTCTTCCTGAAGCAATCTCAAAAACAACATTTCTTCTACAACAGGACTGAGATAAGAAAAACAAATTTCTACGATGTGCTATTAATCACCCAATAATGGGGGAATAGAGTGATTAAGGACTTTTATTGTAGATCAAGATTTTGACAACCCTAACTACAAAGTGGTGAAGAGAATGCTAAACAGTTTATTTAGGTAGTATTTGTACTTCGTGTGGCCAATTTAATTAGAATTCTAGCAGGCAGTAATAATATTAATTTAGTTAATCTTCTTTCATTCCTCAGTCAAAAATAATTTTGTGCTGAAAAAGTTTACTGTATACACATAGCATACTTTTACCAGTTTTTTTTAAATCATAAAATATTCTGATGTAATATGTCATATGTTATTCCACAACAGCTGAGTATACCCTTTGCTAACAAGTAAATGCAGTTCACTGACTTTTGTTTGAAGGAGAGGTTTTATGCTAAGAAGAAAAAGTGAGTATATAATTAAAACATTGTTTTCTTACATTTTTGAGACATTTTTAGCATCTTTTTAGAAAGCTCCTTTGTTTTATATTGTCTTTCATCTGCTTGTTACTTACCTGTGGTCTAAATATTTTTGTTCCGCACAAAAAATTCTGTATTAATATCCTTACCCCCAGCCAAGCATGGTAGCACACAATTGCAATCCCAGTACTTGGGGAGGCTGAGACAAGAGGATCACAATTTCAAGGTCAGCCTCAAAAATTTAGCATCTTACTGAGACCCAGCAACTTAGAGATAACCTATTTCAAAACAAATAATAAAAAAGTTGGGGTTAGAATGTTTCTGGGTTCAATACATAGTACCACAAAAACAAAACAAAACAAAACTATTTTAACTACCATATTAATAGTGTTTGGAAGCAGAGATTTAGTTTTTTTTTTTTTTTTTTTTTGATGGTACTGGGGTTCCTGGAAGCCCTTCTACCTCCGGGCTATACTCCCAGACTTATTTTTTTATATTTTGGAAACAGGGTCTCTTAAGCCATCATGGCTGTCTATGAACCTGCGAGATTCTCCTGTCTCCATCTTCCAAGCACGGGGATTACAAGCGTGTGCCACCATGCCCAGCAAGAGAGACTTAGATATTGATTAGGATATGAGAAGTGAGCTCTAGTTAATGACATTAGTGTCCTTACTAAAAGAGACTCCAGAAAATATTCTTGTACCTTCCCCCCAAAAAAGATACAGAAATAAGATATCATGTAAATGTCAAGAAATTAATCTCCACCAGATAATGTACTTGCTGGCCTTTCAATCTACAGTTTCCAGATTTAGAACTCTGAGAAAACTACTTTTCTTAATAAACTATTTAGCTCATGGTATACTGCTGAAGTAGCTAAGGTAATATCCAACTCTTGTTTTTTTCAAATATGTAGGCCACCAATTTACCTTACTCCATGAAGAGTGCAAGCTAAAAATCATCTTTTTCCAGCATTCCCTAGTGATCATGCTCATGAGTCCCTCTGAGTTATAATGTTGCATTCATATTCTTTTAGTGGCTTTACTTTATCATTTCTGTTTACTTTTTGTGTTGTTGCTAATTTATCATAGGAATATAAAAGAAAGATTTACAAGAATTGTGGAGCCAAATGTTGTGGCTCATGCCTGTAACCTAAGTACTTGAAAGGCTGCGACAGAAGGGTCACTGGTTCTACATCAGCCTCAGCAATTTAGTGAGACCCTGTTTCCAAATAGAAAATGGAAATGGCTTGGTTGTAGCATAAAGGTAGAATACACCTGAGTTCAATTCCATCCACCAATGTTAAAAAAAAAGAAGTGTGGCATATGAGAAGCAATAAGCCAGCTGATATCAATGAAAACCAATTGGCTTAAGAAATAAACCATCACCAAGACCATAATTCCATATGTGTTTTGCCCATTTTCATCTTCCCACCATTCTAGGCATATAAATGATATAAATTTGAGAAAGTTATTTCCTTTAATTCATATCCATTTGAGACCCAAATGTTGGATTGTTTGATATTGTGTTTTTGAATGTTTTATAAACAAAAATACTGAAAGTGTTTTGTTATTTTTTTCTTTACTCATATTTTTCTTTCTGATATTCTACCATGTAGAGTCATTGCTATAATTTATTCATTTTCACTACTGTTAAACTGTTAAACATATTCTTTTATGACTATACCACACTATATTTATTTTTGGTACATGGGATGGAACCCAAAGGTATTCTACCTCCAAGTTACACTCCCAGCTTGATTTTATTTCTTATTAGGAAACAGGGTCTCACTAAGATGCTGAGAGCCTCACAATGTTGCTGAGAACCTCACTACATTACCAATCCTGGATTTGAACCTGTTATCCTCCTATCTCAACCTCCCAAGGACTGAGATTACAAGAAGGCACCACCACACCTAGCACCACACCTGTTCATTTTCTAAAACTTGCTAATCTCACTCAGAATAATGTTATCTAGTTTTAATCATTTCCCCACAAATGGCACATTACTTTTTCTTTATGGCTAAGTTTCAATTGTATGTATATACCATATGGACACTGAAGCTAGTTCCATAGCTTGGCTACTTTTAAATAATGAGTAGAGGTCAAATCACATATTTTATTTTGCATCTATTATTATATTATTTCACCTTGAATAAATAAACAGTGAACTTGTGGATATTCTAACGTAAAGACCTCCCAAATATTGATGAGAAAAATGTTAAATTTAAAATATTCTTTGTAGTTTGAATATGTAAGTTTATCATATTAAGACAATACTACATTCACAAAGATATCAAAATCAATCCTTAAGCCAAATAAGAGAAGAGGGACAGGGGAGGAAATGTAGTGGGAGTTGGGGAAGATCTAAATGAGTGGTATGTGCAAGTATGCCTCTGCCTTCCTGTATCTCACTGAGATATATGATTACAATATAGCAATAAAAAATGAAAATCTGAACCAGCAAAAAGAAAAATTAATGTTTAAGAAACAATATTACATTTGTTTGCTAATATTTTGTTAATTATTGCTCTGGTTTAAAGCTGAAATCTTGTGAAAGGTCCGTGTGGTACATGCTTAGTCCACCATGATGCAATACTGGAAAGTGGTAGAACCTTTAAGAGGTTGGGCCTATTGGGATGAAGATAGGTCATAAGAACATGCTTTTGAACAAGAAGAGACCCAGAGGACTGTGAAATACATTCCATCTCCTTTCCTTTCTTTTTCTGTCCTCCAGTTTTTTCCCATCCCTTCCCATTTCTGTTTTCTCCCCTTCCTCCACTTCCTCCCCTCCCCCCTGCTTCTCCCACCCTCTCTCTTTCTTCTGCATAATAAAGAATAGAATGGAAGGAATCTTTTCTATTTCATTCTTTTTTGTTTCTTGAAGTGAATTGTTTCTGCCTTACTTCTGCCATGCTGTGAGGTTTTGCCACAGAACTAAAAGCAACATGACCAACAAATCATGGACCAAAATCTCCAAAATTAGAGTGAAGAATAACTCATTTCCTATCATAAATTGATTACCTCAGTTATATGTTATAGTGTGAAAAAGCTGACAAACAGAATAAACATTGTTTCTCTGTTCATAAGCTCATCAAGTGCTGTGTGGATGTAAGTCTCTTTTGCTCTAAACTAAATTATGATGTGAGATTACATTGCATTAATAAAAGTATATACATTTTTAAAAATAGTATCCCATAGTATTTATTATTCCATTATCCTTGTTGAGTTTTGGGTTTAAAAATTTTTAAGTAATATTAAATTAACTGAGCATTTTTTACATAACACTTAAGGGTATGTGTGAGATTTTAAATTAGCCCTTGGGTCTTTGTTAATCTTAGAAAGGGTTTGATAAAGTGAAGGCTAATACATATATATATATATATATATATATATATATATATATATATATATGACTTTATGCTATTTACTTAGGTGAGGCATTAAACTTAAATTTCAGTAATTTATTTTCAGAAGTTAAATTGGTCTTTTTGTATACCTAATCCAATTTTTAAATATCTTGTTTTTATATCATATTTTCTATTTATTTATTTGTATATTTTTACATTATTATTTTTATAATTTTATTACTGTAATTTGATTGTACACAAGTTAGGAGATTCAGTAATTAATTTATATATGCACATAACATTCCTTGGTGTGGTTCCCCTTAAAACCCATCCTGCTTTACTTCTTTCCTCCCTCCCCATGCATTCTAGTAACGTTTTTTGTAAATGATACACTTGAATATGGACATAATAGTATTTTGCTTGCTTTTTTCTCCAAGCATCCTTTCTCTACTCTCCTCCCTATCCTGATCTACTTCTACTATTCTCCAGGTCTAATTTCTTATTATCATAAACTTTCCATATCAAATTTAATATATTTTTATTTTAAACCGAACACTTTTGCAAAATTTATATTAGTAATTTATTTTCTAAAGTTCTCTAAAAATAAATATTGTGTTTGCTTCTACACATTAGAACTATTTTGATATTAATTTCTCAGCTTGGGCATTTTTATGCTTTGCTGACAGTCAGCTTAACCTGAAAAGGCACTGAAGGTAAGTCCTGCTCCACATGCATTCCAACTCCTATGCAAGCCCAGTAGGGACTGACAAATTTCTTTTCTTTATCATATCCTTGTGAATTTGACAGTGTATTATTTATTGCTTTATTTCTGTTACAAAGTCTTAGCTTTCTGATCCAAGACTCACACGACATGTTTAAAAATACTTTGTCTTGACTCTCTTCTACCGCATTAGGATATATAACTACTATGCACCAAAAAATAAATAAATAAATAAAATAAAACAACAACAACAACAACAAAAAACTTACCACAAGACAGGCTAGGAACATCAGCAGTTCATGGTTATCAAGTCCTTCTTTTGTTCTCTCCCTGCTTCTGGCCTCTAGGGGTTGCGACAGACTGGCTCAGTCGGAGCACTGGAGACCACTGGGACGGGGTTCTTGGAAGATGGGCAAAGAAATTCAGCTGTTTTCTGCAGAGGTTTTTTCTGCAGTGATTTCTTCCCCTTACTGAAATAAACTCCTTCAAATCCCTGTTCATGGCGCTAAATGTGGGGATTCGTCCCCGGAACTTGGGAGAGAGAAACCTGAAATGACTGGACACGGACAATTGCCTCTCATGCAACTGACAAAATTTATTTCCCCAAACCAAGATTTTTATATCCTTCCCCAGTGAGATTCCCTAGTAGAAAAGTGTAAACACCAAAGAACAATAGTGATGCATTAAGTGTAAACAAGATAAAAGGAAGAACTGTGGCGTCACAGGTTTTGTGATTAAGATCTGTTTGGGACCTTGTGATTAAAGTCAGCCCCTTGTCTTTGTGATTAAGATCGGATCTCTGGCCTCACAGGTGGGCCTTAGAGGGCAAATTCCAGAAAGAACAAGAGTCACACCCAGAGTCATTTGGATAATTCAGCCTTTAGAATCTCCTTTAACTCTTTTGGAACCTTCTGTTCCTTAGGCTTTATCCATGTCCTCCTCTGTCTAGTAACTTCTTTGAGCTGGACAGGGATGAAGTTGGGGGTCCCAGCTTTAGGGTAACATTCATGCATGTAGTTGGCATAGGGAAATCAGATGGGTCTGAGCCATGTACATCTATGACGATCCAAAGGGCAGCAATAGTTGTCTGTCAGGTCTTATCTGTAACACCATTTGAAGTGTGAAAGCTTCAATCCTATGAAACAATACTCACATTACATTTTAGCAGACAGGGCCCAAAAAGCAACATGACAAGAAGACACAGGTGAGTTGATTCCTGTAATTATTCTCTGATAAATATCATTGCAGACTTTGGAGTCTTTAGATTTAATTGTCAGATGTACTCCTCTAGCCTCTACTATCTTGCTGCTGAGCACTTTCCTCTTGGGAATACACAAGCGGTAGGCTTATTAGAAACCTACTCCTCTTTTAATAATCCATCTTCCGCACATACCACAAACCTTCTGTAACTTGCTTTTTTAACCTTCCTGTTTTTTTATCCTGGTCCTTTCATTTTCCCATTTGGGACAATCTTAGGATAAACTTTACTTCATACAAAATGCTTTCTTATTCTCACAAGATTTCCTTTCTTTATCTCCATCAAAACTTCATACCTGCACATTTATTATATTTGTCTTTTGTTCTGACATACTTATTGACTTTAGCCAGGTGGTGCCTCCTTGTCTCTGGGCACTGCATGTACTAAGTGCAAGGGTCAAGAATCTACCAGGCCCTCGGCTTTATTGTATTGGGCAGTATTGGTTGCTCATCAACAAAAGTTCTTTGAAGCTGCACACAAAGTTTATCTTTCCTATATCCAGGCCGGACACAGAGGAGAGCAGAGGAGGTAAACAGAGGCACCGGTTACCTTTCTTGTAGTTTTAGGGCTAATGGCCTCAGTTGACACTTAAGGCTTTTACTATAGGTTAATGATTAGAATGAAGGGCAAAGATAGAGAGGAACTCTGCATTGTAATTGCTGCAGCCTGAATGCTTTCACAGCACTTAAGCTCTGACTAAATTTTATTATAGCTTGGAGCAAGGCAGGGGGAGTCTTAGGGCCCAGACATATTTTACCAGAATTTTTATCTTCCACGGATTCAGTTTCTCCCATAGTCCTGATTTTTGGGACCTCGTTTTACATCACTGAAGCCATTTGTGTGGAAAGTTAATAGAATCATTACCAAAAGAACAATAGTTATGAAAGAATATCTAAGAGCAAGAAGTAGTCTGAAGAGGAACCAGGCTTCCTCAGGCTTGCTTTCTTTAATCATGTGCTACATCATGCGTGCAGGGTCACGCACACAGACTCCAAGGGAGGCAGGCCGTGGCAAGGGGTGGTCCTTGCTTTTTCCTAAGCATCACTGTAATTTTTAAAGGATATTGGCTCAATTTCTGTGTTTTATTAAGCAGGTTCAGGAAGTTCCCTATAATAATATGAAACAAAAATAAATCCAAAGTAGAAATGTGTCTGAAAATAGAATTTATTTTTATGCTTTTATCGGTGCATTATAGTTCACATCATAATGTAAATCATGTTTACAATGACATGTATGCACGCAGCACTTAGTACCCCCCACCTCCTACTTTTCCTCCCTCTCAATACAGAGTACCCACAGTAACATTAATATATGCACATGTATAAACATAGTAGATGGTAGTATTTCCATTATTGAACTTCAATCTTTATCCTCCCTCATCATTCCTCTTTGGCTCTACTGAGGTTTTCCTCCATCATATGGAGTCGTTCCTGTTTCCCATTTCCTCTCAATCTTGCACATATTAGAGAAAACATATGACCATTTATTTTCTGTGTCTGGCTAATCTAACATAGCATGCTCTCAAATTCCTTCCACCTTCTTGCAAATAATGTAATTTTGGTCTTTTTCATTGCTGAATAGAATTCCATTGTGTATATTTCCAACAATGTTGTACTTCATTGATCTACTTATAGATACCTAGGTTTGTTCCATAATTTGGCTATTGTGAATTGTGCTGCTATAAACATGAGTAGGCATATATTATTATAGTTCTCTGGTTTCAACCCTTTTGAAAAGATACCAACTAGTAGTATAGCCAGGTTATATGGTGGATCCGTTCCACCCTGAGCTCCATAGTGGCTGAACTAGTGTGTGATCTCACCAACAGTGTAAAAGAGTTTCTATTTCCCCATATCCTTGCCAACATTTATTGTTATTTGACTTCTTGATGATTTTCATTCTGATTGGGTTAGCTAGAATCTCAGGGTAGTATTGATTTACATCTCCATGATTGCTAATGGTGTTGAACATTTTTTCATTTATCTGCTCACCACTTGAGTTTCTTCTTTTGTAAAATGTCTACTCAATTCAATTGCCCATTCAAACAAGTAACCCTGATTGGGTTATTTGTTTATCTAGTGTAGTCTTTTATGATTTTGCATATTCTATGTATTAGTCATTGGTCAGAGGAATAGCTGGTAAAGACCTTCCATTCTGAATGCTTTCTCTTTAGATTCAATGATATTCTTTGATCAGCAGAAACCATTTAGTTTGATGCTATCCCACTTATTAATACTTGTTTTAACTTCCTGAGGCTTGGTGTCTTATTAAGAAAGTTTCTCCTTTTGCCTATATGTTGAAATGTTGAACCAATGCCTTCTTCTAATAGCTTCTATATTCTGAGGTCCTCTTAAGTTTCTTTATTGAATTTTTTATAATTTTATTGTAGAGGACTTTAATCTTTAATCCCACTATTTTGATAACTTGGTTAATCAACTTTAGTACTCATTTGGTCGTTTTTTTTAAATTTTTTTGGTCTTCCAAATACAGGAAAATGTCATCTGCAAACATATAAATTTATTCTTCTTTCTTATTTGAATTCCTTTGATATATTTAACTTTTCTTATTGCTCTGACAAGAGTTTTATGGATTTAACTGAGAAGCAGTGGTGATAGTAGGTATCCTTGTCTTGTTCCTGATGTTAGAGATAATTTCTGCATTTTTCTCATTCCATATGATGGTGGCTTTGGGTTTATTGTATATTGCCTTAATGATGTCAAGCTATGTTTCTTCAATTACAATTTCTGCAAAGTTTTTAATATAAATGGCTGTTGTATTTTGTCAAATGTCTTTTCAACATCTATTGATATGATCATGTGATTTTTTTCTTAGTTATATTTATGTGGTGAATAACACGTATTGATTTGTGTATGTTGATCCAGCCTTGCTTTCTTGGAATAAAACCATATTGCTCATTGTGTACAATATTTTGTTTAGAATGTTTACATCTATATTCATCAATTATATTTGTTTGTAATTTCTGAAATATCTTTATTTGGTTTTGGTATTAATGTGATAATAGCCTCATAGATTTTGAAAAAATTCCACCTCTTAATTTTACACAACAACTTTGAGAAGTATTAGGTTTACTTGGGAAGTATGAGATTATCTTCTTTGGAAGTTTTAGGTTTGCTTCTTCAAAAGTTTTGTATAATTTAGCTGAAAAGCTGTGTAACCTGGGCTTTTCTTTGATGGCAGAATTTTTATTGTTATTTATATTTATTTGCTTGCTAATTGTTGGATTAGGCTTTTTATATTCTCTTAGTTAAATTTAGGGAGTTTGTATGTGTTTGGATATCTGTCAAGATTTCTTCCATGTTTTCCAGATTATTGGAATATAAATTTTAAAATAGTTTCTGATGCTTTCCTGAATATTTCTACTGTCTGTGGTGATGTCTTCTTTTTCATTTCTGATTTTAATAATTTGAGTTGTTTCTTTGTGTTACATTGATAGGGGTTTGCCAATCTTGTTAATTTTTTCAAAAATATTTTTGATTATTTGATCCTTTGTATTTTTATTTTTTATTTTATTTCTGCTCTGATTTTATTTATTTTCTGCTTTATGCTGGCTTTTGAATTAGACTGCTATTTTCCTAGGTCTTTGAGGTATGTCATTTGGTTGTTTGTTTGGTGACTTTCCGTTTTTCTTATGTGGGCACTTACTGCTATAAATTGGATGCAAAGTTACGGTCTTCCTGATGCAGTCTCTCAAGAAATGGAATTACATGAATCTGCTATCATACCCCTCTATGCATCAGTTTCTCAGTGGCAAAGCGATAACTTTTCTTTCTAACCATGTATAGTGTTTATCAGATACATGAAAGATATCTTAGTTACTCTAAAGTAATGGTATTAGAAATTATTCTTATCCAAGCATGATGGTACACACTTGTAATGTCAGCATTTGATAGGCTGAGACAGAAAGATCACTATTCTCAGAGATCCTCAACTACATAGTGAGGCCCTTTACAACTCAGTAAAACCAGAGGTAGAATATCCCTGGGTCCCACCCCCCACCCCCGCTTATTGCAAAAAAATTATTTTTGTATAATAGTTTCTGAAATATGAAAGCTGGCACTGGGCAGCATTTGTCTTTTATTTTTGATGGCATGCATTTAAAATGTGAAATGATATTTCTAAAATTATAAACCTCTCTGAGTTTTACTACTCCTTTACAGAAAAATTTAGTTTTCTATAATTGTCACTGAGTCAATTAATATTCACACCTTTTTAAAGCAATGTGTTCAGTATACCTATCATCAAAAATTGGAGTGTGTAAGAGAAAACATGAAAACAGAAAATGATAGGCATATTGGGAATTATGGGAAGATTTATTACAATAAATAAATTAAATAAATAATAAATGACAAATTTTGCCGAATGCTTTCAATTATGTCTATCTCTTGATTTCTACAGCAGTCTTGTGATGCAAGAAGTAACTCTGAGTTTGTGGATGATGATAAAATGGCCCATGTATTATAAATGACACCTCAATTCATTAGTGTTGGGTTTGGGTTTTTGTGGTGTTTTTGTTTTGTTATTTGTGTGATTGTGTTTGATCTGTTGTGCTAAGTATCAAACTCAGCACATTTCACATAGTAGCCAAGTTCGCTATCATATAACCCCAACCTTCCATTCATAATTTTTATAAGCAGTTATTTTTATCTGTCTCTGAAATTAAGTTAGGTATTACAGAATAATTTCTTTTCACTGAAGAGCGTGCATTTGACAAAACTAAATAAACATATTGTATTAGCTTTCTAAGGTTGTTATATTAAGGTATCATAACCAAGTAGCTTAAAACAATATAAATCTGTTCTTTTACAGACCTAGAGGTTAGAATTCTGTGAAGACCATGGTCTCTTTGAGGGCTCTATGTAACAATAAATCTTTGCCTCTTCCAGCTGCTGGTGGTTCCCAGAAATTCTTCACTTTTCTTGGTTGGAAGTCATATCACCACAGTCTTTGGCCATCTTCAAATGGCCATCGCTATGCCTCTGTGTCCAAATTCCTCTCTCCTTTTCCTGACAAACACACTATTCTTAAATCCAGGATTATTGAACTTAACATTCTTATTTAGTTAAAATTTCTCATATTTTATTTCCAAATAAGGCTGCATTCTGATATTCTGGTTGAATATAAAAATTTGGGGTGGGGTAGAGGCACTATTCAAACCACCATACCTATTAATAGAACTATTGTATAATTAATTATTGTTGGGTGTGGTGGCACACACTTGTAATCACAGTATTCAGGAGGCTGAGACAGGGACGATTGTGGTTTGTGGATAGCTTCAGCTACTTCGTGTGGCCCTTTGCAACTCAGTGAAACCCTGCTTCAAAATAAAGAATAAAAGATAGGGCTAGGGGTGTGGCCTGGAGGTAGAATGCCCCTGGGTTCTATCCACAGTACCACAAAAAGTAATTAAAACAAGTAATCAGACTGTTTTTTTTACTACTAATACTATTTGATATAGCCCTTTTTATTTGTGTATATATGAATCTTTCTAATTTACAGTATTTACAGATTTACAGTATAGACATTATCTTATTGAGTTCTTATTACAAGCCTACACATAGAGTAAGCATGATTATTATATATTATGTAGGTAAATATCTAGAAATGTACAGAAATAAAGATATTCACTAAAATTTAAACATTTGGCAAGTGCAGGTAAAGACATTTTAACCCAAGCCACAGAGGAGAAAATCAGAATTATGATAGGTAGAATGTATTGCATATGTGTAGTTTATCTCTCCTAGATTTCAAGCTGCTTATGGGCATTTTACTCACCTTAATTAAATGTATATATTCTATAATATTTAATTATTAAGCATAAGCTTATTTTACTTTATCATTAATACTTTATTTACATACTAAACAGATATTCATAATTAAGGAGACAAAAACAATTATACACAATTACAGTATAAATTATGCTTTTCTGATATTTTTCATAATGTGTTTCTGTCTATTTTTTACTTCCAACTCTACCCATTTAGATTATCATCCTTTCATTTTATAGTAGCATTCTAAATAGTTGTCTCTTTCTATTTACTTATTTCTGCATAATGTTACATCACCAAATCCCTACCCACTATATATTATTCCTTCAGGTACAATTAAAAAACTGGTCAGTGTGTTGGTGTAATTTGGCTGATAAATTTTTCTATGTAGTACTCAAGCACTTAAACTGGAGTGTTTGATAATATGTTCTAATTTGCTTTATAAGGCAGCTAAAAATTGTAGAAATTTCAAAAATGGTAGAAAGTATGTACAGAGTTATTGCTTTTATTGAAATAAAATGTAAGGAAAATAAGATGCTGAACATGTAAGAAATGTCCAAGTTTACTATATCCTTCTATAGTTGACTGTTTACTGATAAAGTGCACAGGATGCTATATTTCTCATTTAGTTGGCTCTCTCATTTATTGTCTGGGTGACTAAGCAAATTTCTTCATCTTTTTCTTAATTATTTCATGTATAAATCATAGATAATAATCCGACCTTAAAGGAGTTGTGCTTATATTAATTAGAAGAAACTCAAGTGCCCATCAGTGCATGAGCAAATAAAGAAAAATACATTCTATATACACTGTTTGGCCTTTGAAAATAAATCTTTCCATTTGTAACAACATGGATGAATCTAGAAGACAGCATGTTGAGTAAAATAAGACACAAAAAGTCAAATACTACATACATCCACTATAATCATCAAATACATAAAAGTAAATAACACACTATTGATTTCCCAGGAATGAAGAATGAGGAAATGAGGTGTTTCTGCTGTTTAAAGATAATCATCTCAGTCAGGTGTGGTAGAACACACTTGTAATCACATTTCTCATGAGGCTGAAAGAGGAGAATTACAGGTTTGCTGCCAGCCTCCACCACTTAGACTTTCCACACTTAGTGAGACCTTGTTTCAAAATAAAGAATGAAAATGAATGCTGTGGGGTATAACTTGGAGGTAGAAT
Source organism: Muscardinus avellanarius (assembly GCF_963383645.1). Taxonomy (NCBI): domain Eukaryota; kingdom Metazoa; phylum Chordata; class Mammalia; order Rodentia; family Gliridae; genus Muscardinus; species Muscardinus avellanarius. Next base: position 61,150,197 of record NC_137792.1, on the reverse strand, counting down.
CACCTATGGCTCTATTCCCAGTACCAAAATTAAAATAAATATAATAAATTCAGTTTATTCTACTCATACAATGCTTGTGATACCATTTTAATGTTTCTTCTCACACAACCAATTCTCCAATCAACAGTTAACATGAACTGGCTTTCAATTTAACTCATTTCTGACAAACTAGAGTTAGTGCAGGCCACACAGGTTCAGAACTCAGCCCCATAACACTACGCCAACTTTCAATTCCAGTCTTAATTTTGTGCCTCTGATTATTTTGACTTACCTGCTCTAAATGAGGGGTTCAAAACCCATTCTCAGTTTAGCTAATTTGTTAGAATTCCTCAAAAATCAGAAGACTATTTACTTACATTTACTGGGTTATTGTAAAGAATAAAAATTAGACATGTGGGAGAGATGAATAAGCTAAGGTATAAGGAGGGACAGAAAAGTTCCATGCCCTCTCTAGGCATGTCATCTGAATACTTTTACATCTTCACCAACCTTCTCAAAGCTTTATAAAACCCATACTTTAGAAATTTTACACAGACATTATTAATTATTAACTTATTCTTCATCCTCTTCTCTCTTTCTAGTGGGAAATGAGTAAAGTAATGCCTGAAAGTTCCAAATTTCTAATCATGTTTTGTCTTTCTTGTAAATGGGACCCCATATAAAAGCCTACCAACAATAATCAACAATAACCACATTAAAAATAAGAAAATACCTATCATCCAGAAAAAATCAATGAATTAGGAGCTTAGGGACTGGGGTCAAAAACAAATATTAGGAAAAAATGTAACTCTAGTAGATCTATCAGTAAAGAAATTATGAGTATTTTTGGAGCTGTGTCAATGACTGAAGGCACACACACATTTCTTACTTTGTTACATTGTTCATAGGATATACTGTTTCATTTATCCCAGATGACTAAATTTTCTATCATTAGACCACATTTGTTAAGATTTCTTTTTTGTTGTTGTTGTTTCTTTGTTTTTTGTGGTACTAAGGATTGAAGCCAGAGCCATTCTACTTCCAAGCTACACCTCCAGACCTATTTTTTATTCTTTATTTTGAAATAGTATCTCACTGAGTTGCAAAGGCCTCACCAAATAGCTGAGGCTGGCCACAACTACAGTCCTCCTCTCTCAGCCTCCATAATGCTGAGATTACAAGTGTACACTACCATGCCTGGCTTCTTACAATTTCTTAACATGAATAAAATCACAAAACACACAAATTCAAAAATACAAAAGGGAACATAAGGAAACTTTATAAGGTGTTGTATATGTCTTTTACCTTTATTTTGGTGATGGTTTTATAGATGTTTGCATATATCCACACTCATATTATTATACATACTAAATACGTACAGTTCTTTGTATACTGATAATGTCTTACTATAGCTGTTCCAAATAAAATACAAAATAGAGGATAACTTTATGATCTACTTGACCTTAAGCAAAAAAGTGTCTTTATGTCTCTGAACATCAGTGGGATAATCTGAAAATATCAATAGATTATTATTAATGCAATGATCAAATTTTAATATATTAATATGTTATTACAATGTTAAAACTTATATCCCTCCTGGTAATAAAATATTTAAATATAATAGTTATACATTAAAAAATAATTTCTGAGCACCCCCCATAGTTAAATATAAAGTAGACTATCTTGTCAAGGTCAAAATTCAAGGAATATTTCCTATATGTTCATAATTATTTCTAGAATACACTGAAGCTCTGTTCCTTTCAATAGCAGGCCTCCTGAAGGTCACCTGTTTTAACACCTGCCACATGGAGATTAATGTGCTTCTAAAAGTTTACAAAGAGAAAATACATTTTTTCAAAATCATTTCATAATACAGTATTTAATATGACATAGAGTCAAAATTTTTACTTATTTTAATCTATTATGAATTTATCAGACAATTGAGTCTCCAAGAAATGTATTAGCAACAAATTCATGCCAGAGAACTGGTATTTTTCTTAGTGACTAGAATGTTAATAAATGACACTTGCCTATCACCTATGTCTTTTACCTTTCCAAGATTTATTCCCATTTTATTTATATTTTATTTTTTTTCTTCTTTTTATTGGTGCATTGTAGTCATACATAATAATGGAGCATAACATGATACAAGCATACATTCACACATCACCCAATCAGCCCTTACACAATTCTTACCCCATTCCCTCACCCCTCCCTCCTCATAATTGGCTTATGGATTGACTTTGATGTGCTTAGGAATGTACATCATGTAAAATAGTGAAGTTCCCTCCTGCCCTTTCCATCCCCCCTCAGATAGGTCACCTTTTGGTCATCTATAGTTTCTCCTCCTTCCACTAGAATTTTTATATGACCCCTTTTCTCCCTAGCTTCTGCATATTAGGGAGAGCATCTGGTTTTTTACTTTCTTTGACTGACTAATCTCACTTAGCATAATATTCTCTACCTCCATACATTTCCCTGCAAATGATATAATGTTGTTCTTTATAGCTGAGTAAACTTCCATTGTGTACATGTACCATAGTTTTGTAATCCATTTATCTGCTAATGGACATCATGGATGGTTCCATAATTTGGCAATTGTGAATTGTGCAGCTATGAACATAGATAGCCTAACATTAGTTTAGTACTTTGGTTTTCATTATTTTGTGTGGATACCCAGAAGTGATATTGCTGGATCATATTTAGTTTTGTTTCCATTTTTATAAAATTCTCCATACTGCTTTCCAAAGTGGTTGCATCAATTTGAAAACCCACCAACAATGTATTAGAGTTCCAACTTGTCCACATCCTCACCAGCATTTGTTATTGTTTGTGTTTAGAATTATTGCCATTCTAATTAGAGTTTGGGAAATCTCAGAGTACTTTTGATTTGCATCTTTCTGATTGCTAATAGTGTTGAACAGTTATTTATATGTCTATTGGCTACTTGATTTTTTTGTTAACATGTCCATTGTTGATTGGGTAATTTGTTTTCTTAATGTTCAGTTTCTTGAGTGCTCTGTATAGTTTAGAAATTAGAAAAAAAAATTATCCATTCCGTAGGCTGTCTGTTGAGGTACTTGGTGGTTTATTTTGCTTGTGCTGCACCTCTTTAGTTTAATGCAATTTCACATATTGCTCCACCTTTTAGTTTCTTATGCCCTTGAGGTTTTGTTGAAAAAGTTTATCTGTGCCTATTGTTAGTTCAAGTCCCTCCCTTTCCCCACAAGACCGACAGTGGGGATAGGAGCCAGAACCCCAGAAGCCAGAAGTGGAGACATCGCAAGGCTCCAGAAATCACGAGACTCCAGACATCACAAGATTCCAGACATCAGAAGAAAGACTCCAGATGTCGCAAGAGGACCAACCTCTAGCTCCACCCCAAGACCACTGCTATAAATATCCATATTTTTTCTCTGACCATGTGACTCTGTTAACTGCTGACTGACCATGACTCTACTGACCAACTCTGCTGATCACGTGACTGATGCTTGGTCATCAGTCCCTTTCCCCATGGTCGGAAAACCCTGCCCAAAGGAACCAATTTATTAAAGAAGCCTTCAATAAATTGTCTGGTGTTTGCCTCCTTCATCACCCCCAACTCAGTTCCAACATTATATCTGGTGCATGAAACCTTGAGGATTTAATTTTTTTTTTCTCTTTGTTGCTTTGGTTTCTGTATTCCTCCTTCAGCCCCGGACTCTCAAACTCGACCCTCAATTGGACCAACCACTTTCTTATATACTGGGTTTGCCCCTGAGGTCCTGCAGCAGGCTCGCTGGGTGGCATGCACTTGGGTCCCTGCCATCACCACCACCACTCTGGCTCCATCCTTCTGCACCACTCGGGCCTGGCTGCTGCCTACACTCCAATTCCGGAGTTGTGCACCTACCAACCACTCAACTTGCAGAGGTCTTTCAGATATGGTAAGCTTCTTCTCCTTCCCTTTGTCAGCAGGTTCTGGCTTTCTGCCTTATGGCTTCTTGCCTCAGGCTCCTCAATTTTCAAAACTCACAGCTGCAACAAGTCAGTACCCAGAGGACCAGGTCATACTCCGGGTTTGAGAAATTATTGAGAGACGTCTTTCCCGATCTCTTAATCTCCACTGACGAACGATTGATTAGGAAATAGAGAAGCCTGTTTTCTTTACTTTATTTTCACCTGCGGACCAATTATGAAAAGCCAAAGCTCCAAAACAGAATCCCAGTCCCTGCTGGGTAATCTCCTCGCTAATCTCCAGACTCTGGGTCTAGTGGTGGATTTATGGCCTGAGCATCTACATTTCTCTTGCACTAGAGTTTGGCCTCAATACGAGTTGGATAATGAGTCATGGAGGCCAATGAATGGTACTTTGGATTTTAATATTCTTACTGATAGCAATGCTTGTAGGCAGTCCAGTAAATAGTCGGAAGTTTTTTTTTTTATATCTATGCTTTCTTTTTTATGCATTCCTGCCTTTTCTTTCCCACTTCCCTTGCTCCACCAGCAAAATACAGCTGGCTAGGATTATCCCCAGCCATAGTCACCATCTTGATCACCTCATGGCAGTGCGGTGGTCTTGCTGTGTCACCAGCCTGTGATTTTACTGATTCACAGGCAGAGTTGCCATTTTGTGGCTACTTGCAGTTACCAGCATCTGACCCTGGTGGGTTGCAAACACCACTAAATGAGGAACCTGAACCACATGATCTCTCCTCACTGTCTCGACCACCAACCTATTCTAGGACAGCCTCCCTCTCTAACTCAATCCTTTTCCCCCTGCCATTCTCACTGAGGGAATCAACTCAGGAGGCTTTTACCCTCTATATCCATTTAAATCTATTTAATGAAGAAGGATGTGTGGTGTTAGTAACACATTTCATTGGGCAATCAGCCCCTGATATTTGAAAAAAAAATAAAAAGGCTGAAGACAGTCCTCAAAACTCTATCTGAGATTTATTGAACATGGTATTTAGTCTTTAATTCCAGAGAGGAACAAGTGGAGGTGGACCATACACTGTGACTTTGCCAAAAGACAGATTTGCAACCTTAAACCCTTGTGGCTACCCTGCAGCCAACAGTGGAGGCTCAGCTCTCAGGATGATGAGCATCACCTAGGTGTATAGGACAGCAGTGACAAGGAGCCTGTTTTTTATGTGTGTGTGTGTGTGTGTGTGTGTGTGTGTGTGTGTGTGGTACTGGGGATGGAACCTTTCTACCTCCAGGCTATACTCCCTGACCTATTTAATATTTTATGTGGAAACAAGCTCTCTTAAGCCAGTCTTGCTGGCTTTGAATCTGCACAATCCTCCTGTCTCTACCTCCCAATCATGGGGATTATGAGCGTTTACCACCACACCTGGCCAGGAGCCTGTTTTCAATGTAGCCACCAAGATCACTGGGCCACGCATTGCCATCAGCCATGTCAACCAGTCAGACCATGTCCAGCATGTGGCCAGAGGGGACACTGGAAAGTGAGTGCCTTTGGAAAAGTGCTGAGCCTCAGGTGCCTCAACAAAGGGGGACCACCCTTTCAGATTAGGCCCCGCACATGACCCTACGTGGCCTGCTGTGCCAGAGCCATCCGGCAGAAGTATGAGTTCTGAAGAAAGGCATGAGGATAAAGACTTCTTAATTCTAACGTGGGGGAGCCGCCAGCCTAATATCTCTACTGGCCGACCACTGTTCCTGGATCAATATTCCCTACTGGTCGACAACTATGCCTGGGTCAGTATTCTCTATTGCCCCAATGCTCCTGGCTGACGCCTACTTCTGGGTCAATCTCATCTTTATTGCGCAGATGCTGGGTTTGTTTTTCCAGAGGTATTTATACAGTCACAGGTCAATCAACATTCTCATGCTACCACCGCCAGAATACAATAAAGACCAATACAAAACACATATATTACAGATAGGTTAATCAGTACCCTCATGCCATCACCATCTAATCTTCTCCCCAAGCCTTGTTGACTCTGAGTAAAGGACAGTCAGCTGAGTCAGAGATATTAATCTAGGGGAAAGACTTAATGGCTCCCCACACTGCTGAAGACTGACAGGTCCAGGGTTACTCTCAAGGTAGTGAATAAGCCAATCTCCTTTTTTGTTGCTGTCTCAGCCATTCCATCCTTTTTGGGTGATAGTTTTCCTTTTCCAATCTTGGTACAGAGGATTGACGGAAACCTATCCTGCCCACACATTACAGGCTATCTTTTAAAAGACAAAATTCCCTGCCTGAGGCTCACACCAAAGCCGTCATTAACCTAATACACAATTTCCTACACAATGGGATTTTATTCTCACCTCCTGCAACAGCTGATTAGTAAAGTCATTGCCTCCTGTTCTACTTGTGCTGCTGTTTCTCCCCAAGGAGGCCTTTCCCCCTCTTCCTGCTCATCAAACGAGAGGCTACACCCTAACCGATTGAGTAGAGGATTCTCCCTCAAAGCATGAGACAGCCAGCACAGTGGCCAATGTTCTATGCTTTGACATCATCTCTCGGTTTAGTATCCCTAATTCCTTACAGTCTTATAATGTACCCACTTTTATTTCTAAGGTTACTCAACAGGTGGCACAAGTACTTGGCATTTCTTAGAAACTCCAATTTCCATATAGATCACAGTCATCAGGGAAGTAGTTCTTCATCTATTCAAGTTTATTCTAATGCACATTACTGAGCTGTCCAGGGTAACCTCCAATCAACTCTCCCTGCAGCCATATACCCACCTGCCTACTTCCAAAGGACCTGACCTCTCCTGGCCAAGGGGCCCTCTACAATGCTCCCTATCAGCAGGAAGTCATTATGGACACAGTTATTGCCAAATATAACCAAATAGCCAGTTTGATAGGTCTGGTCCCTCCCTTCCCCCACAGGACCCTGCAGGAGGGACAGGAGGCCGAACCATGGAAGCCAGAAGTGGAGATATCGCAAGAACCCAGGTGTCATGAGACTCTGGCTGTCACAAAAGAATCAGCATTCCCATGCTGCTAGCTCTACCCCAAGACCCTAGCTACAAAATTTCTCTCACTTCCTCTATGATGCATAACTCTGCTGACCAACCACGACTGTGCTGACCAATTCTGCTGACCTTGTGACTCTACTGCTCAGTCATTGGTCCCTTCCCCAATTGTTGGCATACCTCACCCCAAAATGCCGGTTGATTAAAGAGGCCTTTAATAACTTGGCTGATATTTTCCTCCTTCACCACCCCCAACTCAATTTCAATGTTATACCTACATGTTAAAGTAGATCTATGCCCTCCTCAAGCAGCTGCAAGATATTTTGTCCTAATTCCGAGTCTTTGATCCATCTTGGGTTGATATTTGTGCAAGGTGAGAAAGTGAGGCTAAGAGAACTGATAAAAAATTTAGAAAAGTGTTTGGATACAAAATCAGTCTTAAAACCCAAAAGCTTTCCTGTATGCCAACCACAAACCCATTGAAAAAAAAATCACTTCCAGTCAAGATATACCACAGAAAAATTAAATCCTTTGGAATAAACCTAACCAGGAGGGTCAAAACCGTTAGCAAACTATAAAACATTAAAAATGAAATCAAAGAAGACTTTAGGAGATGGAAAGATGTTCCATGTTCTTGGATAGGCAAAATAAATATCATCAAAATGGCCATACTTCCAAAAGTGACCTACAGATTTAATGCAATATTCATTAAATTACAAATGTAATTACCCACACACAGAAACATTAGACATTAAATTAATTTGAAACACCAAAAATCAGAAGAGCCAAAGCAATTCTAAGGAATAAGAATCTTGTAGGAGGCATCACAGTACCTGACTTCAAATTAAACTACAAAGCCACAGTAATAAAAGCAGCATAATACTGGTACAAAAACAGACACATAGACCAATCGTGCAGAAAGAAAGACTCAGAAACAAATACACACACTTACATCTAATTAATCTTTGATGAAGCAATCAAAAGCATACACTGTAAAAAAGATAATCTTTTTAACAAATGGTGTTGACATAACTGGTTAACCATTATTCCTATTTTTAATATGGCTTTTGATTAAAAATATAAAACTTTTAAATAATATGTCTTCATATGAAGAGCTTCCTTAAAATACAAATAAATTTAGAAAGAAAAGAAGAGAGTGGCTTTTCTTGTATATGTTTGAAGTACTGACATAGAAAAGTAACTTCAGAACCATCCTAAAACTCAAACTCTGGTCACAAGAATAATGCATTTGTCACATGCTAAGGAAAGGCTTGATCTATTTTGAGTGTGGTATAAGTAGGCTGGTTCATTTACCATTGCCATAATATTAAAGAAACATTTCAAAATTTTTATTTCTTGAATTCAAACAATGTAATTTCAATTTCTATCTCTCAGAAACTTCTGCTAAAAGTTTATGAATTAGAGAATTAAATGGTTCCCTCTGCTAAAAACTAGCCATCTTTGCTATATTTCTATCTCCATCAGGACCTTTCCTTAAAAAATAAATAGATGTGAATATCAGCTAATGAAAAGATTAAAAGAAACAAATTGACCAAAAATCATAGCCATATATTATGTTTTATATCTTTAATCCCAGCGCTTTTGAGGCTGAGACAAGAGGAGTGCAGGCTCATGCCTAGCCTAGTGAAGCCCTGTTTAAATATAAAAATAAAAAGGGCAGGAGTATAGCTTGGAGTTATAATATCCCTCAGTTCAATCCCTAGTAATAACAAAAACATTTTGATGTCTCTTTCCTTTCCAAACCTTCTCCTTTCTTAACATTCTGCCTTCCTCAATTCCCTGCCACTATTGTACAAATATCTCTAATTTTCATGAGGTTTCTATTCTCCAAATAATGTTATAGGTAAATAAATGTATCATTATAAATCCATCATCATGTAAAATTATAATAATCCAATAAAATTAGTTTATCTATAATCAAGCAGCTGTATGTTTTCTCTCATATGTGGAAGCTAGAGAAAAATTGGATAACAAAAAACATTTCAAATAAATGAGGAGAGACTACAATAGAGCATTGGAGGGAGTTTAAGAAAGAGATAAGGAATCTTGAAGGCAACCATTCAAATAATACTATTTACATACATGAAATTATCAATACTAATCTCAATAACATGTACAGAGAAAGGGAAAGAGTGGGGTAGAATGTACAGGTAAACACAAGAGCTGTGTGTAGGTATGTTTCTGTCACTTTGAATTTCATTATGATTTATAATTATAATGCACCAATAAATGCACATTTTTAAAGTCTATATTCCCTCTTAAAGATACAATCACACTCTAAAAAAGTTTGGTATAATTTACCTTTTGGAAAAAATAAGATGGATTTGATGATAAACACTTACAATCTCAGTCCTTGGGATGCTGAGACAGGAAAATTACAGTTCTTTGGCCAGCCTTAGTGATATAGTGAATCCCTCTCAACTTAATAGCATCCTGTTGCAAAAAGGAAATATAAAACATAGGGCTGGGTGTGTAGCTTAGGGGTAGAATGCCCCTGGCTTCAATCCCTAGTACTGCAAAAAATAAAATCAAAAAATTAAAAAATATATTCAATGTATTTCAACATTAGCAATAAGTAATTTCTGAATAAATGGTTCTTTAGAAATTATTCAAACACAACTAAGATAATTACCCCTTTTACACATGGGATATATTCTAAGAAACACTAATGTATGCCTGAGAACCACGGCTATAACTGAAATCTATATTTTAATGCCTTCTTCATTTCATTAAGCAATAACCATGCAATGTAGCTATAACTTTGTAATTTGAAATACAAAATTAGCATGAATTTCTTTATTTCTCATAATTCCAGAAAGTAATGTTTTACTAATGTAGATCTTAGCAATCTCAGTACACTTCTTTGCTTTCCTTAAGTGGAAAACTTTACCTTCTCAAAAAAAAAAAAAAAAAAAAAAACTTCATAGCTTCTCTTTGGCATAGCTAAATTACTATCATCATTACTCTTGTGCTTTGGGATCATTGTTAAGTAAAATAAATATTACTTGGATAGAAGAATTGCAAAACTACAAGAATAAATCTAATATTTGGTATAGTACTAAGCAGCTAATAATGGGATATATATAAACTGCTGGAAAAGGGATGATTCATATCTTACATGGAATAGAACAGGATGGTACTCAGAATGACTTTCAAGTTAAAAATTAAACATAGTTTATTTTTGGAATTTTTCATTCAGTATTTTTGGACAAAGGATTGTGGGAGCTCATTGCTCCATTGTTGTTTCTTCTTCCCATGCATATAGAGGGGCAAATGAGGTAACCTAACTGAAGGGATGGGAGGGGGAAAGAGGGAAACTCTCTAAAGCACATGATGTAGTTAAACAAAAATATCAAAGTTAACCACTAAGCCAAGCATGGGTAGGAGGGAAGGGGAGGAAATGATTTGAGGATCAGGTAAGAGCTTATTGGATGATGTATGCATGAATGTCTCCACAAATCTTTTATCTCATTAAGATGTATGACTACAATGTACCAATAAAAATGTTTTACCAGAAAAAAAAATATTTGGACAGTAAAATAGAAACAAAAAACAAGTGGGGAACACTGTATACAAATATATAGTCCATCTATCTTTGTATCTATTAATTTAATTTAAATATTTTAAAATACAGAAAACAGTAATACTGAAACTGAAATAAATTCAACTTGTACCATATATTTTCACTTTAGCAGAAATAACTTTCTCTTTTTGAAGATCAAGTGGTTGATGGAAGGAAGAATAAATCAAAACAGGAAGTAAATGGTTGTGTACTACAAATAATTGAAACAAATACTGTAATATTTCTTCAGTGCTGAGATTATGAGAGGGGCATTCTCAGAATGCAATAAAAGTTAAGGAAACATACCAGTATAAAAACTCATAATAATATATTTGGTACTTAAATCATAGATAAACTTGTTTTTATACACATAGATAAATATTTAAAATTCATAAGAATTCTTTACTTTGAAAGGCACCATACAGATTCTTATACATGACAAATATTTTGGTAAGCATTCTCACTGCTATAATCTAAAAGACTGCTTATCATGACTTAGTGGAAGGAAAACTTACTTGTTCACAGTTTTGGAAATTTCAGGGTTTCAGCCAATGTTGGGCCATAAAAGTATCACAGAACTCAGGGAATGTTATAAGGAAGAGAGAAAAAGAGAAAACACAAGGGCTCTGCTCTCACACCACAGAGGCCAGAAACAAGACAGCCAGCAACAAGCAGTGAGAATCATATATTATCTCAAGGCCACACCTACAGAGACAACTCATTAGCAACCAAACTCTGCCTTCAACATGGCTGATTATTTTGTGAGGTCTGGGAGGATACTCTAAATTCAAACTATAACACTACAACCTCTCTGATTAATTTTGTTATTTTTCTTTAAATGTGCAAAAGTTATAGTAGATAATTTGGAGTTAGGTTTACTAAGACTAAAGTCTCAATTCTACTGGTTCCAACCAAAATTACTGTAGAATTTTGAACACTTTATTTAACTTCTCTGTGGCTTAGTTTACTTAACTGTTAAATTAGGATGATAGTATTTTTACTTAGTGTTGTTAAAAGACAAAAAGAAAGAATATAAAGAAGTTTACTAATAATGCATGCTCAATACATGTATATTTTTATTAACGTTACCATAATTCTACTCTACATTGTTTCTGGATAAAAAAAAACATGAAAAAGATTCAAAAGATACCTAGAATAAGATACAATAAGACTTTGTGAATGCTTTCTTTCAGAACTATGAATTAAAAATATGCTGAAATGAGACGTACAGCACCCCCCTCAAAGAAATGTATTCTCTAATAGATTTAGGAAACTATGTCTTTAGTTCCCTATTCTTTCACTCGTATTATTTTTCGGATGCCAATCAATTTTGCTTACCCAAATGTTAAAATTTTAATCTAGAACAATTATTTACAATTAACATGTAGTGAACACCTATTATGTGTGCAACACTGGGAATATGAAGGTGAAAAAAGCAATTCTCATTTTTATAGTCTTTTATAGTCATTTTATAATCATTTTATAGTCATTTTTATAGCACAGACAATACACATAAAAATTATTTATGAAATGAAGTGACAAGGAGTTTGGACCAGAAATGTTGCTCAGTATCTTTAAATGCATAAAACAGCTCCCCATAGGAAATTTTCTAGTTCAAAAAATTAAAGGCTAATATTAGGAAAATCCATGGTTCAAGAAACAGGAAGAAATCTAGGATTAAACTTTTAATCAATATATTTTATTTTAAGATTTTTACTTCTTTTTATACCAACTTAGTATTCAAAATATTTTCATGATTTAATTTACTTACTTATTTATTATTTTCATGCTTCAGAAGTGATTGAACCCAGAGCCTCACACAGGCTTACCAAGTACTCTATCATTGAGCTACATACCTACCCCTATACAGTTTCTTACTTTTTTGGGCAGGTGCTCATTCTATATATTTTAATTATTTTTAATATCATGCATTTTGTAGATATTTTACCATTTCTAAGAAAAATTTGTCTTTTATTATCCAACCTTTTTTGAAAAAGTTTTTTTTATTTATGTATATCTTTTTAATCTTTTTTAACATATCAGCTTTTACCTTTGCTTATCATTTCCATTGTTTCAGGGTTGTACCTATTTTTCTATAGATTTATACATTTTTTCTAACTTTTAATGCAAATGTGGCCTTTTTTACTACATGCCCTCATAAATTTAAAATTTTAGAAAAGCAAAACCATAGTGGTAGAAAGCATACCACTGTAATTCATTAGTTTTGCCTTTCAGTAGATAGACAAAAGTGATCAACTGTGAAAGTCATGGGGGTCTTTTTGGGGGTGAAAAATATTTTATATTATCTTTTTTATTTGTTCCTTGACTTGATATTATTCATCAAAATTCATCAAATACCACACTTAAAATTCGCATGTCAGTTATACCCCAACAAAACTGAGCAAAATGGAGCAAATTTCGGATCTCGTATTCATCTGGTTGAACAAACCCAAAATCACCTAAACTTTTGAAAAGGCTATTGAATATATTTCTATTCAAGCCTGAATATGCAAGACCATATGAAGAGTATGAAATCTAGGATTTCAGGATGGTCATTTAAAAGCACCCAGTGGTTGCTACCTCTTCCAAAGCATAGAGTAACTGGAGAGCAATAACTATAAAATTCATGACTAAGAAGGTGCTGAACGTTAGTTTTGAAACGAGGAACAGGAGCTGCGGGGATCATGGTGCATGCTTGTAATCCCCGCGCTTGGGAGGCAGAGACAGAAAGATTGCACAGGTTCGAAGCCAGCTGCGCGTGCTGGCTTAGGAGATCCTGTTTCCAAAATAAAAATGTAAAAATAGGTCTGGGAGTGTAGCCCGGAGGTAGAAGGGCTTCCAGGAACCCCAGTACCACCAAAAAAAAAAAAAAAAAAAAAAAAAGACAGACAGAAAGAAACTGGGAAATAGAGGACATAGGGGAGCACAAAAATTTTAAAACCTGGCCATATATGGCAGAAATAGAAGTGAGAGGAAAAAAAAAAGTGACAGATCAGAACACCTAGTAAAAGAAAGAATAGGGAGGAGAAATAGTTAAAAGCTGCTTACTTCTGCTTAATGGTGGAAAGGAAATGGAATAAAAATATTCAGTCCAAAAGAATGCATAACAAAAAAGATAAAGAACATATGTAATAAATAGAAAACTGTCAGTAAGAAGCCATATTTTAATCCATCCATAATAATTATTAGCCACAAAATCCTTAAAATCCTTAATATACAACATAGAAATTGGATTGCAAATAGTGAGGCATGGATATAAACTTTATATAAGAAATCATTTGAAAATTAAAAGTAAGAGCATAAAAATACTCATAAAACAAAAACTAAAGAAAGGAAAGGTATATATAATAATATCCTATAAAGAAAATTTTAATACAAGTAATATTACAAGAGATAATGTGGGAAAATATATGATTTTTAAGGGGACAGGTAACATAACTCTAACTGTACATGATTTAACTATCAGGTTTCAAGTAATAGACATAATCCAGGCATGGAGGCGCACGCTTGTAATCCCCGTGCTTGGGAGGCTGGGACAGGAGAATGGCACAAGTTGGAAGCGAGCCCCAGTTACTTAGTGAGGCTCTCAGCAACTTAGTGAGATCCTGGTTACAAATAAAATATAAAATAGGTATGGGAGTATAGCCCAGAGGTAGAAAGCCCCTGAGTTCCACCCCTATTACCATCAACAACAGCAAAAATATTAACTCCATACATCAAAATAATCTTATGACACATATTAAATTATACTGAATTTTGTTTCAGGTGGCTGCTGTGATTACAATTAGTCTACTACTTCTTTAAAAACATTTCCTTGACTGAGAAAAGACAGTCTGTAAAGTATTGAATTCTTTAGTACAGGAACCATGAAATTAGAATAAATTTTGCTACAATTTCAAGTATACATTGAATACTCAGGGAGACAATGTCATAAATCTCTAATAAGTACATCTCTAATCTCTAATAAATTAATGTTTAAATTTGCAAAACTCTCATTGAGTAAGAAAATTGAAATCATACTAATGAAAGCAAATGAATATATTTTAATAATGGGAGAGAATGCATTAATATTTGTGAGTTTAAATCCATTGCAAACTATAATTAGTTGATTCTCTCCTAAACTACTAAAAATTTCATATAAGCTAAACCACTTGCCTATAGAAAGTGTTTATTTTTTCATTAACCTACTATTTGACAAATTATCTTGAATATTATAGATAATTTTCAGGATTGTTTCATATAAATTTTAAAAGAGTCCGCAAAGCCTTGCGTGGTGGCGTATGCTTGTAATCCCCGCACTTGGGAGGCTGAGACAGGAGGATTGCGCTGGTTGGAAGCCAGCTTTGCTGGTTTAAGAGACCCTGTTTCCAAATTAAAAATATAAAATAGGTCTGGGAGTGTAGCCCCGAGGTAGAAGGGTTTCTAGGAACCCCAGTGCCACCAAAAATAAATAAATAAATAAATAAATAAATAAATAAATAAATAAATAAATAAAGTTCACAAACCACAATATACAATGTTTGCCAACATATAATAGGTTTATTAATCATCAAATATAAAAAATGTGTTGAGTAAAATAAAGAAAACTTGCAAAGTTTAATTTAGAAAATACCACGAATAGATTATCCAATTATCCAATAATTTTACTAGGCATTTCCATTTGGCATAGATTTTTCTGTCAAAAGACTTGTTTAAAAATCATTCTCTAATAACTATACAATGTATAATGACGTGAGGATAGGGTTCCTTCATGAGGAACTCCAAATTGTCTCCTAAGTAATGAGGTTAAAAAAATGCATTACATTAGTTTTTCTTGATTTGTGTTCATTGATCCAGACACAATTTATTATAAAGTTATCTGGAATAATAAGAAAGGGCAAAAACTCCTGGAACTTTGAATATAAATACATTTTATATATTCAATAAATATTGATATACTCATATGTATACACATCATTTATGGTAGCATTTTACATTGATAGGGAAATAAACGGGGAAGGGGGCACCAAGACAATGTGCATGTATGCAGTAGTCAACATGATTTTCATTATGATGTGATATTATAATGCACAAATGAAAGCACAAAAAATAAAATAATTGGGCTAGAGTTATAACTTGGAGGTAGAATGCCTCTGGGTTCCATCCCTCGTGCCAAAATAAATAAATAAATAATAAATAAATAAATAAATAAATGAAAAATAAAATTTGACATCCCTCTATGTTATTACTTTGAAGATTTTTAATCTTGAAAAAGTAATTTAATCTATCTTCACATTTACATAACTTATCTATTTATTTTTTTATCAAAATTGTACATTCCTGAAGTCAGACTAATTTGATTCCTATTCAAACCCTATACTAAAATGATACACAGTTTTCTTCAAGATAATAATGACACCTATTTCATAGAATTATGATGAAAATAAAAGGAGTTAATATTTGTAAGGGACATAAGCTACAACATCAAACATATGTAAAGTATATTTGTATTATGCATCGTTGTAAATATTTAACAGTAAACAATACCCCAAAACAGACATTTTTGCAGCCATTTTATTATTACTATTATTACTTTATACCAATGAATATAATTTCTGTTGTATTAGGATATGACTCATGATTAAAATTTAATGCAGAAAGCACTCGGACAAAACTATCAGATCTTATTCTAGCCATCTAAGAAAATTATGAATACTTAGGACAGTTTAAAGTTTATTAATACAAATCAACCCATTTACTGCAAAAGAATACAGTAGGGATTTATATTATTCCTCACAAAATAGGTAAATCTGAAATAATGTCACAATAAATATTTACTTTAAAATGTCACTCTAAATGAAGGAAAAACTATGGATGAGCAAATAAGGTAACCTGAGGGGGATGGGAGGGGAAAAGAGGGAAATTTTCTAATGTACATGATGTACATTCACAAACATATAAAGTCAATCACTAAGCCAAACATGAGAAGAAGGGAGTGAACAGGTAATGGTGTGGGAATTGGGTAAGGGCTAATTGAGTGATGTGGATGCCTCTACCATCTTGTACTCTGTTAAGATGTATGACTACAATGTACCAAAAAAACCCCAAAAAACTAAAGTCACTTTTTATGCTTTTATGGTATATTGTAATTATACATCACAGTGAGGTTCAAATGGATGCAAAAATGCTCACAATGTTTAGTGTACTTCCTTCTCCATCCTACCCTACCCACTCACTCCCCATGCATGTTAGCGTGATAGATAGCAATACCTTTATATGTTGTCAGAGTCTCATTTGAACTGTTCCCCTCCACCATCATCTTTTTAAAGTTGATTACATTTTCATATATTAAAAATGTAAATGCTAAAACCAAAATTAAACAGGCATCATTATTTTCAACTAGTTAGTTTTTGTTTTTGTTTTTGTTTTTGGTGGTACTGGGGTTCCTGGAAACCCTTCTACCTCCGGGCTATGGATCCAGACACCAATTTTTATATTTGTATTTGAAAAGAGGGTTTCTTAAGCCAGCGAGGTTGGCTTTGAACCTGTGTGATCCTCCTGTCTCTGCCTCCCAAGCGCACAGATTACAAGCATGCGGCACCACACCCAGCTATTTTCAGCTAGTTAAAATAAATACATTTTTAGCATCAATTAAACAAAGCTTATATGCATATATGGGTGAAGATATTAATTATCAAAATATCTTTTCCCAGCTTTCACAGCAAGGTAGATTATGCCTGTCACATTCATGTACAAAAGAAAAGTAGACTAGACATACTCATGAGAATGTGGATAGGTCTTAAAAAATGGGGGTGAAGCAAACAATAAGAAAACATGTATGTAACAACAAATAGATAAATAAAAACAAATTTCTGTAACCACAACCTACATTTTTATTAACACCAAAAGCTGAAGAAATATGTCTCAAATTATTGCTTAAAAAGGCGATGGGGCTGAGGAGTGGGCAAATAGGAATACATGAGTATATAGGCAGCTAAAATAAACCCAACATTCTACAGTTGATTTTAGACCCCAAAAATATTTCTGAGAGGTTGATAAAAATGTTTAATAACTTGTATTATTTATAAATATTTAAATATAAACATGATAATAAAAACAGAATTATGGGCTCAGTGGTTCATGCTTGCAATTCTAGGACTTTGGAGGCTAAGACAGGAGGATCACAGGTTTCTGGCCAGAGTCAGCAACTTGAGAGGTCCTCCAAAAGTTAGTGACACTCTGTTTCAAAGAATAAAGAATAAAATAGAATGTTTGTCTTTGTTTCTGTTTATGTAATGAATTTCGTGGGCTTATTTCCATATGTCAAACCAGCCTTGTATCCCTGGGATGCACCCTACTTGTTCATGTTCAGGATTTTCTTTTTCTTCTTTTTTTGTAATTTTTTTTTTTTTTTTTATGGTACTACGGGTGGAACCCAGAGGCTTTCTACCTCCGGGATATACTCCCAGAACTTTTTTTAATATTTTATTTGGAAACAGGGCCTCACTAAGTTGCTGAGAGCCTCACTAAGTAGCTTAGGCTGGCTTCGAACCCGTGTGATCCTCCTGTCTCAGCCTCCCAGGCGCGGGGATTCCAAGTGTGTGCCACCACGCCTGGCTCTGTGCATGATTTTCAACGTGTCTTGCTAGTAATGTGAACTCATCAATGATATAGGCCTGTAGCTTCCTTCCTTGAGTTGTTTTGGTATTAATATGATGTGGGCTTCACAATGTATTTGGGAGAGTCCCATTTCTTTCAATTTCACAAAAGAGATTGAGGAGTATTGGGATTAGCTCTTTTCCCTAATATGTGAGAGTTAGGGAGAAAGGGGTCATAGGAGAAACTCTTGAAAGAGGAAATCCTATAGAGGGGCAAACAAGACAACCTAAAGGAGGAGAAAGGAGGGGGGAAGAGGAAAATCTCTATAACACACAATGTACTTAAACATATCGAAGTCAATCACTATGCCAAGCGAGGGAGGGAGGGACGGGAAGGGAATGGGGTGGGAATTGAGTAGTGGTTAAATCAGCGATGAGTACATGTTTGTACACACAAGTTTTTTACCCTAATAAGTTGTATGAATATAATGCACCAATAAAAAAAAATAAAAAAAAAATTCACTTGGGAAACCATCTGGTCCTGGGCTTTTGTTTGGTGGTAGTTTCTTTATTGCTGCTTCAACATCACTGATTTATATTGTTTGGCTTAAAATTTCTATATCTTATCTGGGCTGGGTGGCACATGCTTTTAATCCCCGCGCTTGGGAGGCTGAGACAGTAGGATTGCACAGGTTCAAAGCCAGCCTTAGCTATTTATTGAGGCTCTCAGCAAATAAGTGAGACCCTGTTTCCATATAAAATATAAAATAGGCCCCTGATTCCAGACCCAGTATCGAAAAAAAAAATTCTGTATCTTCTTTATTCAGTCGACAAGGTTATATTTATCTAGAAAGTTGTTACTTTCTTCCAGATTTTTTATTTTGCTGAAGTATAGTTTTTCAAAGTAGTTTATGATAATCTTCATTTCTACACTTTTGGTGCAATTATCTCCTTTTTAACTTTTTTTTCATAATTTGGATTGATTCTTTTTAGTCAGGTTGGCTGGTGGTTTATCAATCTTGTTTAGTTTTTCAAGAAACTAGCTTTTGCATTTGATGATTTTCTGTATATTTTTTCTCTACTTCACTGATTTCTGCTCTGATTTTAATAATTCCCTGTCTTCTACTGGCATTGAAGTTAGACTGCTTCAGTTTTTCAATGGCTTTGAGGTGAGATGTGTCATGAGATTATTTATTTTGTAATTTTATGTTCTCATGTGGGCACTCAGTGCGATCAATTTTCCTCTTAATACTCCCTTCAAAATGGCCCAGGTTTTTATATGTTGTGTTTCTATTTTTAATTGCTTCTAGGAATTTCTTAATTTCACCCCTTCTTCTTTGACCCATTCCTCATTCTTCAGTGTATGGTGTTCAGTCTCCACATGTTTATGTGGTTACTCTGGGTTTTCTTGTGGTTGATTTTTAGTTCCACTCCATTGTGATCTGAAAAGATGCATGAGATTGTGTCACATAATTTGAATTTGCTAGTGCTCACTTTGTGGCCCAGAATGTGATCTATTTTAAAGAAGTTTCTGTGAACAGCTGAGAAAAATATGAACTCTGCTGTAATTGAGGGGAACATTTTGTATGTGTCTAATAGGTCCGTTTGAATTATGATATTCTTAGGTCTGAGACATCTTTAATGACCTTTGTCTAGATGATTTGTCGAACTGTGTAAGAGGAGTGCTGAAGTCTCCCAGTCTTACTGTATTTCAAGCAATGTGTGACTTAATTTCACAAAGAGTTTGTTTTTTGAGATTAGCTGCACCTATGTTTGGGACATAAATTTTGATTAATGTTATGTCCTCTTAATGGATTGTTCTTTTTGCCACTAAAAACTGACCTACTTTTTCTCTTCTGATAAGCTTAGGCTTGAAGTCTAACTTGTCTGATATCATAGTTGCTACTTCTGCTTGTCTTTGAGCTCCTGAGGTCCATTGGACTGGATTACCTTGTTACATCTCTTCATTTCAATAGATACTGAAAAAGCATTAGACAAAATTTGAAACCCATTTATACTAAAAGTACTAAAAATAATCAGAATAGAGGGAATATATCTCAACATCATAAAGACAATATTCAGTGGGCCCACAGTCAACATCATATTAAATGTGAAAAATCTTTGAAAATTTCCCCCCAAACCAGGAACAAGACAAGAATGTCTATTATCACCATTTTTTCAAGATAGTACTTGAGACTACAGCCACAGCAATAAGTAAAAAAAGGAAATCAAATGAGTACAAATAGAAAAAGTAGAACT
This sequence comes from Muscardinus avellanarius, assembly GCF_963383645.1. Lineage (NCBI taxonomy): Eukaryota > Metazoa > Chordata > Mammalia > Rodentia > Gliridae > Muscardinus > Muscardinus avellanarius. Next base: position 61,129,864 of record NC_137792.1, on the reverse strand, counting down.
AAAACTTTTACAATTTGTGGATGACATGCTACATTACTTAGAAGACCCTGTTTCCAAATAAAATATAAAATAAGTCTGGGGGTGTAGCCTGGAGGTAGAAGGGTTCCATCACCAGTACCACACACACAAAAAAGAGGATCCAAAAAATAAACTAAAAATTTATAGAACTGATTAAAAAATCCAGCAAACTGTCTGTATACAAAATCAATCTTAAAAATTTAGAAGCTTTCCTGATTGACAATCATAAATCAACTAAAAAAGAAACCCCAAAAAATCTACTCAGGATATCCCACAAAAATAAAATACTTAGGAATAAGCTTAACCTAGGAGGTAAAAAGAAAAACTCTACAAAGAAATGTATAAAACATTGAAAAAAGAAATCAATGTAGACCTTAGGAGATGGAAAAATCTTCTCTCTTCTTGGATAGAAAGAATAAATATCATCAAAATGGCCATTTTTTCAAAAGTAATCTACAGATTCAACACACTTTTCATTAAATTACCACGATCATTCCTCACAGACATAGAAAAAAAATCAGTCCTTAAACTCATTTGGAGTAACAAAAAACCCAGAGTAGCCAATGTATTTCTCCAAAACAAAAATCATGCAGGAGTCATCACAATACCTGACTTCATTTGCTTTCCTGCCAAAGGAATAAAATGTTAATGAGGCAAATTTGACTGTCATTTTTTCTCCTTACCATGATCTCATATCCCAGTGTCAAATTCACTATGGACCTTCTGGGCTGGCCCCCAATTCTGTAGAACCCCCCCTTTCCTAAAATGGCCTTCAGTCCTTTGCCTGTACAAACACATCTGCCTCTCCTTTCATCTTCCTTCCATACCAACTGAGAATACACAAAGGAACATGCACATCTCTTTTTCATATACCATTAATTTTATTTTAATTATCCCTGTGGTTATAATTTTGGTGTAATATTTGGTCTCCAAATAGTTGGTGATTTCTTGTTGGGCTCCTCTAGAGGCTTTCCACCTCTATATGTGCTGACCGTAGTACACACAATCCATTCCTTAGATCAATGGAGTTCTCTAATCTGCTTTGATTTTGTTCCAGCTGAGCATGTCTCTTAGTTGGTTTAGTGGTTGGTTATTCCATGGTTGAGGTTGGTTGTTCTTCATGAATAGTTGGTTATTGCATGGTTGATGTGATCATTTTCTGTGTTTTCAGCTGGTCTGTGCTTTGAAATGTTTGTTCCATAGTCAAGGTTAATTGTATTGTGCTTGTGTTCAGTATTTCTGCACTTATTCTTATTTCTGCAACACAATTGGCTCTACTCTTATGGTCTGTGTATCTGTACTTGTGGTTAGTTTTTCCACACTAGTGGTCAGTTATCATATATCTATTCTAGGCTCCTCCTGTATGACTTCTTCAGTTATGTGGCATTCTTGCCAAGGTCTCCTTTGGGCATTCTGCACTCCCTATGTATACCCTATTAAGGGCACAAGGCAAAGAGAACCCATACCCCTAATCTATGCTTGGTCATCCAGGTACTGCTCCATACAAAGGGAACCCTTGGGAAGCTTATACATTACAGAGCCCCACCCTTGACTTCTCTATTGCTGGTGGGGAAAGAATATTATATTGAGGCCAAGATTCTGTGGTTGCTTGTTCATCAACCCCTAAACATCAGTTCCCAACTTACCTACACAATTTTCTTATCTTTCTATGTTCAGCTCTCTTGACACATATCAAAGAGACACATATAACACATATGACAGACAAATTTCATGACACATGTACCACAATCAGGAAAGTAAAAATTAAGTACAAGTTGATTTCACTGCTCACCTTTCAGAATGGCTAAATTTTTAAGTGAAAATACAAATCCTAATGACGTTTAATAAATTAAATTGCTAGTGAAAATATAAAATGTTACAGCCATGTTTGAAAGCTCTGGATTCTTTTATAAAATCCACTATGTTATCTACCATACCATTTGGAAATTTCTCCTCTGAATAATTATTTTTGAGGAACTATATCTCATGTTCACAAAAAGCAGGCCTGTGAATGGATATAGCAGTTTTATTTGCAATCACCAGAAACTATAATTAGCCCAGATGCCTTTCAGTAGGTGGAATAATTAAGCAAAATATGGTATACCTATATCATAGAATAATATATTCAGGGAAAAAAGTAATACATTATTTATACATACAACAACCTAAATAAATACTGAGAGAATTATGCTGGGTAAAAAATAAAAAGGTTATTCACTGAATAATTAGAATTTTATAACATTCTTAAAATCATAAAATTATAGCGAACCATGAGTTGTAGCACACCCCGATAATTACAATACTTGGGGAACTGAGACTGGGGAGGCAGAGGTAGCGCCATTCCTGCTGTATGACAGGGTCGCAGCTAGAAAGAGAATTCCGCAGGGGTGGAAGACTGGCAAAACTGAAGCCATTATCCCTCTTGATTTTAGTTATAATAATGATAATATTAATGAAATTTGAATATTGCTTTGATTGAGTATTGCTGTTTTTTTAATAATATGAAAACTGATGTGAATATGACTGGAAAATGCCCTAAGATTTGTGCTGGGAATAGCACTAAAAAGAATATAACTATGGGAGAACTTTCAAGAAACTACATAGAAAAGAGCTCTTTACTCCTCTACCTGACTCATTTAAGGTTTTAGCCATTAAAGGAGAAGGTTAACTTCAGACAAATTATACCTACTGTGCAAGGCCCTCCATATGACTACTTATAAGTTAGGGGGTCGACTACAGTATCCCCGTCAAGGGGCTAGCACTAATCAGAATACTTTTCCACCTCCAACAATCCTCCACTTTCCCGTACAGGAGTGTATAATGACTGGAAAGCACAGAGTTAATATTACTGGGAAATGGCTTAATGTCAGGACTCTGCCGTTCCCACAGAGGATTGGGCAGGCAGGGACCTCCTGGGTGACGGCTCACTAAAGCACAAAAGAGTTCTCTTGGTAAACAACTTAATAGGTATTATAAGAAGTTAGATGTAGGCATTGTATGCTAGAGAAATAGAATAAGTTTAGTATAAATTTGGTGGTTGGGTCAAAGTAAGTTATAAAATACCTAGTAGTCAAAAATAAGAGATAAAATTAGCAGCTAATTTTAGAAGTAGATATAGTAAGTTTAGTATTTAGTAGTTAATATAAGCTTAGTTAAAGTTTATTATGTGTGATAGAGAAGTCGGCTAAGCAGAGCCTCCCCTTTCTGGTGTTTCTGACCAAAGATCATAAGAATTCAAGAAAATAAATTGTATATTTAATATTAAATATTTAATATTTAAAATATAAAATATAAAAGTAAAATGTTTTGTGCCCCTTAAAGATCTTTTAAAATTTTTGTGTTCCTTTTAATGGAAAAAGACCCTTGTTTTCTGTACTTTTGGTTTAGCTTTAGGTTTGAACGTGCTTTGAAGAGCTCCATTGTTAGTTAGGTTAATAATTAGAATAAATTTGACGTTTGTGGCTAGGTAACCAGAATGATTTGTATGACGTTAATTTGGATAATTTTGGGTATTGGGATATGAGTTCACTGAGGCAGGTTGAATTTTTCTAGATAAAGCACAAAATGTACCTAGGTGTACTGAAAACATGTTTTTCTAAAATGTTGTTTATATCCAGATGTATTGAAAATGTGTTTTTTCAAAGTTATTAATATCAAATATTTCCATGTAAAAGCACATAAAAATAAAGCATTGACTCTATATGGCAGAGTCACACTCCAAAAAAGGCTGTCTCTCATTCCCTCAAGTCGCTGACTCCTCATCACCTTCAAGAAACCCTGAATTGGGTGGACCTGGTCTTCAGCACTGGAGGATTACAAGTTTGCAGCCAGCCTCAGCAGCTTATTGAGGCTCTCTGCAACTTAGTGAGACCATGTTTCAGTATAAAAAATAAAATAAAATAGTGCTGGAGTTGTAGCCCAGAAGTAGAATTCCTCTGGGTTCAATTCCCACTACTACACACACATAAAGGTAATAGTGGATGGTGGTATTAAAGGGCAACACGATAAATCATTTTTCTCATGAAATTCTCATGCACCATTACTTTGATGAGTTGTCACATGAATCACTCCATATGATAAACTTGCATATACCTACAGATACACACAAGAGGACACATAAAAAGAATAAAACTAAATGAATAACATGGATTATATCAATATCAATTTCTTTGTTATGATATTGTACTATAGTTTTGTGAGATGTTACCTTTGGAAGAAATTGAGTAGAGGATATGCTAGGATTTTTCTGAATTATTTCTTCTTTTTTTTGCAGTTGCATCTAGGGATGTTCTAACTCTGAGCTACACTACTAGCCCTATTTAAGTTTTAATTTTAAAAATGTGTCTAAGTTTCTAATCCTCTTGCAAAATTGCTAGGACTAGACATAAACCTGTCCTCCTCTCTCAAACTTCCAAGTACTGGGATTACAGCTATGTGCCACCATGCACTGCTCTCTGTATTATTTCTTATAGTAGCATATTAATGTACACTTACCTCAAAATACAGAAAAGCTTTTGAATTGTATCCAGACACTTTGCTGAATTTGTTGATCAGTTCTATAAGCCTTTTGATTGAGTTTGTTGGGTCTTCTAGGTTGAGTATCATGTCATCTGGAACTAGGAAACATTTCAGCTCTTTTACTATTTGTAGTCCTCTGATTTCTTTTTCTTGCCTTATTGCTTTGGCTAGAGTTTCAAGCACTAGAAGTGATCTGGATGTGGTTGCACATGCTTGTAATCCTAGCATTTGGGAGGCTGAAACCAGAGGATTATGGTTCAGGGACAGCCTCAGCTATTAAGCGAGGCCCTTCCCAAATCAGTAACTTCATGTTTCAAAAATAAAATGACTAAAAAATAGGGCTGGGGGTGTAGCTCAGAGGTAGAATACTCCTGGGTTCCATCACCAGTACAGCAAAAAAAAAAAAAAAAAAAGTTAAGAAAAGAAGTGTTGATAACAAGTGGTGATAGCATCCTTGTCTTGTTCCTGTTTTTAGGAGAAATTCTTGCAGGTTTTTTTCCCATTTAATATGATAAGGTATGTTCCTTGTATGTTAATCCTTTGCAGTCTTTTAGCATTAATGGGTGTTGTATTTTGTTAATTTTTTCAGCATTTATTGAAATGATCATGTGATGTTTGTCTTTGGTTCTACTTATGTGATGAATTACATGAATTCATTTTCATATGTTGAACCAGCCTTGCATTCCTGGGATAAAACCTACTTGGTCATAATTTTCTTTATGTGGTTTTCAATGTGTGTTGCTAGTATTTTGTTTAGCAGTTTGGAGTCTAAGTTCAAAATACAAATTTTACCTTTAAAAAGCACAATTCTTTATACTAAAATGAAATTGTAGAAACAAATTTAAATATATGATGCAATTTATGGTTACTACAAAGCAAATTAAATGTGAATGCATAAATGAAAAAACATGCACAATAAAGTGAGAGAAAAAAGTTAAAACCTAAATCTAAAGTTTACAAAGTAAAAATATTGTATCGGATATATTCATTTACAAGAAAGAACAGATTAAACATACTTATAAGAATAAAGATGGACCATCATAACAGGGCTAATTAAAAAATTAAATATTAACAATAGAAAAATTTCATAGTTCATTATCATAAGCAATAAGACTAAAATTAACACTCAGAAAAAAAAAGATATGATTCAATTTCAGTGCAATGGTTGCCTGTGAGGTGAAAGGATATTAAACTGTAGAAAGAAAAAAAGGGGCATCAGAAAGTAAAAAAAAAAAAAATGTAAAGTTACCTGTATGGCTACAGTGCACCAATAAAAAATAAAAATAAAAATAAAAAAATTAACAAAAAATCAACTGGTTATTAATATGAGGCTTTATTTCTGAGACTTTTATTCTGTTCCATTGGTCTACATGTATTTTTGTGCCAATACCATGCTCTTTGGCTTTGTAGTATAATTTAAAATCATGTATTGTGATTCCTCCAGCATGGTTCTTTTTTTTTTTTTTTTACCAAATATTGCTTTATTTTGGCTCCTTTGTTTTTTCATATGACTTTTATGACTGATTTCCCTTGGTATGTGAAAATTGACCATGTTATTTTAATATGGATTGCTTTAAATATGTATATTGCTTTTGGTAGGATGGCCATTTTGATTATATTTGTTCTGCCCATCCAACAGCATGGGAGTTTGTTGAATCTTTTAAAGTCATTTTCTTTTTTTCTTTTTTTTGGTAATGTATAAATTTCACTGTAAAGTCTTTTTAACTCCTTGGTTAAATTTATTAAGTATTCATTTTTATGTTCTTATCAGTGCAATTGTTTTCTGGGTTTCTTTTTCAGTAAATTTGTGATTGTTATATGGAAATTCTAATGATTTTTGTAAGATGATTTTGTATTTGACTATAAAGCTGAAGCTATTTATCACTTCTACATGTCTTCTGGTTGAATATTTTAATCTTCTGTGCAAAGGATCATGCCATTAGTGGACAAAGATGATTTCATTTCTTCATTTTCTATTTTTATTCCTTTGATTCCCTTCTCTGTATAATTGCTTACCCTAGAGTTTCTATATAAAAACAGCCTTTTCAACGTGATGTTGGGAAAATTGTTTATTCATATGTAGAAAAATTGAATTAAATACAAACCATTCACCATGTACAAGAGTCAACTCAAAACGGATCAAAGATATATAAATTAGACCAGAAACTTTGAAACTGCTAGAAGAGGGTATACAGCCAACCCTCCAACATATAGGTATCTGGTTGGAACTTCTGCAATAATACACCCAAACCTCAGTAAATTAAAATAACATCTGATAAATGGTACAGAATTAAAACAAAAAATTTCTATGCAGCAAAGGGAACCATCAAGTTTACAGACAGAGCATTTAAAATTGGAGAATATCTTTCCCTTCTACCACTCTTATTAAAGACTAATATATAAAATAATCAAAGAACTTACAAACTTAATACTAAAGAACCCAAATAAACAAAAACATGGAAAACTAAACGAAATAGACACTTTTCAAAAAATGAAATACTAATGGCCAATAAACACATGGAAAATTCAACATATTTAGTAATTGGGGAAATGCAAATCAAAACTATCCGAGATTTCGTCTAACTCCAGTTAGAATAGCATTCATCAAAAACACAAACAAAAATTAATGCTGGGAAGGATGCTGCAAAATTTGAAATCTTTGACACTGGTGGTGGGACTGCAAACTAGTATAGCTTATTACAATATCAGTGTGCATCTTTTTCAGAAGATCTAGATTGGAACTATGATATGGTTCAAGCACTTCTGAGCATCTTACCAAAGGAATTGAAATCAGAATATTATAGCAATACATATCCATGTTCACAACAGTATAATCTATAGTCAAATTATAGAACTAGCCTTGGCGTCCATCAATTAATGAATAAACCAAAAAACTATGGTATAAGCCGGTCATGGTGGTGCATGCTTGTAATCCTACGCTTGGGAGGCTGAGACAGGAGGGTCTCGCTAATTCAAAGCCAACCTCACCAGGCTTAAGAGACCCTGTTTCCAAATATAATATAAAAAAAATGGTCTCAGAATGTAGCCCGGAGGCAGAAGGACCCTGGGTTCTATCCCCAGTACCACACACACACACACACACACACACACACACACACACACACAAATTACTCAATCATAAACAAAATCATGTCATTTGAGGGAAGAATGGAAGAAATTCAAGATTATACTGAGATTAGTCAGTCTCAAAAAATGAATGGATATATGTTCTGTTTTACATGTGGAACCTAGAGAAAAATTCAGAAATAAGTGTAACATCAGGTCAAAGATTAGAGACTTCAATAGAGTAACATGGGAGGAATTAGGGAAGGGAGGAAGAATGACTAAGACATAGAGAGGATAAATAGTTGAAATAATGCTATGTATGTATACAAAATTACCAATTCCAATCTCAGAGAGTACTAGGACAGGAAGGGAAGGAATGGATCCCAGAGGGAAGTGCTCCAAGAGCTGTGTACATGTATGTTTCTACCTAATATGATGTATAATTACAATACACCAAATAAAAGTATAAAAATGTAAATTATAATACACCAAATAAAAGTATAAAAATGTAAATTATCTAGAACAATTACTGAATAAGATTAAGCAAACACTTTATACTCAATATCTAAATTCTTCCCACATTCAGGGTCCTCGCCAAGTTTCTCAACGAGAAAATACTGTAATTATGGATGTTAATGTGAACACCAAATACCATTATTTCAGCCTATGTGTGCTAGGTGAGATTTTGGTCTTCATGAGGGTCTTCATTTGCTTAGAGCATTAGTTGGGTTGCAGTATACACCATTATGACATAGACATTCCGGAAATGCCTTTGCTGTCTGACTTTGGGGAAGTATGTCACTATCACTACATAGACATTATGGATATCCCCATCTGCCCAACTTCACTGGCGGGTGAGCACGCGCGTGCGTACACACACACACACACACACACACACACACACACACACACATCCTACACCAAATACTATTCTTTGAGATGAAAATTCTTAAGAAGTTTGCCTTTGAGAGTCACTCTTACACCCTGTATTTATTTACATTTTCCTTATAGTTGAAACTGTGGGTTCATTCAACCCTTTGGTCCACATGCCCCTACTTTCTCAAACACCTGGATCTGCCCTTAGTTCCCTTCCCATCCGCAAAGAACATGAAGAAATACACTTAAACATCTTTCATAGCTTGATTGTGCTTTATTTGCCAGCATTGGTTTCACAATGGTGGTCTCTGTCTCCACAGCCACTCCGAGGGAGACAATCTGGCTGCCCATTCACTGGGTGTTTTCTGGCTCGATGGGATTCTCCGAAGTTCCTGGCTCTTCCGGTTCTTCATTCGGAGTTCTTTTCTTGATTCCTCTATAGTATAAAACTATTATCTTGGGCTTTTGGGGCTTGTTGAAACTTTCCTCAAGGACCATGTTTACCTTTTTAAGCATTTTCCCCATCTGGTAAGAAAACAGAGAGGACAGAGGCCATTATGTTTTAGTGAAATGGAGAACGGATGACAAGGGGAGCTTCATAAGAATGCATGGATGTGGAAGGGATTTGTATTAGAGGGCAGGGGAGAAAACCATTGGGGGTGTATCTGTGGGAAAAAGAGGAAGGACATAGATTTAGGTCATCTTACCCTCTCATTTTCTTTGGTAGGTTGGGAAGACTCGGCCTTCTCCGTCTTCCCTCCAGTCTCCTTCTCCTTCTTCCCTCCGGTGGCCTGCTTCATCTTCTTCCCTCCAATCTTCTTCGATTCAGTGGCCACCTTCTCCTTCTTCCCTCCAGCAATTTCCTTCTCCTTCATTCCAGTGGCTTCCTTCTCCGTTTTCACTTTTGTCTCCTTTTTCTTCCCTCCGGAGCTCTGTGATGCCTCTTCCATCGTTATTCAGTATTCCACTAGATCCTCTTGCCTTGAGATGTCTTTAGCTAAAGCTAAGCCTCCCTGTGTCCGCACCAGGGCTCCTGCTCTCCTCTAATATAACCTTCTTGAGGGAGGGCAGTGAGGAGCCACGCCCCTAAGCTTTTTTTGGTCACCCAGGCTTGGCTCAAGCCAATGGGAGCTCTGGGTTGCCTTGGATGTTACAAAGCCCCACCCTGACACCTCCAAGTGTGGGTGGGATATGGGGGGGGGAGGGTGAGTAGCCACGCCCCTCAACTTTGTTTGGTCACTCATGCTTGGCTCCAGCCAATGGGAGCCCTAGGTTTTCTCAGACCTCACAAAGGCCCACCCTGACACCTGCAAGTGTAGGGGAGGATATGGGGGAAGGGGGAGGACCAGACACTGTCAGTGTTTTCTTTTTCACTCCTCAGACCTGTCTCAAACTGACCTATCATCCTTTCTCATCTCATGTTTCATTCACAAAATACATATGATGTAAAGAAAGTGATTCCCCACAAATCCTCTTGCATGGCCATCACTGTTATTTGCTTCATTTCATTGTCTCCCAGCCCTCAGAAATACCTATTTGGATGTTTATTGAAAATTCCTCCTAGATAATACGGTCACATTAAAGTGTAGGTGAAGATGTAAATCACCCCATGTTCTACAATTCCATTTTTTTGTTCCATGAAGACCATTTACATCTTGGCAACTTCTAGGCAAGTTTTTTATCCTACCTGCTTTTCACCAAAGCAAATGGAAAACTCTTCACTTTTCTGTTTCAAGTCTAAAACCACAGCCTCCAGTTTTTCAAATTTCAGGGGAAAAATACTTTCTCTATGGTGTACTCTAACCTCATTTCAAATCAGAGGAATGTGTTGATGTCCTAAATGTAGTGTCTGGACATGGATTTTTTTTTTTTTTTTGGTGGTGTTATTGGGGTTCCTGGAAACTCTTATACCTCCGGGCTACACTCCCAGACCTATTTTTATACTTTTTTTTTTTTATTTGGAAACAGGGTCTCAAGCCAGCGAGGCTGGCTTTAAACCTGCGTGATCTTTCTGTCTCTGCCTCCCAAGCGCAGGGTTTACAAGCGTTTGCCACCACGCCTGGCTGGACATGGATTTTACCAGTGTGTATTTTAGGGTGTTGAGTAACATGTGCTCATATACCGAAATGTGTTCTTTTTGTTCTCATGTAGGATACTACAACCTAAGCCAATATGTACATCCAGGGTTGATGTTTTCCTTTCTAGTGGGACATGAGAAAAAAAGCATTAAGTTGGAAAAGGTACAAAAGTCTTACTTTTGAGACTACATGGAATCTATGTAAAAATTAATCTTAAAAGATTCTACAACTAATCTGAATTTAACTAGATTTCAGAATATAAGATCAATACATGAGCTGGCTGTGTGGTTATTTTCTATAAGGGATTTATTTGACACTGAAATTGAGAACAATTTTATTTATTTATTTATTTATTTATTTATTTATTTATTTGCAGGTTTGTGGATGGAACCAGGGGCATTTGACCTCTGAACTACACCCCAACCCCTATTTTTTATTCTTTTTTTATTTTGAAACAGGGTCTCACTAAGTTTCAAGGAGCCTCACTAAATAGCTGACGCTGTCTGCAAATGTGAACCTCTGGTCTCAGCCTCCCTATAGCTGGGATTACAAGCATGTGCCACCACGCCCAGGGAGAACAACCTAATTTAAAATATCAAACATAAACTGGGTGTGGTGGCACATGCTTGTAATCCCTGCGCTTGGGAGGTTGAGATAGGAGGACTGCACAAGTTCAAAGCCAGCCTCAGCTACGTAGTGAGGCTCTCAGCAACTTAGTGAGAACCTGTTTACAAATAAAAATAGGTCTGGGAGTATAGACCGGAGGTAGAAAGCCTCTGGGTTCCACCCCCAGTACCACCACCAAAAAAAAAAAAAAAAAAAAAAAAAAAAAAAAAAAAAAAAAGAGAGAGAGAGAGAGAGAAATATCAAACATTATATAAATACTTAGGTGTAAATCTGACCAAAAATATAAAAGATCTATACTCTAAAACCCATAAAAACATTACAGAATTATACAAGAAAATAAATATATGAATTTATGGGTTACAAGACTCAATCCTTCAATGTGTCGATTATTCCCAAAATCTTTTGTACATTCAAACTTATCCAAATAGAAATCCCAGAAAGTTGTTTTGACCAAAAATTGACAGGATAATTATAACATTAATATGGAAATGCAAAGGACCTACAATAGGCAAAGGAACTTTTAAAAAGTGGTGCAAGCTGATTATACACTTTAAATTGTATCCGTGCCAATGGTGTAATTTTGCTAGTGTACTGTGATGTTATTCTGAAATTTTTTTCTGTTGCAGGATGCAGGATGAAGGGTACACAAAATCTCTTTGACTATGCCTTTCAATCTTAGATGAAGATTAAATTTATTCAATTTATGTATTATTTTTGAATAAAACTATAAAAACTTAAAAGAGAGAAGAGGATAAGGATAGGGAAGGCATGCTCCTAAAGTCCCCTAACAGGTTGACACTGATCCCATTCCCTAAAGGAATTCATGCAGCATAAAACAAAACAAAACAAAAAAATAGAACAAACAAAACAAGAGAGCAAGAGAGGAGCCTTGCTTCTTCTTCCAGTATTTATCTCAGACAGCAGAAATTAAAAAAGGGGCCTACCAAAATGCTTGGATGACCTCTAGACACAACACACTCACACCATTTTCATCCCCACTGTGTAAACACTACCAAAGAAAAAATGTTATCGAGGTTGTTTTTTTTTTGTTTTTTGTTTTTTGTTTTTTTGTTTTTTGGTGGTACTGGGGTTGCTGGAAGCCCTCCTACATCCGGGCTACACTCCCAGACCTAATTTTACATTTTTATTTGGAAACAGGGTCTCCAAAGCCAGCACGCGGCTGGCTTTAAACCTGCGCGATCCTCCTGTCTCTGCCTCCCAAGCACGGGGATTATAAGCGTGCACCACCATGCCTGGCAGTTATCAAGGTTTATTAGTCAACTTACCATTACTACAACAAAGTGCCTGAGGTAATTAAATTGTAAAAAAAGACTATTTTGGCTGGTGATTCTGGAAGCTTCAGTTCAGTATTTAGTAGTCCTGTTTCTTTGATCCTGTGTTTATGGTGATGCATAATTGTGGGAGCACATAGTGGAAAAAATCTGCTTATCTCATGTGCCAAGAAGCAAAGAAAGAGACTGGAAGGGTATGGGGTCCTACAATCCCCTTTGAGAGAATACATTAATGACCCAAGGGCCTCGTAAAAAGTACCATGCCCTAAAGGTTCCATCACTTCAAAGTAACATCATCTTGGGGACCAAGCCTTTAACACATGGGTTTTGGGGAGACACTAGTTAAAACCATAGCACAAAGTATAACTGTTTCTTGGTGAACTCAAAATGTTGTTTAGTAATTACTAATTCTACTTATTTAGATTCTCACAAGCCAACACCTAAGTGTTTTCTTACATGTTTGTTGTGTGAATGTGTGTGTGTGTGTGTGTCTTGCCTGCAATTAGTAATGAGACATCACCCTGAAATGAAAAGAAAATAAAAAACAGAAAAACCTATACAAGCATACTGTACCACATAGGATGGATAAAAACTGATTAAAATAATTGGGAATAGCAGCTTTCTCATGCCTTTTATAACATCTGGGAGATTAATTGCTCTGGCCCACCCCTAAGAACAGAGGGCTTTTTACTTATACTGGAGGATTAGCCTGGGAATAGTGTGCATTAGAAAGAGAGAAGCAAAGAATGAAGACCATCAAATCACTCACTCTATAACTCTTGGAGAAGCACAGAAACTTGGCCCAGATTCTGTAGTGTGTACCAGAGTATCAAGATTACAAGGACACAGTTCTTGTCACGCATTATTTAAAGAAAATGCATTCTTAAACGGGCGTTACATATTTGGAATATTTAAAGATGCATCAAAGTGATCTCCACCCTCATTATAAAGAACCTGACTCCTTAAACATGAGTTGTCTGATTGGTCAGTTGTTACAGAGCTCAGTATTTTAACTTTTTTTTTTCTGAAATGCCTAAGGCAAAGTTGTGTGATCCTGTGTGAGTATGCCTACTATGAAAACTGTTTTAATGCCACATGTTAGATGGAAATAGTTTGCAATAAGAAATATTTCCAATTCTACATATCAAAAGGACACGGGGACAAAAGCATTATGAATTTTTAACCTCATAAACAACGAGGATATTTTTGAGAACCTTTGCTGGACATCAGTATTTTGAGGGAGAAAAGTGTGCTATTAAAAGTGTTTTGGGCTGCTGATGTTTAATATATTTTATTTTTGCTATTTTATTTTGTTCATGTGATGAAGTAAAAACAGAATAGTTAGAAATTTAATAGTCACTAGTAGTGTTTCTGTACATACCCACCACACCTATTCATAGTAGAGCTTCCTGTCTTATTCCTGGATTAAAATTAGGTTTACAATGTCCTCTAAACTCTAAACATAAAGCTTCCATTTGATGATCAGCTCAAAGACAGAAACAGGACTAATGTCCACACACAATTTCCAGGTAAATCCCCAAGGTTTCTTGGTGTTTAACCACCAAGCAGTTTTCTTTCTGTTTTTGTGTGTGTGGTACTGGGGTTGTAACCCAGGGAAATTCTACCTTCAAGCTACACCGCCAGTCCTATTGGTTTTCTTTATTTTTTTCAAACAGGGTCTTGCTGAGTTGCAAAGGACCTCCCTAAGTACCTGGGACTCTCTGCGAACTACAATCCTCCTTTCTCAGCCTTCCCAATGCTGGGATTACAAGTGTGTGCCACAATTCTTAGCCTAGCAATTTTTTTGTGTACTATAAATACTACACTGTTTGACATTTACGAATTAGTCTATCAGTAGCCACAGTCATCATTAAATGATAAATTTCAGGAAACCACAATATCAAGAAGAAATACCATAAAGTCAAAAGTATATGTGCTGGCATAAAAGGCAGTCTTCATCTGTATCACTCATGTCCCACCCCGTACTATGCACTTAACCATGTGCATCAGGTAAACGTTCTTCATTCTCATAGTTTTTATTCTCTTTTACCAACTAATGATATTTTGAATGTTTATATTTTGTAAATATTAACAATTCTAATGTATACTAGCCTCAGCTAAAGATTATTGAACTCATTATCTCACTTAAACATTTAAGATGCATCAAAAATTTTATTTTAAATATACCTTTCCAATAAATACAATAAAAACATTTTCCTGCTGTTTGCTTACACATGCATATGATATTTTCTTTTGGGCATTGCTTTATTTTTTACAGAACATACATTTTTTAAAATAAGGCCTATACTTCTAACACAAGAATATTTAAGTATAAGGTGGATTGCGGGTGATGATTCCTTCCATATTCACATTTACTGAAGCAATTTACTGTCTTGTACAGTTTGATGAACATATAAAGGCCCCCAATTCTAATAGAATCACTTTGTGCCTTGTGTAGAGGACACAATCCAAGTTTCATATGTGACTTGACACCCTCCTTCTGAGGCCCTTTAAATTAAAAGTGAATCAAGAGCTGTCAGTTGCTTTTGATGCCAAGATGTCATATAGTGAAATATGGGTCTCACATACTCTGCTGGAGGGGGGAGGAGGTAAGCTCTCCAGGAGAAGGAGGGAAACAAGGGTAGTGGTCTCCAAATTTCCAAACACTGGGATGAGAGTCAGGAAGTATACCCTCGCTAAACTTGGCAATGGGAGAATAGGCAATCACTGGCAAGGATAGAGTAACATGATTTTCACAAATAAGAAATCAGTTATTTTAAATAATGTTTGCAGTTACATAGATTTTGTCTTTAAATGAGAAGATTTTTACATTTATTTTTCAAAGAGGAATCTGACTGTTTAGAAAAATTATGGTTGCATTGCTGAACAATCAAGATTACAAATGGAAATAGGATCCCATGTGGGTCACCAACAAAAGTCTCCTATTCTAGTCACATAGATCTCTATCTACTCCTGCTATTAATTTCTGCACTGGAGGAATCTTATTTCTGAGAATGGCAGAGGCCCTTTCAAAACATGTTCCCAGTAGAAATCTACAAACATCGACTGAATTTTTTCTCTGTGCTGACACTGAGCTGCTGCATAGAGAAACACCCGTGTGCTTGCATCCAGGCCCTCCAAGAAAAGGGAGAGGAGGCTACCTGCAACTCGGGGGCCAGTCTTGGCAGGAGGAGGCATCTGGAGGGGGAGAGGGAGGGCAGAGGGACTGTTTGGGAGCAGCTCAGCAAGAGAGGAGATTCCCTTGTGCTTGCAGTAAGAAAGGAAAAGGAAACAGAAAGTAGATTTGTTCTGAGATGGAGCTCTGGGGTCCACCTTCCACAAGGTCAAAGTGAGGCTGCAGGAAAATGTTGACTGAAGTATTGAGCTGGAAACAGGGTGATGTCTTTTCCTAGCCATAAATCTTAAGAGTAGCAGAGGTGACAACAGGAGTGACCAGTCTATTCTTCTGTTGTCCTAGTTCAAACACATTCAGAGGTGAGTTTTATGCAGTGTCCTACACTTGGCTATGAGCAGTTGGGGCTATCAATTGGCTCTGCACTGAAATGAACAAATAAAACTAAACAAGGTAGCAATTCATGAATTTATCATTGACATAAATGTCTCAATTAATGCCTTTCATATAATAAAACCTCCCAAATGTAAACATTATAGGGTATTTTATTTGCACCCAAAGCTGCTAATATTATTTAAATAATGGATTTACTTTTTAATGGGGTAGCCTAAAATGCATATTAATGTACTCTTAGCTGTACCTTCAACTAACATGAAAAGTATTCATTCTAACTTTTGGCTTGTAAAGTAGAGCACCAGGTCTCCAGAACCTTCCACCAGAAGTTCTTGGAATCCATCCAGTCCAGAGTTCACAAACCTGAGATTTGGCTCATGGACAAGTTTTCTTGGGATTTTCTTAAGCCTGCAAGGTAACTTTTTAAAGTGCAGAAATATTTGGAAAAACGGGATTTACAGGGAAATCTCTACTTTAGTCTCCCTAAAAAAAGTCAGAATCTGTGGTCAGACTGAACTTTTAGGTTAAACCTCAACCTGGGGGCTGAGGGTGTAGCTCAATGATAAATCACTTGCCTACCATGCATAAGGCCTGGGGTTCCATCTCCAACATACATACAAAAGATTCTCATCTTAAGGTGAGTGCCAGTGTGTATCACAAGTGGGCCTGAGCTGGAAACAGGGTGATGTGGGAGTCCCTCACTCCCACTGTCTTTTATCAATGCACTTCCACAGCTACTTTTCCTTATGTCCATCAGACACCATAATTTGTTTTGCCTGCCTGACCTTCTTAGGCTTGTCTTTTAAACCCCTGTCTTCACTCAATTCCCTACTTTTCCAGATAAGAACATAATGACTCACAAGAGGTACATATAAGAGCTCACAGTTACATTGGGTGGTATGTGGAGTTAGAACTCAGGTCCTCAGAATCTCAGTTTGGCTTCCATACATCAACATTCTGTCTTAACTTCTTTCTGCACAGTGTTTTAGGTATGTTTCATCCTGCTTAGTTATTTCCCAATCAGGGACAACTTCAGGTAGAATAAACAGAGGGCATGTACAAAGGGCCAGGCAGTGCACTGGAAACTATTTTTGGGCCAAACAACAGCAGAGCTAGTTCCTGCCAAAAGGAGCACCACAAGAGGTGAAGGAGGACGAAGAGGGAGCATGAAATCCTCCTTGAGGAGACACTGGGACAGGATGAGCCTATTAAGGTGTAGAAAAGGAGACATTTGCTTAGTCTAAAGTGTCTAGGAGTAGACAATGTTATTTCAGAAAAATGGAGCTGGTCACCTCCTTCTTTCAAAGTTCTTCTCAGCATAAAACAACTTGTAAGTATAATTTCCCCACACAGATTTATAATCTTCAAACAACAGTTCTAATCAATTTGCATACTTGGAGATGTGTGATGGAGCAAATAATTTGATTACTCATGGTTTACTGCTAACTGTGCTAACAGAAAGTGTTGCCCTAAATTGAATTTTTGTTCAGATACTTAACCCCTTTTAAATTAGAGATTCTCCATCCAATGATGTCCAGGATTCTTAAGGATGTAGAGAAGTAGCAGTTCTCTTTCACAGGGAATTTTTCCAAAAGGTCCATTTCATTTGGATAAGTTTTGTCTGCATCTCCAGTATCCTGACAGCTGCCGTGGCCATGTTGACCACTCTCCGATACTTTTCATTTATTTTTTCTTTTACTTTCCCTTTTTTTAAAAAGAGAAGACAGTATGTGTGGTTTGAGGAGGTTGTGGGATCAGGCACTCATTAGCACCGCAGCCCGGGCCCCGGTTCTTCTGGGGGTCTGGCATGCCCCGTGCGACCCCCACCCAGGGCCCAGGGTCCTGTGGCCCAGGCCCTGGTTCTTCCTGGGATCTGGCATGCTCCACGCAACACCTGCCTGGGGCCCAGTCCCAGGCCCTGGTTTTACTGCGGGTCTGGTGTGGCCTGACCGATCCTGCTCGGGGCCCAGGCTCCTCTTACATTTTTGATTTGTTAAGATAATTCCCTTATGATATTTGCCTAGTTTAATAGGTTCAATATGAGATTGCTAAGGTCCAAAGAAAATTTATTTCAAACATATATAAATAGTACCCATAAAGGCATTGTTTCCATAGCAACAAAGGCCATGTGGAAGTGTTCTCCCAACTTCTACTTCATGACCACTGTATCTTTACCACCTACCACTCCGCTTACTAATCAGGGTCTGTGATTTTTTTCCTTTACGGTTTTGATAAATAGAAAAATACAATACCCTCTCTTTAAATATGTATCACAGAAAATGTATTTAAGCTGGGCGTGGTGGCGCACGCTTGTAATCCCAGCATTTGGGAGGCTGAGAAATGAGGATCGCAGTTCACGGACAGCCTTAGACATTTAGTGAGGCCCTCTGCAACTCAGTGAGACCTGGTATCAAAATAAAGAATAAAAAATAAGGCAGGGGGTGTAGCTTGGAGGTCAAATGCCCATGGGTTCCATCCCCAGACCCGCAAAAAAGTATATATGTAAAGTATATATATATATATATATATATATATATATATATATATATATATATATATATCTTAAAAGGCAGGTACAGTCAGCCTAAGGTTGTTAATGGTTTTCAAACTTTCCTTGGATTAAGAGTTGTCAGACAATGTGTGAAGAATGTCTGGAGTGACATTTATGGTGTATAATTTGAAGTAACTGTTGAAAGAATCACTAAGGATTTAAAATAAGAAATTCTTTTTTAGGTCAAAATGGTAAGGTAAATGATGAAATGCTTCATTAAATTATAGAGTCACAGAGAAAGTTTTAGTTCTTCTGTATCAAATAGCATCCTCAGTGTTGCTAACAAAAATATGTGATGACTTCAACTTAGAAGAAGAAAGATTTATTTGCTTACATTTCTAAAAATTTCAGTTTATATACATATTCCTTTTAACTCTGGTTACTAAGAATGAGCAAGGTCTAGCTATAGGTTCTTAGGGTATGATTACCGAAGAAGAAAAGCAAAGGGAAGGGGCAAGAGACACATATATTCCCCAAGTCCACACCCCCAGTGACCTACTGCTTCTGGCCATACCCTACTTGTATACAATACCACCCAATAAATTGATTCAAATTATTAATCTCTCCATGGATTTTCCACTGATGAGTTTAGAACTATCATGATTCAATTATCTGACTTCCGCAAATTTTCATGTTGCTAATACGTGAGCTTGACCAGGGGATATTTCATATCCAAAGCATAATATCCTCTCAACTAATAGTTTCAGACTATTAGAATAAGTACATTTTTATATATTTTACATTGAGCATTCAAGCACTGGGGACATCTCTGTAAAATAAAACTACCTTTCTTCTTCTCTGATGTTAGAACACAGTTTAACCTAGAAGAGTTTAATCAAAGCAATGATTCTTTGTAAAATTAAAATAGGCAAGAAAATTCAAAGTGAAAGAGATTGGAAGAGAAATGAGAGGAAGAAGTCTTGGAGGCATATTGGAAAATGTATATAATACAAAGAATAAAAATTTTCATTTAGGAGAAGTAAATTTAAGACATATATTTAAAATATGATGACTATACTTAATGACAATATACTCTTGAAATTACAGAATCAGATGAAACATTCATTAGCTACCCCCCTGATAGATGTTTAATACCTAGAATATATAAAGAGCTTAAAAACTTAATGCTAATAAAAGGAACCCAAATAAAAAGGGGAAATGGATTTGAATATACACTTTTAAATATAAGAAACTGTGAAAAATATTCAAAATCATTAGCAATCAGGGAAAAGCAAATCAATACTATGATTACATCTAACTCTAGTTAGAATGGCAGTAATCAAAAATACAAACAATAAATTCTAAAGAGGATGTGGGGAAATTGAAACTCCTATACACTATTGGTGGAAATGGAAATTAGTAGGGCTGCTATGGAGAGCAGTATGGAGGTTCCTTAAAGACTGTTAAAAGAACCACCTCACAACCCAACCATACCACTTCTGGGGATCTATTCCAAAGCACTGAAATAAGATTACCATAGGGACACATGCATTTCCATATTCATGGCAGCAAAATTTATAAAAGCCAAACTATGTAACCAGCCCGGGTGTCCATCAAAAGATAAGTGGATTATTAAATTATCATATATGCACACAATGAAATTCTAGTGAGTCATAAACAATAACACAATTATGTAATTTGCAGAAAAATGGATAGAACTCAAGAATATTATGCTTAGTGAAGTTAGCTCATAACAGAAAGTGAATGACAATAATGTCTTCACTCACTTGTAGATGCTAGTAAGAACCTGGGAATTAAGGACCTTAGATAAGTGAAGGAAAACTCTAGGGGAATAGAGGGAAGGGAAACTGGAGAAAGAAGGGAAAGGGGTAGGAGAAAGGGGAGATCTGATTATGGTAACTATTCAAAGAACCTTTTATTCATGCATGGCATTACTTGTTTTTATCTAGGGACTATCTATGAGAGGGCTGGGTCAGAATGAAAGAGAGACATGCAATGTGTGTTGAGTGCATGTATGTATTTATCACTCTGAACTTCTCTATGATGTATAATTAAAAAGTACTAATAAAAAAGAAAATTGCTGAGTAGATTTTTAATATTTTTATGATTAAAAGAAAACAAGTATATAAGGTAATACATATGTTAAATAGCTCTATTTAGCTCTTTATTCCACAATGCATTCATTTCTCCAAATAATGTTGTGTAAAATATATACAATTTTTATTTATGAATTAAAATAAAGAAACATATTTAAAAATTTGTAATACCAAGCTGGGCATAGTTGCACATACCTAAAATCCTCTGAAATTATCCTATACTGAAAGGCTGTGAAAGGAAGATCACAAGTTTGAGATCAATCTCAGGAATTTAGGGGGTTTTAAAACAAAAAAAAGTAAATAGGGCTGACCTTGAAGGAAAAATGATCCTGGGTTCAAAATCCAGTATAATATATATTTATATATATGTGTGTGTTTGTGTGTGTGTGTGTGAGTGTGTATGTGTGTATACAAATTAAAAATTGATAGCATCCACATGTGAGAAACATATGGAAAGAAACAATAGTGCATTTATTTTCTAATATCAGTGGCATGATTGAATAATATTAAAATTGCCCTCATTCTTCAAGGCTTCCATTTCTTTGAAATATCTTTTTTTTCTTAAGAATGAAGTTATCATGAGAAGAGAAATCACCTTCATGACAATGGGAGGAAACCATTGTAGAAATAAAGCAAATATGAGGATACTGTTTTAATCCTGATGGCAGTGTGTCTTGTAGACTTCATGTTCCCTTCTTGAAATTTGTTTATCTAATACACTAATTTTGCAAAAAGAACAACAAGTAAAACCGTTTCTCTATTCCTCTGCTCTTTATTAACATCTGTATTTAATAATTATAGTCCACAATGGTATGGATTATCTAAGGGAAATTTGAATTAATTATAAGCAGAAAAGCACATCACATTTCTATTTATTCTGAAACACATGTGCAAAATATCTAGTATAGCTGGGCTTGGTGGCACACACTTATAATCACAGTACTTGGAAGGCTGAGACAGGAGGATCACAGGTTCCCAGCCAGCCTCCACTACTTAGTGAGGACATTCTCAACTTAGTGAGACCCTGTTTCAAAATAAAGAATAAACAAGAGAGCTTGGGGTCGAGCTTGGATGTAGAATATCCCTGGGTTCCATCCTCACTACTACACAAACACAAAGTGTCTAGCAGAAGTATATTCCCAGTAAAATTGAATCTCCCAACTTCAAAGTAAAAATGTCTAAAACTGACAACAACCCATTTCCACCCACCCCTAAATAATCCTTGACCTTTATACTATTTCTACCTGTATTAGTCAACTTTGCACCATCATGATTAAATTATCTTTAGAGGGGGAAAAATCTTATTTTGGGTCATGGTTTTATTTATTTATTTATTTATTTATTTATTTATTTATTGGTGGTACTGGGGTTCCTGGAAGCCCTTCTACCTCCGGGCTACACTCCCAGACCTATTTTATATTTTGAAACAGGGTCTCTTAAACTAGCGTGGCTAGCTTCGAACCTGCTCGATCCTCCTGTCTCTGCCTCCCAAGCACTGGGTTTACAAGTGTGCACCACCACGCCTGGCGTCCCGCATGGTTTTAGAGGTCTCAGTCTATGGTTTGATGGCTTTATTGCTCTACGCCTGAAGTTTGACATAACATTGTGGCATAGCAGAAGAACATGACAGAGGAAAGATGTTCATTTTTTGAGAGAGAGAGAGAGAGAGAGAGAGAGAGAGAGAGAGAGAGAGAGAGATAGGAAAAGGAAAATCTTGCCAAGGCAAAGATAAACCCTTCTAGAGTATGTGACTAGTAACCTACTTCTTCCAATTAGATCCCACCTCCCAATATTGCATTTAGATATCATTGGGTAAATCGGGTCAGAGCCTCCATAACCCAGTCATTGCATAAAATCCCATCTCTGAATTATTCTGC
Source organism: Muscardinus avellanarius (assembly GCF_963383645.1). Taxonomy (NCBI): domain Eukaryota; kingdom Metazoa; phylum Chordata; class Mammalia; order Rodentia; family Gliridae; genus Muscardinus; species Muscardinus avellanarius. The sequence continues at coordinate 61,107,378 of NC_137792.1, read as the reverse complement.
ATTGAGGAACATGTTTTCAACACATGAGCCTTTGAAGGACATTCTTGATCCAAACCCTAACATAATCTAATCATGAATATGACTTCTCACATGACTTTTACATGTTACACTTTTTTTTTGGTGGTACTGGGGGTGGAAGCCAGAGGCTTTCTACTTACGAGCTATACTCCCAGACCTTTTTATATTTTATTTGGAAACAGGGTCTCACTAATTTGCTGGAAGCCTCACTGAGTAGCTAAAGCTGGCTTCGAACCCATGCGATCCTCCTGTCTCAACCTCCCAAGCGCGGGAATTACAAATGTGCGCCACCACGCCAGGCACATGTTACTCTTAATTAAGCACATATTATCTGATTTAAAAACAAAAAGTTAACATGATCACTGTTTAAATGTGGTATATAAAATAATTCCTTTAATATATGTTCAAACAAAACCTATATTGTGTGGAAAAATATTTTAAAACATAACCCTATTCACAGAAAGAGCATGGGAGAACAAGATGCAAAGTTGAAAACTAAAAATGAATGAAGAAATGGCAAGTGACTTAAAGTCACCCAAAAATGATGAATGCTAATCCAGCAGGAAGATATACCAGAAGTATAACTAACTATTCCTGAGAGTTCCTACAGGCAAAAAAAAAAAAAAAAAAAAAAAAAAAAAAAAAAAAAAAAAAGTGCCTAGGTGTTGCAAACCACTGAAGGACAGAGCTTGAGCTTTGATCTCATGCCCCAGTCATTCTTTGGCACCAGAGGGTCTCTTACAGATCAATTTCCCAGTCAGCCTGTGATTCCACTCCCCCAACTCTCTCGAAATAAGAGCCCAGGACAAAAGCAGTGAATGTATGGATTGACGCTAACATAGGAAAGACATCACTTCATAGATCATATGCAAAGCACACCAGGAAACTGACCCATCCGGGAGGCTGAACCTCAAATCTGTTCATGGGCCTTGAGCTGACATCACAGGAGGGGCAGCTCAGCTTGTCTGCAGGAGAGGCAGTGCACACAGGAGGCTGGCTGCGTTCCTTAGAAACAGGTACCTCAGTGGAACCCTGAACTTGAAGAAGAAGAACAAAGATCGGACACGGGACCTGCTGCAAATACAATCGGAACGCTGATCGGCGGGCTGCCTTTGCAGCTGCCCAAGGAGCTGCCTACCCGATATTACCACGGAAAGATAATTTGGGACTAAAAACGGACTTAGGACTGCATCTTAAGCAGCAAGCAGCAGCCACCAGAATTCTGTGTGCCCACCAGCGACCAGATCACATCTGCATAGAGACTCCCACGGATTCCTGCACCAATTCAGGTACCTGAGGGCATCCTGTTAAGTTGGGGTCCTAGCGTGTGCGCAGCCCCAACCCCCCAGCATGGGCTCAAGCCTCAGACCCCAGCACTCTCCTCGCGCAACTTCCCTGCGCCACAGTCCCCTGCTGGTAGTCAGTACCTGTACACTGCTACCTCTAAATTGAAGTCTGCTTGTGTGTCTAGCCCCTGCCACCTTGCCAGAGCCGGCCTTCCAGGCTGCAAAAGCCCTGGGTGACCCGGAAATCTCCGTGGGGCACCCCCAGCTTCTATGTCACACGGGAGGCAGAGACCATTGCTGGACAACGCGCACTGGACCCTTGAGCACCTACCCTGCACCCCTGGCCCACCGCTGGGTGTTCCCACCCTCCTGGTAACCAGAGGCTTAGTGCTAAGCAAAGAACACAGCTCAATACACCTTGGAAGAGCATACCGGCAGCAATATACAGCTGCATCCACTCTCACTTGGGTCCAGTATTAGCAGCGCATCCAGCCTGCACTCTTGGAATAGGCAGAGCTCTGGCAGTAAGTGTGGGCATCCAGGAACCAGCACCCATTTGCCCAGGGTACATCTTGGGACCACACCGGCTAGCCCAGCTGGAATTTCCAGAGACACAAGAAAATCCATCGGGCCACAAAATCTGCTCAGGACCTCAGGGGGAGGTTTCAACTATACTTTGGTCATTCTCCACCCCTGCTGCAGAGGTGCTGACCACAGGTTAGAATTTCTCAGAACCTGTGAATTGTAAGGAATCAAATAACAGTGAAATCAGACATCCGGACACATAAACCTAAAGCAGCTAAAGGAGAGACAGGTGTCCAAACACCCAGAGTGACTTAAGAAGATAAAAATAGAATACAAAGAAAACTAAGAGACATTGGATGGTATTCTGAAAGCTACCAAAGCAATCAGATACACACATATTATTTGGACCTGACCCCATATGCGTAAATAAGGAGGACTATTTGTTTTACTTTTAATGTGGATGTTTTGTTGTATTTTGCTTTTACAGTGCTTTTGTTTTGGTAGGGTTATTGCTGTTTTATTTTTTTTTTCTTTTAACCCACACTTCTTTTACTTTAACTTGTTGTCATATATATATATATATATATATATATATATATATATATATATATATAGGATAGTTTGCCTTATTGTTTTTATTTCACACAGCTGTTAGTTCCTTTTATTTTTCTTGTTCTTTTTTCCTATTTCTTCCTCTTCCCTTCCTTTTTTTTCCACTCTCCTCCTTTTATTGGTTTTCCTTCATTTTTCTTGGATTACATAAAAGTCTTGGTATCTTGGGTGGATTCTTTTTTTTTTTTATGTCTGTCTGCTCCTTCCATCATCCCATTTTTACAAACCTACCCACACTAACCTACATACTTTTCTCCCCCAAAACTTTTCCCCATAATATACCTCCTGGTTTAATACTCAAAGTATCTCTTATATCCATAATTACTCTACCAACGACAAGAGTCCTAATAGTTAACTCTCTCTCATTCCTAACAAGTTATTACCTTATCATACTTAAAGTCTTTCTCAACCTAACATATACTCTACCTAATCCGACTCCTTTACCAATCACCCCAGCTCCTTGCACATCACCCACCCTCAACACTGGAAAGGCTCTGCTGACTAAGCAATACCCCCAAACTCCTAATATTAAGATTTGACTAAGCACAGTACTCACGAACGATGGGTAGAAATCAGAAAAACAAGACAGAGAACACTATAAATATGAAAACCAGGAATTATGAAGAGACAGTAGAAATCACGAATACTGACCTACTAGAAATGCAAGAAGGGGAGTTCAGAATCTTGATGTTCAATATGATGAAAGGATTTAAAACGAGTATAGAGGAGGTTAAAGGTGAAATAGAAACACTAAAAAAGAATCAGAAAGAGGTCTGGAATGAAATGAAAGAGGCAATAAGTGAAATGAAGACAGCAATAGAAAGAAATTCTGGAAGATTAGATGAAATGGAAAACAGAATATCAACATTAGAAGACAGTACATCCCAAACCAAAAACACAGTCAGCGATATACAGAAATCTCTACAGCAACAAAACCTAAACATCCAGCAATTATGGGATAATATGAAGCGCCCTAATTTATGGATAATAGGCATCGAGGAAGGGATAGAGGTACAGACCAAGGGCATCTGTAATATCTTCAAGGAAATAATCTCAGAGAATTTTCCAAATATGGAAAGAGACTTGAATCTTCAAGTCCAGGAGGCATACAGAACTCCACTGAGACAGGATCAAAGAAAAACCACTCCACGCCACATAATAACCAAAATGACCAGCATAGAGGCCAAGGAAGGAATCTTAAAAGCAGTGAGAACAAAAGGACTGGTGACATATAGAGGCAAAACAATAAGAATCACCCAAGACTATACAACCCAGGTCAGGAATGCTAGGAGAGACTGGTATGACGTGATTCAGACCCTGGAAGAAAATAACTTCCAGCCAAGGCTCATCTATCCAGCAAAACTACTATTGAAGGTCAATGGGGAAGTCAAAGTCTTTCAGGATAAACAGAATCTCAAAAAATTCATGAATTCAAAGCCAACACTAGAGAAAATTCTTAAAGAAATAAATCATAAGGAAGAAAAAAGAAGCAGACTTCAGAATCAGAGAAGAGAGGAAGTTAATAAGTGGGCCATTTAAGTAAAGAAGAAAGATCACACCACCCAAGAGTAGACAGAACACAAAATGACAGAAAACAAAAATCATATTTCAATAATATCTCTTAATGTCAAAGGACTTAACTCACCAATCAAAAGACATAGACTGGCAATGTGGATTAGGAAACATAATCCAAATATATGCTGTCTGAAAGAAACTCACCTCACAGCCAAAGACATTCACAGGCTGAAGGTGAAAGGATGGAAAAAGATATACCATGCCACCAGTGACCAAAAAAGAGCAGGGGTAGCAACCCTGATATCCAACAAAACAGACTTTAAACTAAAACACATCAAAAGAGACAAATCAGGACACTTCCTTTTATTAAAAGGAACAATACACCAAGAAGATATAATGATAGTAAATATTTATTCCCCAAATGTGGGTACAACCACATTCGTAAAACAAACCCTTCTGGACATAAGATCCTAAGTAGACCCAAATACAATAATTCTGGAAGATTTTAATATGCCTCTCACACCACTGGATCGATCTTCAAGGCAAAAGATGAGTAAAGACGCTTTAGAACTAAAGGAAACCATAAACCAAATGGACCTAATAGATGTTTTCAGAGTATTTCAACCAGGAACTACAGAATACACTTTCTTCTCAGCAGCCCATGGAACCTTCTCCAAAATAGATTACATCCTGGGACACAAAGAAAATACCAGCAAATTCAAAAAATGTAATATAATTCCATGCATCTTTTCAGACCACAATGGAATCAAAGTAGAAATCAACAACAGGAAACTCGAAAGAAAGTACTCAAATTCATGGAGAATGAATGATACACTATTGAATGACGAATGGGTAAGGGCGGAAATTAGGGAAGTAATAAAGAAATTTATGGAAACAAACGAAAACAGAGACACAACTTACCAAAACCTATGGGACACCATGAAGGCAGTTCTAAGAGGAAAGATTATTGCATTGAGTGCCCATATAAGAAGGACAGAGAACCTCCAAGTAAAGAACCTAATGACACAACTAAAGGACCTAGAAAGACTGCAACAGTCTATTCCCAAAGCCAGCAGAAGAAAAGAAATCATCAAAATTAGGGCAGAAATAAATGAAATAGAGAACAAAAAAACAATTCAAAGAATCAATAAAACAAAAAGTTGGTTCTTTGAAAAGATTAATAGATTTGATAAACATCTGGCCAACCTAACCAAAAGAAAAAGAGAATCAACTCAAATTATCAAAATTAGAAATGAAAAAGGAGATATCACCACTGATAGTGAAGAAATTCAAGATATTATCAGAAACTACTTAAAAAAATTATACTCCAATAGATCTGAAAACCTGGATGAAATTGACAGATTTCTAAGCACAGTTAACCTTCCTACACTCAACCAAGAGGACATAGCAAGCCTAAACCAACCAATAACAACCAAAGAAATAGAAATGGCAATAAAAATTCTTCCACCAAAGAAAAGCCCAGGCCCAGATGGGTTCCCAGCTGAATTCTACAAAACCTTCAGTAAACAACTAATACCAATACTTCATAACATGTTCCGGGAAATTGAAAGAGAAGGAACTCTTCCAAATTCCTTCTATGAGGCCAGTATCACATTAATCCCCAAACCAAATAAAGATACCTCAAGAAAGGAAAACTACAGACCAATATCTTTAATGAACATAGATGCAAAAATTCTAAACAAAATACTAGCTATAAGCATTCAAAACTATATCAAGAGAATAATACATCATGACCAAGTCGGTTTCATCCCAGAAAAACAAGGCTGGTTCAACATACGCAAATCAATACATGTTATTCACCACATAAATAGAACCAAGAACAAAAACCACATCATCATAGCAATAGATGCTGAAAAAGCATTCGACAAAATCCAACACCCATTTATGTTAAAAACACTGCAAAAAATTGGGATAGAAGGAAAGTACTTCAACATCATCAAGGCAATATACTGCAAACCCAAAGTCAACATTATATTGAATGGAGAAAAACTGCAAGAATTTCCGCTTCAGTCAGGAACAAGACAAGGATGCCCACTATCACCACTCCTTTTCAATATAGTCCTTGAGACTCTTGCTGCAGCAATCAGACAAGAGAAGGAAATCAAAGGAATCCACATAGGAAGAGAGGAAGGAAAACTATCCTTATTTGCAGATGACATGATCCTTTATCTGGAAGACCCAAAGAACTCAACCAAAAGACTTCTGGAGCTGATCGACAAATTCAGCAAAGTCGCAGGTTACAAAATCAACCTAAAGAAATCAGTGGCCTTTCTTTACACCAACAACGAATCCACAATGAAAGAAACAAAAACAATTCCATTCACTATAACCTCAAAACCTATAAAATACCTAGGAATAAACCTAACCCAAGATGTAAAAGACCTCTACAACAAAAACTATAAAACATTAAAGAAAGAAATAGAAGAAGATCTTGGAAGATGGAAAGATCTCCCATGCTCATGGATAGGCAGAATAAATATCATCAAAATGGCCATTCTGCCAAAACTGATCTATAGGTTCAATGCAATTCCCAATAAAATACCAGTGACATTCTTCAGATACCGAGAAAAATCAATCATGAACTTCATATGGAGAAGGAAAGACCTAGAATAGCCAAAGCAATTCTCAATAACAAGAAACACGCAGGAGGCATTACAATCCCAGACTTCAAACTATACTATAGAGCAATAGTAGTAAAAACAGCATGGTACTGGCACAAAAACAGATATACTGACCAGTGGATTAGAATAGAAGATACAGAAACAAACCCACACATCTTTAGTCTATTAATCTTTGACAAAGGGGCCAAACACATATGCTGGAGAAAAGACAGCCTTTTCAACAAGTGGTGCTTGGAGAACTGGCTAACCATTTGTAAAAAGATGAATCTAAACCCCTATATCTCACCTAACACAGGAATCAACTCAAGATGGATTAAAGACTTAGAAATTAGACCTGAGACGGTGAAGTTAGTAGAGGAGAACATAGGTTCAACACTACAACATATTGGCACAGGCAGTAACTTTCTCAACAAAAACTCCAAAGCTCAGGAAATTAAACAAGAATAAACAAGTGGGATAACATCAAACTAAAAAGTTTCTTCTCATCAAAGGAAACTATCAATAACCTAAAGGGGAAGCCTACAGAATGGGAAAAGATCTTTACCAGCCACCATTCTGATAGGGGGCTAATATCCAGAGTATACAAAGAACCCAAAAGGCTCTACGCTAGCAAAACAAACAACCCAATCAAGAAATGGGCAAATGAACTAAATAGACACTTCACAAAAGAAGAGATACAAAGGGCTAATAGATACATGAAAAGATGTTCTTCATCACTGGCCATCAGGGAGATGCAAATCAAAACTACACTGAGATTCCATCTAACCCCAGTCAGAGTAGCAAGCATAAAGAAATCAAACAACAACAAATGCTGGCGAGGATGTGGGGAAAGAGGAACTCTTTTACACTGTTGGTGGGAGTGCAAACTAGTTCAGCCACTATGGAGATCTGTGTGGAGATTCCTGAGAAAGTTGGGAATAGATCCACCATATGATCCAGCTATACCACTCCTGGGTATCTTTCCAAAGGGGTTGAATTCAGAGAAATACAGCAACATATGCATACCTATGTTCATAGCAGCACAATTTGTAATAGCCAAAATATGGAACCAACCCAGATCACCATCAACAGATGAACGGATAGCAAAACTGTGGGAAATACACACAATGGAATTCTATTCAGCCATAAAGAAGAACAAAATTTTATCATTTGCAAGAAGATGGAAAGCCCTGGAGAGCATCATGTTAAGTGAGATCAGCCAAGCACAGAAGGAGAAGATACATGTTTCCTCTAATATGCCCAAACTAGAAAACACAAAGGATACCAGCAGGACCCCAGATATTAGAGGGGAAATACTAGCTAAGTTTTAATGGAAAGATAGGAGAGGAGAAAGGCCGATCTTGATTAAGGAGCATCTTCACCTGAACATGTGTAAAATTATGAATAAGACATGGTTAACCTGGCCAACCATTGGTGGGGGGGGGCGGGGAAGGGGGCGGGGGGGAGAGGGCACCAAATATAGTATAAATGTATACTAATTATGTTCAATAAAAATTGTTAAAAAAATCTCCAGGACATATCTAATTTCAGGGTAAAGCCTTTATTAAAAGAGGAGCATTTATTGACAGTCTATTGAAAAATCAGCTATATCCAGTCTATTGAAGAAGCAGCTATATCACAGAGCATTTATATACAGTCTATTGAAGAAGCAGCTGTATTCCAGTCTGTTCCTCAGACTGAAGGAATACTTTCAATATTTGAAACAACCTCCTTGAGTACACCAGAAAGAGTTGATGGTGGTGGCTGTATGGAGAATATAGGTAGAATAACTAAAAGTTTTCATAATGAATTTGAGATAGCTTCCCATATTTATTTTTGCACTGTCAGCCAGGCATAAATGCATAGAAAGCATTGTGTGCATATATTCTCTGATGAGCCTGGCCACCCAATGAGAATTTTTTTAAATGTACTAACATTGGAATTTTCCAAAAAAATATTTAAAATAACTCTTCCTACAGTGAAAGCCACTTTAAATTAGCTTTATTCACACTAACATAGTTTGACTACATTTTAGTGTCTCATTCTTATTTATAAACAGGCAAATATCAATAGACATATGAGAAAAAAAGTTATTAGGTAAAAATTTATGTAGAGGCAGGAAATCTCACTTTGGGCACCTTATGAGGCCTCTGTCATTTATGTCATCCAACTGTAGCTGGATTTTTTTTCTTTCTTCTTGTTACTAGAGATTGAACCTTGGGGCATTCTACTTCTGAGTTACACCCTCAGTTATATATATATATATATATATATATATATATATATATATATATATATATATATATGTGTGTGTGTGTGTGTGTGTGTGTGTGTGTGTGTGTGTGTTTTGTTTTGAAATAAGGTATCCCTCAGTTGCTGATGGTCTCCTTAAGTTGCTGAGGATGACCTTGAAACTTGTGATTATCATGTCTCAGCCTCCCAAGTATTGGGATTACAGGTGTGCAATATCACATCCAACTTTTTCCTAAGATGATGAGCCTACGATGATGACTTTTTCCTAAGATGATGATAGTGGTTTGCAGGCTGTTCTTCACCTAGTCATTCCTATACAAATTCTGTCTGGATCATATCAGTATTTCAGATAAAAACAGAAAACCCACCAAAAGCAGACATTTTTAAAGTATAATCTCGATCATAATTGCTAATGTTCCATTGGCCAATACATGCTCAGAATTCAGAATTGAGAGTTTGAAAACAAAACATCTGTATAGACAAATATAATAGATGGTCATTTCAGTCAGCATTTTCACCACTGTGACCCAAACACCTTACACGCAATACTTAGATGAAGAAGGATTTTTATTTTGGAGGTAACTATTCTGGAGATTTCAGTCCATGCTAGGCCAGCTCTCAAGCAGGATTCAGAGCTGTAGGTCCTCATGGCTAGAAGGAGGAGGAAGAGGAAGAAGAGGAGAAGGTGGAGGAGGAGGAGGAGGAGGAGGAGGAGGAGGAGGAGAAAGAGGAGGAGGAGGAGGAGAGAGGGGGGAGAGAGAGAGAGAGAGAGAGAGAGAGAGAGAGAGAGAGAGAGAGAGAGATTGTTTTCAGTTCTTGGTGGCAGAAGAAAGAGAAAGCTTCAGTGGCCCAACCAGGAACACTCTGTCTCTAAGCACACCCCAGGGATCTACCTCCTCTTAACATGGCTAAATAGCTTAACACATACGCTTTGGAGGGAAATTTAAATATAAACCAGAAAATGACAAATGACCAAACTTCATCCCATCAAGGGAAGAGTTTGGAATTTTTCCTTAATTTGTGAAACAGCATGTGGCATAAATATGTTGATGTTTTAAAGATTACGTTATGCTATAGGAAGATGGATTCCATAGTAAGTAAGAATGGTTTTGGATACATCTGACTGTAAGCTACTGCTATTATCTTGGTTAGGCATTAATTGTGGGAGAAGTGGAGTTGCAGAAAATTCAAAGCACTGCCCAGCTAAACCTAGCAAGCACCCATATATATGGAGCCACAAATGGGAAAAAAAAAACCATTGAGGTGGTTTGCTACACAAATATAGAGCCAATATTTAACATGGTAGTAGAAGAGACATTGCTAAGAAATCAAATGGAAGAGGTGAAAGCAAAAGAGAAGGATGAAGATATATTCATCATTTTTGTCTTTTCTGTTCTACCATTTAACTCTATCTTTCAAATGTTCTCAGTATTTCCCTATTTCCTCTTCCCTCTTCTCTCTTCCCTCTTCCAAATAACCCTCTCTTTAATCACACAATCCCCTCTCCCTTATCCATTCCATAGTGTCTGAAAGAAAGAACTAAAATACATTGAAGTCAATTAATTAACTTCAATGAACCAATGTATGTTCTTCATTTCCTCTACAAAACATATTAATAAAGCAAGTAATCTGCTCTATTAGGCAGCATCTTTATTTTGCCTCAGTTCTAATTCTATATCACATGTCAAAGTTACATGTTTACTAAAATGCTGCTATGTTTCTCCAAGCTTATTTATTATATTTATACTTGTGTTTGTATGCAGAACTTAACTATTACATTAACCCCAGATAATATGAGGGCAAGAAGAAATATTTTTGTAAATCATTTAATTGTTTAGGAAAATCTTGGAAAAAACTGAGTCACTTTAAAAATGTTGATTTATTTGTGAGAGGCATCCTAAAATAATAATAAAAACATTAAAATTGAAAAATAACAACAAAACCTGGAAATATTTTATTTTCGACTTGATTTTCAAGTTCCTTCACAGTCTTTCTCAACTATACACAAAGGAGTGTACCCTGTGTCATAGCGCTTAGAAAATGAGTGTAATTAGATATTCCTCCTTCAAAATAGAGACAATATACAGTTATATTTTAAGATAAAATAAAATACATAAGTAATGTATGTAGAATATTTATAATTCCTTTCTGTCACCAACTACTTTGCTGAACAGACAAACTATTAATAGGATCATATGTAATTAGAGAGCTGCTTATTCTTAAGTGAAGGGGACACAGCTTATATTAAATCCTTAAGACACAGAGTATTCAATAAATAGTTGCAATAATGAGGAAGAAAATTCACCATTGTAAAACTATAGAAACAGCCGAGATGTCCATAAACAGATGAATGGATTGCAAAACTATGAGATATGTGCACAATGAAATTTTACTCAGCCATAAAGAAAAACATAATTACATCATTTACAAGAAAATGTATGGAACAGGAAGAAACTATGCTAAGTGAGATTAGTCAGTCACAAAAAAAAATAAGAAATTGGATGCTTTCCCTAATATGCAAAAGCTAGGGAGAAATGGGTAACAGGAGGAAATCTAGATGAAGAAGGGGATTCTATAGAGGAGCAAGTAAGGTGACCTAACTGAGAGGATGGGAGGGGGGGAGAGGGAAACTTTAAAGCACATGATGTACTTAAACAAACATATCAATCACTAAGCCAAACATGGGTAGGAGGAATGGGGAGGGGATGGGATGGGGATCGGTAAGGGCTAATTGGGTGATGAGTGAATGTATGTCTCTACAAGTCTTTTGTACATTGAGATGTATGACAACAATGCACCAATTAAAAAATAAAAATAAAAATGTTAACATATTATCAACAAAATGAGAACTCTAGCATCACTTTGACCTCTTCTTTTTCCTCTGTACAAGTCATGAAATCCAACCAATTATTCCATGTACGTATCTTAAGAATATTCTTAATATTCTTCATACTTATTGCCACATCCTGGTTTCATGCCATAATCACTCACATTTGTCTATTGCAGTCATTCAAATCTATAGATTAAATGAGACTTAAAATCACTTGAAATGAACTCCAAGACCCTCTGCAGCGGAGCTCCAAGCTCTTTTTTCAGGGCACCATCATTCCTGGTGGTGACCCAGTCAATCTGTGGACTACCCACCAGGGTTATCTATTTTCCTCACTTTGACAATTTCAGCCGGGCATGGTGCATGCTTGAAATCCCAGGACTTGGAAGGCTGAGACAAGAGTATCACAGGATTTCAGCTAGCCTCAGAAGCTTAGCAAGGCACTCTACAACTTAGTGAGGACTTGTTTCAAAATAAAATAGGGTAAGAGGTGTTGCCCAGGTGTAGGGTAAGAGGTAGAAAGCCCCTGGTTTCCACTCCTAATACTATAAAAAAGGAAAGGAAAATCCCAATATTAGACTCAAATACAATAATATTGGGAGACTTCAACATCCCTCTCACACCAATGAATTGATCTTTACGGCAAGGCAAAAGATGAGTAAAGACTTATCAGAATTAAAGAAAACTATAAACCAAATGGACCTAATAGATATACAGAATATTTTAACCAAGAACTAAAGAATACATATTCCTCTCAGCAGCCCATGGAACCTTCTCCAAAATAGATCGCATCCTGGGCCACAAATCAAGCACCAGCAAATCCAAAAGATGTAATATAATTCCTTGCATCATTTCAAATCATAATGGGATGAAAATAGAAATCAACAACAGGCAGTTGAATGATATATCATTGAATGATGAATGGGAAAGTTGGAAAGTAGGGGAGAAATAGAGAAATTTTTGGAAATAAATGAAAAGAGATAAACAACTTACCAAAATCTATGGGACATTTTGAAAGCAGTCTTAAGAGGAAAGTTTATAGCCTTGAGTACCGAGTAAGAAGGACAGAAAGTGGCTAAGTAAACAAAATAATGACACAACTTAAGGACCTAGAAAGACTGCAACAGTCTAATCCTGAAGCTATCATATGACATAAAATCATTAAAATCAGAGCAGAAATAAATTAAGTAGAGAACAAAAATTTCAAAGGATCAACTAAACAAAAAGCTGGTTCTTTGAAAAGATTAATAAGATTGACAAACCCCTGGCCAAACTAACCAAAAGAAAGAGAGAATCAAATCAAATTATTAAAATCAGAAATTAAAAAGGAGACATCACCACAGACAGTGGGGACATTCAAAGGATTATTAGAAACTATTTTGAAAATTTATACTCAAATAGGCTAGAAAACTTGGAAGAAATTGATAGATTTCCCAGCACATATAACCAACCTAAACTGAACCAAGAGGACATAGCAAGCCTAAACCAACCAATAGCAAAAGGTAGAAACAGCAATAAAAATTCTGCCATCAAAGAAAACTCCTGGCCCTGATGTGTTTCCAGCTGAATTCTATAAAACCTTCAGTAAAGAACTAATACCAATACTTCACAATTTATTCTGGAAAATTTAAAGAGATGGAATTCCCCTAAATTCATTCTGTGAGGCTGATATCACATTAATCCCCAAACCAAATAAAGATACATCAAGAAAGGAACATTACAGAACAATATCCTTAATAAACATACATGCAAAAATTCTAAAAAAAATAAAAAAACTATCTATATGCATTCAAAACCATTTCAAGAGAATTGTACACCATGACCAAGTTGGTTCATCCCAGAAAAGAAAGACTGGCAAATCAATACAGGTTATTCACTAAATAAATAGAACTGAGAACAAAAACCACATGATCATATCAATAGTTGTTGAAAAAGCATTAAACAAAATCCAACACACATTTATGTTAAAAATATCTGCAGAAAATTGGAATAGAAAGAACATATTTCAAAATCATTGAGGCAATATACAGTAAACCCAAAGCCAACATCCTTTTGAACGGGGAAAACCTGCAAGAATTTCCTCTAAAATCAGGAACAAGACAAGGATATCCACTATCCCCACTCCTTTCAATAGAGTCCACGAGATTGTTGCCACAGCAATAAGACAAGAGAAAGAAATCAAGGGAATTCAAATAGGAGGAGATGAATTAAAACTATCCTTATTTGCAGATGACATGATCCTTTATCAAGAAGACCCAAAGAACTCAAGGAAAAGACTTCTGAAGCTGAATAACCAATTCAGCAAAGTTGCAGGACACAAAATAAACCTAAAGAAATCAGTTGCTTTTTTTATGTCAAAAATTAATCCACAATGAAAGAATTAAAGAAAACAATTCCATTCATTATAACCTTAAACCCAATAAAATAGCTAGAAATAAACCTAACCAAAGATGTAAAAGACCTCTACACTATAAAACATTAAAGAAAGAAATTAAAGAAGACCTTGGAAGATGGAAAGATCTCCTGTGCTCATGGATAGTCAGAATTAATATCATCAAAATGGCTATTCTGCCAAAAGTGAACTATAGATTCAATGCAATTACCATTAAAATACCAACGACATTCTTCATAGAGTGAAAAAATCAGGCATGAATTTTATATGGAGAAAGAAAAGAGCCAGAATAGCCAAAGCAATTCTCAGCAATAAGAACCATTCAGGAGGCATCACAATCCCGGACTTCAAATTATACTATAGAGCAATAGTAGTAAAACCAGCATGGTATTGGCACAACAACAGGAACATTAACCACTGGAACAGAAGAGAAGATACAGAAACAAATAATCTTTGACAAAGGGCCAAACTTATACTCTGGAGAAAAGACAGCCTTTTCAGCAAATGGTGCTGGGAGAAATGGCTATCTATTTATAGATAGACGGAACTAATTACTTACCTCTCACCTTTTACAAGAATCAACTCAAGATGGATCAAAGACTTAGAAATTTAACCAGAGACTCTGAAATTATTAGAGGAGAGAATAGGCTCAACACTCCAACATATAGGCACAGGCAGGACATTCTCAACAAGACCTCCAAAGTGCAGGAAATTAAAGCAAGAATTAATAGGTGGATGGCATAAAACTAAAAAGAAGTTTCGTCTCATCAAAGGAAACCACCAAGAACCTAAAGAAAAAACCTACAGAATGGGAGATCTTTACCAGCCACCACTCTGATAGAGGGCTAATACCCAGAATATACAAATATCGGAAAACACTCTACACTAGCAAAACAAATAACCCAATTGAGAAATGGGCAACTAAACTGAATAGACACTTCACAAAAGAAGAGATACAAGTGGCTAATAGATACATGAAAAGACATTCTACATCATTAGCCATCAGGGAGATGAAAATCAAAACTATACTGAAATTCCATCGAATTCCAATCAGAGTCACAAGCATAAAAAAATCAAATAACAACAAAAGCTGTTGGTGGGAGTGCAAACTAGTTCAGCCGCTATGGAGATCAGTGTGGAGATTCCTTAGAAAACTGGGAATAGATCCACCATATGATCCAGCTCTACCACACATGGGTATTTTTCAAAAGTTGTTGAAATCAGAGAACTAGAGTAACATATGCATACCTATGCTCATCGTGGCACAATTTTTATTTATTTATTTATTCTTTTATTTTTTCATGCTTCTGTTTTTTTAATATTTTTCCTTTTTTAATTTTTATTTTTTATAAGTGGAACATACTGAGAGTGTTGTACATTTACATTGTACTTCATTCCCTTCCCCTCCATTTCCCTCCCCCCAATACAGAGTGTCCAGGTTAATCATGTTGTATTTATGCTATTACACATATTCCTATGTAGCTCCTCCATTAAACAACCTCACCTTTCTTCCTCTTCTATTCTTCCATTCAAGCTTTTCTGAGATTTCCCCTCCATCATCTGGAGTCCCTCTGGTATTATCACTACTCCCTAGCTTGGACATATTAGAGAAAACATATATCCCTTCTCTTTCTGTTCTTGACTAATCTCACTTAACATATTAATATTCTCCAGCTGCCTCCATCTTCTTGCAAATGCTATTATTTTATTCTTCTTTATAATAGAGTTCCATTGTGTGTATTTCCCATAATTTTGCAATCCATTCATCTGTTGATGGTGATCTAGGTTGGTTCCATATTTTGGCTATTACAAACTGTGCTGCTTTGAACATGGGTATGCATATGTTAACGTAGTTCTTTGATTTCAACCCCTTTGGAAAGATACCCAGGAGTGGTATAGCTGGATCAAATGCTGGATCTATTCCAAGTTTTCTAAGGAATCTCCACACTGATCTCCATAGCGGCTGAACTACTTTGTACTCCCAGCAACAGTGTAAAAGAGTCCCTCTTTCCCCACATCCTCTCTAGCAATTGTTGTTGTTTGATTTCTTCATGTTTGCCTCTCAGATTGGGGTTAGATGGAATCTCAGCGTAGTTTTGATTCGCATCTCCCTGATGGCTAGTGATGTTGAACATCTTTTCATATATCTATTGGGCATTTGTATCTCTTAATCTGTGAAAAGTCTATTCATTTCAGTTGCCCATTTCTTGATTGGGTTTTTGGTTTTGCTAATGTAGAGTCTTTTGAGCTCTTTGTATATTCTGGATATTAGCCCCCTATCAGAGTTGTGGCTGGTACAGATCTTCTCCCATTCTGTAGGCTTCCTCTAGGTTCTTGATGGTGTCCTTTGATGAGAAGGAACTTTTTAGTTTGAAGAGATCCCACTTATTAATTCTTGCTTTAATTTCCTGCGCTTTGGAAGTCTTATTGAGAAAGTTACTCCCTGTTCCTATGTGTTGAAGTGTAGATCCTATGCCTTTCTCTAATAACTTCACAGTCTCTGGTCTAACTTATAAGTCTTTGATCCATCTTGTGATGATTCCTGTGCATGGTGAGAAGTAAGGATTCAGATCCAACTTTCTACAAATGGATAGCCAGTTCTCCCAGCACCATTTGTTGAAAAGGCTGTCTTTTCTCCACCTTATGAGTTTGGCCCATTTTTCAAAGATATGTTGACTATAGATGTGTGGGTTTGTTTCTTTATCTTCTATTCTCTTCCACTGGTCAGTCTGCCTATTGTTGGCAGCACAATTTTGAATAGCCAAAATATGGAACCAATCTACATATCAATCAACAGATGAATGGGTTGCAAATTTATGGGAAATGCACACAATAGAATTCTATTCAGCCATAAAGAAGAAAAACTCATGCCATTTTTACTTTCTTTAATCCAAAATTTGTCAGTCTATTATACAGTATCACTGTCCTTTTCTGATTTTGAATTAATGGAATTGTAGTGACCATTTTAATTAGGTCTTATTCCTTGTTAATATATGATTTGTTCTCAAGTGGTTTCATTTACTAATATTTCTTCTGAAATGCTGCTGGGCATCATTTATACCACTTTGAACAAGTTGATTGTTTGCTTTGATGGATATATATATATATATATATATATATATATATATATATATTACCAGGACTGGAGAATATAGCAAAAGAAAAGCATATAACTAGAACAACTTCAACATAACATCAGAATGCATATCTGTTAATATATGCATTCTATTTATTTAGTTCTATTTATTCTATTTAGTATTAGTATATCAATATATTAAGTATATGATTTATATGATTATTCTGTTTAGTTCTATTTATTCTATTTATCTATTCACAATAGAATAGATGGAGTAGAAGAAATAATATAAAGTCTTGAATATAAGGTGAAAAAAAAACATTTATCCGGGCGTGGTGGCACAGGCTTATAATCCCTGTGCTTGGGAGGTGGAGATAGGAGGATCACGCAGCTTCAAAGAGACCCTGTTTCCAAATAAAAACATATAAAAATAGGTCTGGAAGTAGAAGGGTTTCCAGGAACACCAGTACCACCAAAAAAAAAAAAAAAAAAAAAAAGAAAAGAAAGAAATATTTAGGTAGTAATACAGAAAAAAACAAACTATAAACAGAATATGTAGGAGATCTGGAGCAACACTAAATCACAAATTTAAGACTCATACATTTGAGGAAGGAGTGGAAATACATACCTATGATATAGAAAGCACTGAAATAATAGCAAAAAATTCTTAATCTTGGGAAAGAGATGCATATTCAGGTATTATAAGTCTCTAAGACCAATTGGTGTATGTTGTGTCTTAAATAAGCAATGTTATCATTCCCTGAAAAATTCAAAAAAATGCAAATTTGTAGGTTCCACCCCAAGTTTTTGAATCATAAACTCTCATAATGGTATATAGCAGGAGGTCTCTTAGCAAGTCCTCCAGGTTATTCAAATGCATGCTAAAGTTTATAAATCAGTGAATCATTTGTGTAATGGCTAAGATTTGGAGTGTCCCCCACAATCAGGTTAGCAATGTTGGAAGCAAGCCTTGGTTGTTATCTTAACAGCTAATAAATCTATTGTAATGGATTTATCTTATGGTTCCTCAACTAGTAGGGTGTAGCTGGAGAAGGTGGGACCCTGGGGCTACAGCCTTAGGGATTATATGGTTTTTCCTCCTCTTGCTTGCTTTCTTGCTTTCAGCTTTCATGATGTGAGAATGAATAATTGGGTTCTTCCTTTCTCTACTACTCCCTGCCATAACTTGAGATCTGCAGTCCCTAAACTCACATGGACTCAACCACAAAAGACCAATATCTAGTAAGTATTTCTATAAGTTGTATGGTCAACTTTTTAGTTATAGTTGTAAAAATGCTGTCAAATACAGAGCAGTTTTTAACTTTTTTTTTTTACCATATAAAGGTTAATTTTTTTTTTAAAGTTGCAGCACAAGCCGAATGTGGTAGTGCACGCTTACAATCCCAGTACTTGGGAGGCTGACACAGGAGGATTGCAGGTTTGTGGACAGCCTCTACCATTTAGTGTTTTAAAATAAATAATAAAAATCAGGACTAAGGGTGTAGCTGAGATGTAGAATGGCCTTGGTCAATCCTCAGTACTGTAAAAGAAAAAAAAGAAAAAAAAGAGTTGCAGCACAAAGTGTTATTTAGAAAACAATGGTAGAATCTCTACTTATATAGGTAGATACATACTTAATATATTGATATACTAAAAACATAAAAAGGATATGTCAAAAACCGCAGTAACGGATTCAGGGAGGTGGAATTAAGTAGAGAGTTTAACTTCTTTAAATGTTTGTATTTTCCAGGTGTAGTTGCACATGCCTGTATTTCCAGTACTTGAGAGGTTCAAACGAGGGATCATAGGTTCAAGGACAATCTCAGTAATGTATTGAGACTCTCAGCAACCTAGCAAGAATCTCTTTGAAAAAAAATTAAGAATAAATAAAGTTCAAAGGGCTGAGGATTTAGCTTTGAGGGAGAACATCACTGGGTTTAACCCCCAATACTAAAAATGTCTGGATTGCTGATTTAGTAATTTGAATTTAAAATGCAAAATATTGATTAGGATTTTTAATAATTAGGTCCCTGAAAGTCTAGGTTCCTCACAAGATGTTAGTATTTAAAATGGTTTAGTAGGCCTGGCGTGGTGGCGCACGCTTGTAATCCCCGCGCTTGGGAGGCAGAGACAGGAGGATCGCGCAGGTTCGAAGCTAGCTGCGCGCGCTGGCTTAGGAGACCCTGTTTCCAAATTAAAAAAAAAATGTAAAAATAGGTCTGGGAGTGTAGCCCGGAGATAGAAGGGCTTCCAGGAACCCCAGTACCACCAAATAAATAAATAAAAAAAATAAATAAATAAATAAATAAATAAAATGGTTTAGTAAGTAGATAAATGTGTTGAAATCATTTCAAAAGTTACAAAGTTTCATTTATACAAGAACAATAAATTATAGTATATAATACAAAGCATAGTGATTATAGTTAAAATACTGCATTATGTATTTCAATATTAATAAACTAATGAATTTAAATTTTCTCACTACAAAGATGATGAATGTATTAATTACCTTAATTTAATCATTCTACAACATATGCATGTATTAAGACATTACATTTTACTTCATAAGTATATACAATTATAATTTTTGTTAAAATCAATTTTAACATCTCAATTTCAAAAATATTAATTAGCATGTTAAATATTATAAAAATCACTCTATAAATTTAACTTAAATGTTTCTCATTAAAAACTACAAATGTTTCTCATTTAAAAAAAGTACATATGACTTTCTACAGAAAATTCATAGTAACATCTGTCAGCAGTGGTCAGGAAGATCAAAATTTCTAGTTCATACAAGCTTATGAGACATAGTTGTGTATATGTCTTCCAAATTATTTATTCAGACCCACCAGTTTGGTATCTTTAAATTATCCTGAAGAGAAATATGCATCATATTATTCAATACTGCAAATCAGTAACATCTCCCAAACTAGTTTTTAAATCTTTTAAGCATCCCTCAGTATAGCACATTCATCAGTTCATGGGATACTGGGGAATTTGGATGAGATGACCAATTACCTATATAAGGTTCTCATAGCTTTATCAAAATATTAAGAACATTCCTCTGTCAAACCACAGGCAAGGAGTCTCTTCTTGAACAGGCTTCTCACTAGGCTCATTTGAGCCCTTGTTTTAACCAGACTTGTGTTAGACTATAAAAACTGTAGACTCTCAGAACAATTAATTGCCTATCTTTCCCATTTAAATTATAAGACTTGAATAATCACTAACATAGTTTAGTTTCTAACAGCTCAATGCTACACTATAAAAAAAAAAAAAAACCTATAAGTTCCTTTCTGGTAAAGCTCAAGGCTACCACACAAATGTATTGTGTGTTCTAGTCAACACCTACAAATAGAGGGCCCCTGTCTCTGGTGTCCGTGATAGGGGGGTAGGAGCCTAACTTCTCTACTCAAGGGCTAGCAAATGCAGAAAAGCTTTGTATAAAAATTTCTACTCCCCTTACACTGCTCAAGCTCCCTCTGTTTTTCTTTTCTACTCCCACAACTTCTCTTTAAAATGCCTAGTCAATTCAGTACAAATTTAAGTTGAGTTCAGTTTAAAATAGAACATCTTCCCTATTGCAGTAGTATATTACTGATTAAAATCAGTTCTTACTTCCTCAGCATCTGACACTAGTTTTAAATACATTTCATGTAAAAGTCATCTTTCCTGGCACATATGCCATGCCTTTATTCTTTTTGATCTATGTTTTCAAATCTCCCAAATATTCAAACTTATTTTTTGTGATGGTGGTGATAGAATCCAGAGCATCACAATTGCTGGGCAAACATTCTACAACTGAGGTACATCCTTAGTCGCTGGATTGTTCTTAATATAACAACAGAGTATATGAAGTATTTTTGTGAAAATTTTAGAGACTTATAGTTTGGCAAGAAAGGCAAGGAAGCTGGAGACATTATGGAAACAAAGAGAAGTTAGGTATATTTCAGGTAGACAACCTGCAAGGTTGGTCAGTTAGCAACACCCCACCCATCACAGGCTCAAGGGCAGAATGATAGGGCCATTTTCAAGGGCAACCATTTTGAAAATAATCAGTCAGATTCTAGTTTAGCAGCCATGATTAAAAAGGGAACTGAGATGGCCATCATTATAATCTGGTAGCCATAAATGATCCAGTGCCCATCATTAAGGAGGGACTTTTGTGCTGGTGATTGACCTTGGCACTCTTGTAATTTTAGCTTTGCTGTAGTAATGATATTATAGAGGCTCATCCCATATTACAAAGGAAGGCTTGTAAAGCCAGTCAACATGTTACAGAATTCCTGCATGTAGGTCAAAGACGGGGATGATTTGTGAAGTTTTGAGAGTAAACCAAAGTTGCAGTGGGAACCCCAATGTTAAAGAGATGCCAGAAAAATGAAATGTGTGTTGAAGAAAGTTGCCACCAATGGAGGCTGACTAGGAGAACAACTTCCATGCCTAGAACAACCAACCAGCCCATATCAGCAAAGGTACTAAGACCCTTTGGAGGTTACTTCTCACCACAGTATGCTCCAGATTCTGTAAGTGGAGATGCAGAATTAAATGTTTGTCCTAATGGATTTCAATTTTGTCTGTGACATTGCCATGAGGTACTGAGGGCCATAGGATGGAATGTTATGGTTCAAAAGTAAAATGTTCCTCAGAACTCATCCTCTGAAGATAGTAATGCTTGCAGGGTGCCCTGGGGGTATGGCCTTGTGGCCTGCATATGCCAATTGTATTCTCTTGACATTTTTGGTTGTAGCTGCCATGGCGTGAGGGTTATGTCCCTTTATCCCCACCATCATGATTTATGCATTGAAGCTGGCCCTATGGACCAAAACATCAGAAACCATGAGACCCAATATATCATTCTTTTTTTCTATATTTTCCTTGTTAGGTATTTTGGTAATAGCGACAAGAAAGCTGACTAAAATCCAACAGAAGTATGTCAGTATTACACACAACAACTTCAGAAATGTCTTTTTTTATTTCTGGTTTTTGCCTTGAATCTGAGTCTGTGTGTGTGTGTGTGTGTGTGTGTGTGTGTGTGTGTGTGTGTGGTACTGGAGATGGAACAGAGGGGCAATGTACTTCCAAGTTACACCCTCAGCCCTACATTATATTTTTTTTATATTTTTAAAGCAGGGTCTCCCTGAGTTGTGAAGATCCTTGCCAAGTGACTGAGGCTGCCAGTGAACCATGATTCTCTTGTCTCAGTCTCTCAAATAGTGAGATTACAAGTGTGCACCACCATGCCCTGCTTGTCTTGCTTCTTAATAGTTTTATAATCTAGATCCTCATATCTTCTTGATTAATTTTTCTGTTATCAATAAATAACATACCTCTTTACTTTTTATGATTTTTAAAAACGTATTTGCCTGAAATAAATGCTGTTATCTTTAACATATATTTGACACAAATATAATTTGTCATCTATTTCATCTTTATGTACACTTTTGTTGTATAAGTGTTTTCTAGATAGAATACACATACAATTTACTGTTGCAATTATCTAACCTGTGAAGTAGGTTGGAGGCATGATGGGTACACAAAGATTCTGAGCCAGCCAACTTGTCTCCATGCTAGTACTTTTCTAACCCAGTCAGGTATGGCATTCTTTGGAGGTTATTTCTCTGATTCAAATTGACCTTAGCCTGATAACTGAGCTAGTCTCTAGCTTTCACTCCTTGATGTATCAATGAGGCTGCTGACCATAATATTTTCATGACAAAGTAATATGCAAGGAAGAGGGGAGGGACTAAGCACCATATAATAAACACTCCTCCAATATAGTATCTGTAGTGGTTTGAATTTATATTATTCTAAATTTGTAATATTATAAATATGAATTTATAATATTCTCTGAGACCTCAGGGAGAATAGGCACCCATGTTGGAGGCAGGGTTTTGTTGCTAAGATGGGGTTCTAGAATTTGGCCTTGGGAATTATGTATGGCCCCTCCTCCCTCTACTCTTTCTCCCTTGTTCCCATCCTCCATGATGTGAAAGCAGAGCCCTTCACTCTCTGTATCTCTCCCTTCTGTTTCCATGACTTGAGCTACACAAATATAATTGGCCTAAGTGTATTGAACCCCTAAAATCTCCAAAATAGTGAGCAAACAACTCTTCCTCCCTTCAAATTATTTGCTACTGATTTTCTAGGCTCTAAAGCATCATCTAAAGCACAGTAGACATTTAATAAACATTCATAGACTAAGAAATGAGATCTCAATCCATCTCTTCTACTAGTTAAATATAGATGACTATATTTTTTAAATATATGACGGACATATTTATGTCCCTTTAAGATCAATAACATTGAATTAGTATGGTAAGAAATGGTCTTGATTTCTATGTATCTTTTTAATATTTTGTTTTGTTTTAGGTGAATGGAAATGTTAGACCGTGTTAAAACTGAGCAAAATATATTACTAGCATATCTGAAATGAGGACTTTCTTGTTTTACTGACATTGTCCCTCAGACTTTGCTGGAGTCAAGGTAATTTCCCAAATACCATTCTACCAGAAAGTGTTTTGTCATTGTAAAACTTTGCACCAAATCTAAATTTAAAATGCCCTTTGATTAAACTTTTCTAGATGAAATGATAAAATACATTCACATATTCTCAATTTAAACTGTATTGTGCTACATATTTGGTGAAATCTTTAAAAAGTTTTCTTGTTTCATTAAGAGACAACAATCTCCTAGTTGCCCAACATGACCTAGCCTTCCATTATCTCTCTTATTTTCTATTCTACTTTCCACTTTACTAATTCTACTTCAGCTGCCTTAGCTTCATTACATACCCAAAATAGGCTGTATTTTTTTTTTTCACTTCAGGGTCCTTGCAATGGCTGTTCTTCCTAAAATGTTTTAATTAACATCTTTCTGGTTCCACTGTTTTCTTCTTTTAGATCTTTATTCAGAAGTCACCTTCTCAGTAAAGCTGTACGTGATAACATAGCATTCTAAAATCCTCTTTTTCTTTATTTTTCTACATACCACTTATGTTCAAGAAAGTATATATATTATACAATACATATAATATATATTAATGTACATATATAGATGTATGTGTGTATAGTTTCATGTATATATGATCAATGTATATGACATATATTAGTATGTATTTGTATATACATACATATTAGTATTTGTATAAAATATTATTTATACAAATATATATTTATATACATTATATACATTCATGAAGTTTTTCATGATCAGCTTAACTCCTTTAGAATACAAATGGTTGGAAAGCACTTTTTTCTACTCATACCTAAATCCTGATGTTTTGTATGATGCCAGACACTAACAGGTATTCGATAAAAAATTGGCAAAATTTTTGAGTGATTGAAATATAACTGAATAAACTAAACATTTTTGAATGAATTTTTAAAAAATCTTTTCTTACAAGAATTTTTTTTCTAGTTAATATTTTGAAACATCTAAATTAACACTTGACTGAATTTAATAACATGAATCTCTAGTCAGCCACTCAGTTAGCCGAAGCAAGTAGGATTGTTTGAGCTCATTAAAAAGTTTAAGGCCAGTCTGGGAAAGATGCAATACCTTGCCTAAAGAAACAAACAGTAATTTCTATTATTTAAATATATGAAAAAAATCCAATCCATTTAAATAATCAACTTAGTAACATAAATAGCTGTTATTATGAATGTTTTTTATTAGTCAGACACAATACTAAGAACTTTGCATATAAAAATCCTACTAAAGATCATGCAAAATAGTGTAGATATTCTCCCTACTGTACAGGAACTCACATTGTGATATTTTTTATGCTACCCATAGAATCCATAATAAAAATCAGGATATTAGCTCATCTATGCAGATAGACTAAGAAAGCAAATGTCTGTAATCAATTACTGTACCATGAATAGCTTTAAGAAATTCACACAATAAGTTGTTTTCAATGAGCAGGAACATTTACGGTCATTACATTAAGGATAGAACACAAAAATAAGATATTCTTAATGACTTTTATCTACTATATTTTATTATTGTATTTGTGTGTGTGTGTGGTACTGGGGATTAAACTCACAGACATTTTACCTATGAGCTACTCCCCCTACACTATTTATTTATTTATTTATTTATTTATTTATTTATTTTTGTTTTCCAGTACCAGGGATGGAACCCAGGAGCATTGCACCTCTGAGCTACACCCCAAGCCCTAAATTTTTAGCCTTTTTATTTTATTTATTTTATTTTTATTAGTGCATTGTAATCATACATCACAATGGAATACAAGACTTTGAGGCTATACAAGCACACATCATCCAATTAGCCCTCATCCAATCCCCATCCCATTCCCTCTCCCTCCCACGATCCCATGCTTGATTGGTGATTATGTTTGATACATTTGTTTATGTACCTCCTGAGTTTTAAAGAGGTTCCATCCTCCCCCATCCAATACCCTCTGATTGGTCACCTTAATTGCTTCGCTATAGGGCCATTTCTATAACTCGACCTCCTCCTGTTACCCCTTTCCTCCTAGTTATTGCTAATTAGGGGAAGCACTGGTTTTTATTTTCTGTGATATTTCTCAGTGCATGCCACATTTCAAGTTCCAATCCCACTCTTGACGGTTCCAGTAGTGGTCTGGCCACCTGGAGAACTCTGATCCTGGCCTTGCTGGCTCCAGCACCAGCCTTGCCTAATGGGAGGCCCCGATTCTGGCCTCGCTAGCCCCCGCACTGGCCTAACCCCTCAGCTTGCTCCAATCCCGTCCTTGTAGGCCTCAGCACTGGCCTTGCCTCAAGGAAGGCTCTGATCCCGGCCTCGCTGGCCCCGGCACCAGCCTTACCCCTGGGTGGGATCCAATCCAAGCCTCAGAGGCCCCAGCAATGGCCTTGCCTCTCGACAGGTTCCAATCCCAGTCTCGCTGACCTCGGCACTGGCCTAAACCATCGGCAGGCTCATATCCTGGCCTCAGAAGCCCCAGGACCAGCCATGCCTCAGAGCATGCACCGATCCCAGCCTCGTTGACCCTGGTACCAGCCAAACCCCTCAGCAGGTTCAGATCCCAGCCTCGGAGGCCCCAGTACCGGCCTTGCCTCATGGCAGACACTGATTCAAGCCTTGCTGGCCCCGGCACCTGCCTAGCCCCTCAGCAGGCTCCAATCCCGGCCTCAGAGGTCCCAACTCCAGCCTTCCCTCTCAGCAGGCTCTGATCCCAGCCTCGCTGGCCCCAGCACTGGCCTAAACACTCGGCAGGCTCTGAACCCGGCCTCGGAGGCCTTAGTAGCAGCCAAAACTCACGGCAGGCTTCGATCCCGGCCTCACTGGCCTCGTCACTGCCCTTCCCCCTCGGCAGGCTCCAATGAAGGGCTCAGAGGCCCCAACACCATCCCTGCCTCACAGCAGGCTCTAATCCCAGCCTCACTGACCCCAGCACCAGCCTATCCCCTTGGCAGGATCCAATCCCAGCCTCGGAGGCCCTAGCACTGGCCTAGCCCCATGGCAGGCTCTGAACCCGGCCTCACTGGCCCCGGCATCAGCCAATCCTCGGCAGGCTCCGCTCCCAGCCTCGGAGGCCCAGCACCGGCCTTGCCTCATGGCCTTGCCTCATGGCAGGCTCCGATCCTGGCCTCACTGACCCTGGCACTGGCCTAACCCCTTGGCAGGCTCTGATCCAGGCCTCAGAGGCCTCAGTAGTGGCCTTGCCTCACGGCAGAATTGAATCCTGGGC
This sequence comes from Muscardinus avellanarius, assembly GCF_963383645.1. Taxonomy (NCBI): domain Eukaryota; kingdom Metazoa; phylum Chordata; class Mammalia; order Rodentia; family Gliridae; genus Muscardinus; species Muscardinus avellanarius. The sequence goes on along the minus strand of NC_137792.1, from coordinate 61,080,550 downwards.
TCGCTGGCCCCAGTACCAGCCTAACCCCTCAGTAGGCTCCTATCCTGGCCTTTGAAGCCCAAGCACCGGCCCTGCCTAATGCCAGGCTCCAATCCTCCAATCCCGGCTTTGCTGTCACTATCACTGGCCTCACTTCTTGGCAGGCTTCTATCTGAGCACCCTCTTCACCCAGCAGGTTGTCCCACGTTCCCGAGGGTGCATGGTGGTAGCATTCTGCCTCTGGGGTTATTTCTTCAAAAGTTCCAGGTGTAATGCATCAAATCTCTGCCTCCCATGAGTACTGGCTGCTGCCATTGTCACTGCCTCCACCATTTCAAATGTTTCCCAAGCTCTTTTTTCACTATGTATGTTGCCCAGTGTTCCTAAGCATGCATGACTGTAGCATTCGACGTCTGGGATAATTTCTCCAGAAGATAAGGTTGGTAGGATCAGATTTCTGCCTCTCCCGAATCCAAGTCTCCACCACCATCGCAGCGACCGCTTCCAATACTGTCTTCCTCCTAGGTCTTCACTAAATTCTCTCCTTACAGGTGATGTCCAGGATTCTTAAGGATGTAGAGAAGAAGCAGTCCTTCTTCGCAGGGAATTTCTCCAAAAGTTCCAGTTCATTTGGACAAGTTTTGTCTGCATCTCCAGTATCCTGGCAGCCGCAGTGGCTATTTTGACCCCACTCTGATATTTTTCTTTTCTTTTTTCTTTTTCTTTTTCTTTTCTTTTCTTTTCTTTTTTTTTTTAATAAGAGAAGACAGTATGTGTGGTTTGAAGAGGTTGTGGGATCAGGCACTCGGTAGCACTGCGGCCCAGGCCCCGCTTCTTCCGGGGCTCCTGCATGCCCCGTGCGACCCCACCTGGGGCCCAGGTTCCTGAGACCCGGGCCCTGGTTTTTCCGTGGTCCAGCATACCCCACGCGAACCCCACCCGGGGCCCAGGGCCTTGCAATCCGCAACCTTTTTATTTCTGAAACAGTGTCTCTTTGAGTTTCAAAGAGCCTCGCTGTCCACGAACCATGATTCTCCTGTCTCAGCCTCCCGAATGCTAGGATTACAAGCATGTGCCACCATGCCCGGCTTTATTTTTTAGTTTTAAATAGAATTTAGCTAGGTTTCTGAGAATCCTGCTAATTTGCTGAAGCTGATTTTATACTTGTATTAAACCTATCTCAGTCTCTGAAGTACTTTGGTCACAGGCATATACCACCACCTCTAGTTTCATTTATTTGATAATAAAGCTACCTTGTTATAGTTTTATCTTTAGTAATAAAGCTTTATATATGTGAGGCTATGGCATACTTTTTTTCCTATAGTCTCTACAAAATGTGAATTGTTTAGAAACTATAAGGGCTTTCAATATTATTTATATGGAACCATTTCATTCAGTTTTAATTAAGCAAGAACTTATACCTTTGTGGTAATGAATGATGGATCTTAACATCCTTAGTTACTTTTCCCTTAGATTGCACATTTGAGACTGAGTAGCCTGTCAGAAATATATTGGCACTATATTATTATCCTGATATTGATTTTCTTTATTAAATAACTCTTATTTATTTAATGGGGTTTTACAGAGTCCTAGCCACAAATGTGACAATTTTCTACTGGGGATTGATCCTTTATATAACACACAAGAACAATCAGTTGTCACAATTTAGGCAGTTGAACTAATAAGAGTGATGAAATGATCAATGAAACTAGTATAATATGAATGTCATTTAAACAAGAATAATCCATGTCTTGAGGAATACCAGGTACACTGAACTATAATCTCTTTCTACACAGGCTTTAGAATATGTTATCTTCTTTATATTTTACAACATCAGTGTCTATCATTATCATAATATTAAAAAATGAGGAAGCAGAAACACAGATATAGTATTCATCATGTTACTATTATTATAACAAGTTTGAAATTCTATTAGCAATTTAGTACCAAATATATCACCAGTTAATCCCATGGCTGAAAATAAAATGAGGACTTCTTTATGGTGTTGTTATTAACTTTATATTTTGAAAAAATGATGAATATTGCATCCAGTTTTAAGACTTGACAAAGAAAGTTATGCTATAATCTCAATCTCTTTCTCTGATACTGATATCTTCCAAAATTATAGTACAATATCATAACCCAGGTTCTGAAAGTGATATGGTCCATAGATAGAACACTCCCACGGATGGAACCCAGGGGCATTGTACCTTCTATCTACATCCCACCCCTACTTTTTTAGTTAGTTTGTTTGTTTATTTATTTATTTATTTATTTATTTATTTATTTATTTATGGCACTGTTGATGAAACCCAAGGGGACTGTTCCTATGAGCTACACTCTCAGCCCTATTTCTTAGTCTTTTTATTCTTGAAATAGTGTCTCACTAAGTTGTGAATCGCCTCACTATGTAACTGAGGCTGTACATAAACCATGATACTCTGGTATCAGCTTCCTGAATGCTGTGCAGCAACAATACTGTCTTAATATAAAAAATAAAATAAGGGCTGGAGGTGGTTTGGATTTACAATTCCTCTTTGGTTTGTTTTCAGTAACAAATACATATATAGGCAATAGATTTAGACTACTATCTCTCTCTCTCTCTCTCTCTCTCTCTCTCTCTCTCTCTCTCTCACACACACACACACACACACACACACACACACACACACCACAGAAGAAATTGGAGTGAAATATTTAAAATATTGAAAAGGAAAAAAAACTCACATACATAAAATTGTACATCTAGAATAGATTTTTATCAAAACATAAGGAAAAAGTAGACTTCCTCTTATTCAAAAGAACTTATTGCCAGGAGAGTTGCCTTATAATAAATGTTTAAATAGATTATTCACATAGAGGAAAGTGACATATCTCAGAATGTTAGATCTATATAAATTAAAGAATACTACAATAGACAAAAGAAATAAAGAAAAGACAAAACATTTTACCTATTGGCTTCTTTATATTTTCATTTTTGTGCTATGGATTAAATGAAGGGGCACTAGACTAATAAGCTTCAGCCCCCAGGGGATGTATTTTTAAATTTTCACATGGGGTTTTATTAAATTACCAAGACTGGCCTCTAAGTTCTGATTTTTTTTTGCTTCAGCCTATTAAGTAGCTTAGATTACATGTGTTCACCACCATGTTTTGCTATAGCAACTTCTTAAATAATCTAAAAGATATTTATTTAAAGTGATGCCACTAATAAATTAAATGATCATATGTTATGAATGCATAAAAAGAAAGAGCAGTATAATGTGATATATAATGTGGAAAAAGTGAGAATACTTTGGTATAAAATACCTGCACTTAATATAAATTTATAAGATGTAATTGAATGTTAGTTTTAAACTATTTATAAATGTATATGAAAATTCTAGGACAATCACTTTAATAATACAATGAAATACTAAGACAATAGAAAAGTAGAATAGTATACATAAACCTTAGGAAACATTTGAGAATTATAACATAAAGGTAAAGATATATACACATTGTAGTCCAACAATTTCACTCTTAAATTCATGCTATAGAGCAGTTTGTTTATAAAACACAGGTGCTATTAAAAATAATTCTCATAATATTTCTATTTTCAATGGTCAGAACTGAAAATATTTCACAGGTATATCATTGTGAAATTAAGAATAATATGTGGTATATTTTCTCATTGTTAGCATCTGAACTAAAAATATGGGAAGATGTATCCATATTTTCGTAAATGATTTTGCTGATCAATATTTTTCCATAAATATAAAAATAATCTAAGTTTAAAGTGTAATGTAGACATGTTCCCAGTATTTTAAATGTTTGTTACTATATATTTTATATATTTCTTCTTGGTAATATATATATATATATATATATATATATATATATATATATATATTACTGTTGTTATTTATTTATTTATTTTAAACAAAATTTTTATTGAACATAAATGGTATACATTTAAACTATACTTGGTGCCCTCTCTCCCTGCCCCCATTTTCCCTTCCTCCCTCCCACCAATGGTTGTCCACGGTAACGATGCCATATTTATAATTTTACACATATTCGGATGTCGACCCTTATTAATCAAGTTCAGCCTTCCTCCTCTCTTATCTTTCCATTCAAACTTTGCTGATATTTCCCCTCCATTATCTAGAGTCACACTGGTATCCTCTATGTTCCCTAGTTTGGGCACATTAGAGGAAACATATGTATCTTCTCCTTCTGTGCTTGGCTGATCTCACTTAACATAATATTCTCCAGAACTTTCCATCTTCTTGCAAAAGATATAATTTTGTTCTTCTTTATGGCTGAATAGAATTCCATTGTGTGTATTCCCCAAAGTTTTGCTATCCATTCATCTGTTGATGGTGGTCTGGGTTGGTTCCATATTTTGGCTACTACGAATTGTGCTGCTATGAATATAGGTATGCATATGTTGCTGAAGTTCCCTAAATTCAACCTGTTTGGAAAGACAGCCAGGAGTGGTAGTGCTGGATCATATGGTGGATCTATTCCCAACTTTCTTATGAATCTCCATACACATCTCCATAGTGGCTGAACTAGTTTGCACTCCCACCAACAGTGTAAAAGAGTTCCTCTTTCCCCACATCCTTGCCAGCATTTGTTGTTATTTGATTTCTTTATGCTTGCCACTCTGAATGGTGTTATACGGAATCTCAGTGTAGTATTGATTTGCATCTTCCTGATGGCCAGTGATGTAGAACATCTTTTCATGTATCTATTGGCCCTTTGTATCTCTTCTTTTGTGATATGTCTATTCAGTTCATTTGCCCATTTCTTGATTGTGTTGTTTGTTTTACTACTGAAGTGTCTTTTGAGCTCTTTGTATATTCTGGATATTAGCCCCCTATCAGAGTGGTGGCTGGTAAAGATCTTTTCCCATTCTGTAGGCTTCCTCTTTAGATTCTTGATGGTTTCCTTTGATGAGAAGAAACTTTTTAGTTTGATGTTATCCCACTTGTTAATTCTTGCTTTAATTTCCTGATCTTTGGAGGTTTTGTTAAAAAAGTTACTGCCTGTGTCAATATGTTGTAGTGTTGAGCCTATGCTCTCCTCTAATAACTTCACAGTCTCAGGTCTAATTTCTAAGTCTTTAATCCATCTCAAGTTGATTCCTGTGTTTTGTGAGATATAGGGGTTTAGTTCCATCTTTCTACAAATGCATAGCCAGTTCTCCCAGCACCATTTGTTGAAAAGGCTGTCTTTTCTCCAGTGTATGAATTTGGCCCCTTTGTCAAAGATTGACTAAAGATATGTGGATTTGTTTCTGTATCTTCTATTCTAATCCACTGGTCAGTATTTCTGTTATTGTGCTAGTGCCATGCTGTTTTTACTACTATTGCTCTATAGTATAATTTGAGGTCTGGGATTGTGATGCCTCCTGCATGTTTCTTATTACTGAGAATTGGTTTGGCTATTCTGGTTTTCTTTCCCCATATAAAGTTCATGATTGATTTTTCTAGGTCTGTGAAGAATGTCACTGGTATGTTAATGGGAATTGCATTGAACCTATAGATCGGTTTTGGCAGAATGGCCAAATCTTTGAGCACGTGAGATCATTCCATCTTCCAAGGTCTTCCTCAATTTCTTTCTTTAATGTTTCATAGTTTTTGTTTTAGAGGTTTTCTACATGTTGAGTTAGGTTTATTCCTAGGTATTTTATTGGTTTTGTGGTTATAGTGAATGGAATTGTTTTCTTTGTTTCTTTCATTGTGGATTCACTGTTGGTGTAAAGGAAAGCCACTTATTTCCTTAGGTCGATTATGTATCCTGTGACTTTAATGAATTTGTCAGTCAGCTCCAGAAGTCTCTTGGTTAAGTTCTTTGGGTCTTTCAGATAAAGGATCATGTCATCTGCGAATAAGGATAAATTTAATTCCTCTCTTCCTATGTGAATTCCTTGATTTCCTTCTCTTGTCTTATTGCTGCAGCAAGGGTCTGAAGGACTACATTGAAAAGGAGTGGTGATAGTGGGCATCCTTGTCTTGTTCCTGATTTTAGAGGAAATTCTTGCAGTTTTTCCCCATTCAATATAATGTTGGCTTGGGGTTTACAGTATATTGCCTCAATGATGTTGAAGTACGTTCCTTCTATCCCAATTTTCTGCACTGTTTTTTAACATAAATGGGTATTGGATTTTGTCGAATGCTTTTTCAGCATCTATTTCTATAATGATGTGTTTTTTTTCTTGGTTCTATTTATGTGGTAAATAAAATGCATTGATTTGCATATGTTGAACCAACCTTTTTTTTTTTTTTCTGGTCATGATGTATTATCCTTTTGATATAGTTTTGATTGTGTATGGCTAGTATTGTGTTTAGAATTTTTGCATCTATGTTCATTAAGGATATTAGTCTGTAGTTTTTCTTTCTTGAGGTATCTTTATTTCATTTGGGATTAATGTGATACTGGCCTCATAGAGGGAATTAGGGAGAGTTTATTCTCTTTCACTTTCCTGGAACAAGTTATGAAGTATTGGTATTAGTTGTTCACTGAAGGTTTTATAAAATTCAGGTGGAAACCCATCTGGCCCTGGGCTTTTCTTTGGTGGAAGAATTTTTATTGCTGTTTCTATTTCTTTCATTTCTATTGCTTGGTTTAGGCTTGCTATGTCCTCTTGGTTGAGTTTACGTAGGTTAATTGTGCTTAGAAATCTATAAATTTCTTCCATGTTTTCTACTGTATTGGAGTATAATTTTTAAATTTGTTTTTTTTTATTGGTGCACTGTATTCATACATGATAATGGGATAAAAAAAAACTTTTTTAGACATACATGCACACATCGCCCCATTACCCCCTACCCGATCACCACCCTGTTCCCTCCCCATCCCTCCTTCCCATGCTTGGCTTAGTGGTTGACATATTGTATTATAGCAATTTATCCAAAATTAAAACTATAATCTCACATAACAGTTTCATTTGTCTGATACCAAGCTTTTGATGATTTAAAGATAACATTTCAATATTTCTTTTTGCTTTCTTTCTTACCAGAGAATATTTTTTCTTTTTTATTTTTGGTGAAACTATAATACATTTATTTATTTTTCAGAAAAAAAATCTATCCTAATGTGGAATATGGACTCTAGATACCCAAAATGATCTCAAAAAAGAACAAAGCTAGAAGATGTATATTTTCTGATTTCAAACAATATAAAGCTACAATAATTGAAACAGTGTAGTACTGTTATAAAGGCAGATATATAAATATTTGGAGTTAAATAAAAGCCTAGAGATAAATTCTTCCATATATTGTCAAGTTATTTTTGACAAGGTTTCCACGAACATTTGGTGGAGGAAATAATAATCTTTTAACTAAGTATTGTTGAAAAATAATAATTACATGAAAAAAAATAAAATTGGACACTTACCTAACACCATATACAAACATTAACTCAAAATAGATAAAAGACCTAAATATAAACTTAAGACTATAAACGTTTAGAAGAAAATCTGGGTCAAAAAACCTTGCAACATTAAAACTGGCAGTGATTTCTTGGATATGATTTCAATGGCACAGGTAACATAAGGGTAAACAAACTCCCTAAAAAAAAATATTATATATCCAAAGACAATGTAAACAGAGTTAAAAGTTACTGATAGAATGGGATAAATATTTCTAAATGCTATATCTGAAGGTATATTAATATTTCAACTAGAAATCCTAAAAATTAGCAAAAATTAAAGCAAACAATACAATTTAGAGATAGGTAAAAAGATTAACATAAATAATGAATCTCCACAGATAACCAATCTTAGTTGTCTGTTGGATGGAAAATCTTGTTTCTCTGGTTCTGGTGTGTGTTATGTATTTCTTCTTTGTAGTTAATCTCTGAGTATTTTCTCTAGCACTGGTTTTGAAGACATACATTCCTTCAGTTTCTGTTTGTCATGGGAGCTTCTTATTTCTCCATCTAATTTGATAGAAAGTTTTGCTGGGTAGGAAATTTTTGGCTGGAAGTTGTTTTCTTTCAGAGTTTGGAATATGTTACTCCAAACCCTTCTGGCTTTCATGACTTAGTTTGGGAAGTCTGGAGTGATTCTAATTGGTTTGCCTCTGAATGTCACTTGGTCCTTTGTTTTTGTTGCCTTTAAGATTCTCTGCTTAGTTTCCACATTGGTCATTTTGACAATTATGTGGCATGGGGATCCTCTTCTCTGATCCTGTCTAAAGGGAGTTCTATAAGTTTCCTGGACCTGTGTATCGACCTCTTGCTCTATGTTTGGAAAATTTTTTGCTATTACTTCCTTGAAGAGATTGCTGATCCCTTTGGTATCACCTTCTTTTCCCTCCTCTATTCCAATTATTCTTAGGTTAGCTCTCTTAAAATGGGCCCATATTTCTTCAATGTCAGATTCCTGCTGTCGGATTATTTTTTTCTAATTTAGAAACTATGCATTCATTTTTGGAGTGATCATCTTCTAAGAGCGAGATTCTATTCTCCATGTGGTCTAATCAGTTGTTTGTACTTTGAATTGAGGACTTTACTTCATTAATTGCATCCTTTATCTCTTTTTGGCTCTCTCTGAATTCTTTTCAAAACACCTCTATTATTTCTACAGTTCTTTTCCTGATTTGATCTTCTAGAAATCTCTGAATTCCTGTTTTATCGGGTTCTGATGTTTTGGGGTTGTGGGCATTCATTGCTCCATTGTTATTCCTCTTTCCCATGATTTTGGAAGTTTGTGCCTTCTCTGGGTTCTTCTCTTGGGTCACTACGACTTCACTTAAGGTGCTCTGGATCTCAAGTCTATGCTATCTCAGTCCCCACTACTCCTTTACTAGGTTGTATGGCAGAGTCTCAGACCCAGGGAGTCAATCGAGGCTGCTTTAGACCATGGGGGGGTGCCAGGTTGGGCATCCTCCTATGGTGTGATATCTCTGCCACCGCCACTCCCTCACTGGGTCAAGTCCCTGGGAGTGCTGTACTGGGATTACTTCTCTAGGGGCCGCAATTTGAGTCACTGTTGTTGAGTGCACCGATGGAGGTGTAGTGGACTCCGTGAATTTGCTGCTGCTGCTGCCGGTGGCAATATGGCACCGTTGCCACACCCTCGGCCGTGAGGTTGGTGTATTTCTTCTCTGTCTTTGCACTCCACTCTGAGTCCCTGCAGGGTGTGCTGAGCCCAGCCACTGGGAGCTTTAAATACTCCCTGCACCGAAAAATCTGCCGAATCTCGCCAGGCTGTTCTGCAGCGGCTCACCTCGGCATCGCTGTCCACCACTCCTCTCTGTAGCCTGGTGGGCTGTTGAGTGTGTTGTTCTGGAACCGTCCGTTGAACTTGCCGCTGCTGCCAGCAGTAAGGCACTGCTGCCACATCCTCGGGCGTGAGGCCGGCATATCTCCTCTCTGGCTCTGAGCTCCATTCTGAGTTCCCCTCCTTTTTGGGGCCTGGTGCTGCAAGGAAAGATGGCGCTCACCATTCCACGCTGCGGCTCTAGCCACAGCACTGCGATCTGGTTTCTTTCTGTGTCTCATTTTTCCAGCCCTCTTTTTCTCTGTCCCTTGTAATTACATTTTTTGTTTCCCTGCTGATGGTGTTTTCTGACTATGAAAGGCTCTGATTTTGTAGTAATGGAGATTGGTTGTTAGTGGGGCTCGTAAGCCCCGTTTTTCTCTGTCGCCATCTTCCCAGAAGTCTGGAGAATACATTTTTAAAGTAATTTCTGATAATTTTAATTTCTTCACTATCTGTGGTGATATCTCCTTTTTCATTTCTAATTTTGATAATTTGAGTTGATTCTCTTTTTCATTTTGTTAGCTTGCCCAGGGGTTTATCAATTCCATTAATCTTTTCAAAGAACAAACTTTTTGTTTTATTGATTTTTTGAAATTTTTTGTTCTGTATTTCATTTATTTTTGCTCTAATTTTAATAATTTCTTGCCTTCTGCTTGCTTTGGGAATAGACTTTTGCAGTCTTTTTAGGTCCTTGAGTTGTGTCATTAGGTTTTTTACTTGGTGGTTTTCTGTCCTTCTTATGTGGGCACTCAATGCAATAAACTTTCCTCTTAATACTGCTTTTATAGTGTCCCATAGATTTTGGTAGGTTGTATCTCTGTTTTCATTTGTTTCCATAAATTTCTTTATTTCTTCTCTAATTTCTGCTCTTACCCATTCATCATTCAATAGTGTATCATTCAATCTCCATGAATTTGAAGAATTTCTTTTGAGTTTCCTGTTGTTGATTTCTACTTTTATTTCATTATGGTCTGAAAGGATGCAAGGAATTATATTGCATATTTTGAATTTGCAGGTGCTTTCTTTGTGTCCCAGGATGTGGTCTATTTTGGAGAAGGTTCCATGGGCTGCTGAGAAGAATGTGTATTCTGTAGTTCCTGTCTGAATTATTCTATAAATGTCTATTAGGTCCATTTGGTTTATGTTTTTTTTTTTAGTTCTAGGGAGTCTTTACTCATCTTTAGATGCCTTGGAGATCGATCCAGTGGTTTGAGAGATATATTGAAGTCTTCCAGAATTATTGTATTTGGGTCTATTTGGGATCTGATGTACAGAAGGGTTTGTTTTACAAAAGTGGTTGGACCCACGTTTGGGGCATAAATATTTAATATCATTATATTTTCTTGGTGTATTGTTTCTTTTAATAAAAGGAAGTGCCCTGATTTGTCTCTTCTGTTGTGTTTTAGTTTAAGTTCTGTTTTGTTGGATATCAGGGTTGCTATCCCTGCTCTTTTGTTGGTATCCAATAGCATAGTATATCGTTTTCCATCCTTTCACTTTCAGTCTGTGAATGTCTTTGGCTACAAGGTGAGTTTCTTGCAGAGAGCATATATTTGAATTATGTTTTTTAATCCACATTGACAGTCTATGTCTTTTGATTTGTGAATTAATTCCTTTGATGTTAAGAGATATTTTTGAAATATGATTTTTGTTTTCTGCCATTTTGTGTTCTGACTACCCTTGGGTGGTTTTTTTCTTTCTTCTTTTCTTAAATGGCCCACTTATGAACTTCCTCTCTTCTCTGGTTCTGAAGTCTACTTCTTTTTTCTTCTTTATGGTTTATTTCTTTAAAAATTTTCTCTAGTGTTGGCTTTGAATTCATAATTTTTTTTTAAGATTTTGTTTATCCTGAAATACCTTTGTTTCCCCATTTATTTTGAATAGTAATTTTGCTGGATAGAGTAGTTTCTGTTGGAAGTTATTTTCTTCCAGGGTCTGAATCACGTCATACCAGGCTTTCATAGCATTCATGACCTGGGATGTATAGTCTGGGGTGATTCTTATTGTTTTGCCTCTATATGTCACCTGTCCTTTTGTTCTCACTGCTTTTAAGATTCCTTACTCGGCCTCTGTGTTGGTCATTTTTGCTATTATGTGGCATGGGGAGGTCCTTCTTTGGTCCTGTCTTAATGGTGTTCTGTATGCCTCCTGGACATGAAGATCCAAGTCTATTTCCATGTTTGGAAATTCTCTGAGATTATTTATTAGAAGAGATTACGGACGCCCTTGTTCTATACCTCTATCCCTTCTTCAATGCCTATTATCCATAAGTTAGGGTGCTTCATATTATCCTATATTTGCTGGATGTTTAGGTTTTGTTGCTTTAAAGATTTCTGTATATCGCTGACCATGTTTTCAGTTTTGGATGTACTGTCTTCTAACACTGATATTCTGTTTTCCATTTCATCTAATCTTCCAGAATTTCTTTCTATTGCTGTCTTCATTTCACTTATTGACTCTTTCATTTCATTTCAGACCACTTTCTAATTCTTAGTGTTTCGAACTCATCTTTCTTCTCCTCTAGACTTGTTTTAAATCCTTTCATCATATTGTAAATCATGATTTGGAACTCTCCTTCCTGCATTTCTTGTAGGTCAGTATTTGCGACTTCTGTCGTTTCTCCGCTATTACTGGTTTTCATATTTTCAAAGTTCTCAGGCCTGTTCTTCTGTTGTCTTCCAATTGATTGTGGGTATTGTGTATAATCCAGTCTTAATAGTAGGGATTTAGAAGAGTTAACAGGTAAGCAGTACTTTTTCAAGTGGCAAGGGTTGGGTGGTGGTGGAGTAGCAGGGGTCAGAAGTCAGGAACCATGAACACCAAAATTTTGTTTCTCTGCTTCACAAAATGACAGTAAACGGTAGCCAATGCCAACGGTTGTTGAGTGCACTGTCGCGGACTCAGTGAACTTGCTGCCACCACTGAAGTCAATATGGCGCCGCTGTCACATCCTTGGCTATGAGGCTGGTGTATTTATTTTCTGGTTTTGAGCTCTACTCTGAGTCCCTGGAGGGAGTGCTGAGCCCAGCCCCTGGAGCTTTAGATGCTTCTTGCACCAAAATAACTGCTGAATTACACCCGGCTGTTCCTCAGCTGCTCACCTCAGCTCCCTGTCTACCCCTCCTCTCTGGAGCCTGGTGGCTGGTTGAGTGCGCTGATCTGGAGCCATCCAGTAAATTATCCACTGCCAGCGGCAGTATGGCACTGCTGCTGTGTCCAGCCTATGATGCTGGTGTATCTTCTCTCTGGGTTTGAGCTCTGTTTTGAGTCCCCCTCCCCTCTGGAGCCCGGTGCTGCAAGCAAGATGGCGCTGGCAGCACAGCTCTGCTGCCACTGGAATGCGGGCTGGTTTCTTCACTAGCATCTGGCCGTTCTTCTAACCTTCCTTCCCTCTGTCCCTTGTACTTACATTTTTTATTTATCTGCTGGTGGTGTTTTCTGGCTATGAAAAGCGCTGATTTTGTCATAATAAAGATGGATTGTTAGCGGGATTTGTAAATGTCGCTTTACTTGGTCGCCATCTTCCCGGAAGTCTCTATATATTTTTTCTTTATTTGTGGAACTGGGGCCTTCGACCTTCTCGCTACACTCCCATTTTAGGCCAAGCATGTTGGCACATGCTTGGAATCCCTGGTTTGGGAGACAGAGACAGGAGGATTGCACAGATTTTAAGCCAGCCTTGCTGGCTTCAGAGACCCTGTTTCCAAATAAAAATAGGTCTGGGAGTGTAGCCTGGAGGTAGAAGGGTTTCCAGGAACCCCAATACCACCAATCTATCTATCTATCTATCTATCTATCTATCTTTGTTGTTGTTTGTTTTTCATTTTATTTTCATTTTGTTACTTAAGATTTCACTTAACATTTTTAGTGTATTAGTATATTGAATCATAAAGTTAAAGAAGCACACCATTTAATTAATTTAAATTTTAATTTTCTGATTTAGGAAATAATACAAAACCACTATCTAGAATGTATTATCAAACGGTAGAAAATTTGAATAATCGTAAATAAAATGAATAGGAGTTGTCTTCCCTCACAACAACAAAATATCTAAAAGTGAACATTTGCCACCTTAATTTTCATATTTGTCAATGAATTAAAGAACTGAAACTTTTAACTTTCTATTTTACCATCATAATTATGCAGTAATAAAGTGTTTTGTTCCATTTTACAACTATACTTTCAGGTATTGAATTCATGTTATGTGCACAACAGGTGGAGTAAAAAAGGGGCTGCACCAAATATATATTTCCCTTCTGTAATCAATAGTCAAAAATATTTCTCAGAAGACTATTATATATTTTCTTTAATCTTTCTCAGGGTGAGCCCTAGCTTCCAAAGAGACTGACAGAACAATAATTTATCTAATTAGCTTCTATTGTAGAAGAATTTAAAGAGAAAGGGTTACAAAATAAATATGAGCCAATACAGCCCTGAATATGCTTACATTATATACACAGCAGGGTTATTATGAAGATCAAGCATACTTTCAGATTTAAAAATATTTTATACTAAGATAATGCAAGAACTTACTGTGCATATATTTTGAAACTAATGACTTTCATGTATTTTACTGGAATTATTATGATTAAATAATTAAGTACTAAGAAAAAGGTCTCATATGCAAACACTATACTCAGTAACTGAAATAGGTTTTACCCTATTGTGAAGATCAAATAGCATCTGTTTCAGTGTATTTTGGGGGTTTCCTCAGGAGAGAATATCTCAAATCAATAATGCAATGTGAAAAATCTCTTTCCTTTCTAGGAGATAAATCTGGAAAAGTTTTCATATTATTTATCTCTTGACTGTGTGGATAGATGGAAGATAAAGAGAAAATATTCCCTATGGAAATAGGCAATGTAAAACCAACATTGATTTTTGAAAAATAAATTCAGAGTAACTCTTGCAGTCTTTGGGTGTATCTAGGTCACTGGGAAAAAGCAAAGCTGAAATATTTTTCTGAGAGAAAGAAGAAATGCAGTTCTTTCTTACACATGGTTAGTAAATGGACTCAGGACATTTTTATTATTATACCAAGTATATTTCAACCAAGTAAAATCTACATGTGAATAGAAGCAGAATGAAGAAAAAGTATACATGCAAACATGATATATTAGAAAACATGATGCATTTAGATCATTTTTCCATTAAAAATATAGTTACATTAACTCCAAAAATCTAAGTAAAATTACTTATCCAGAATTCTTTTTTAATTTTTTTTGTGGAACTGGGGATCGAACCCAGGGACATATTCTCAGCTCTAATTTTTTATTGTTTATTTTGAAACAGGGTCTCACTAGGTTGTGGAATGCCTAACTAATTAGCTGAGGCTGGAAATAAACCTGCAATCCTTCTGTCTCAGCCTCTCAAGTACTAGGGTTACAAGCATACAACACCATGCCAGCCAGAACTTAAACAAAATTCTAATAATTAAAAAGTTGCAGCCACTTTACTTATGATTATATGGCCCCAAACCCAGTTGGTTTTGACAGTGACTATTTCTTTTTTATTAAGTTTTTATTGGTGCATTATAGTCCTACATCACTCATTTTCCTTCCCCCTCCCTCCTTCTCAGGTTTAACTTAGTTATTGATGTTGATATATTTGTGAATGTACATCATGTACATTAAGAAGTTTTCCACTTTCCTCTCAAATGCCCCTCAGTTAGATCACTTCATTTGCTCTTCTGTGGTTTCTCCTTATCTCTTTAAGCTCCAAAATGATGTAAAACCCCACATGCACACAATAGGAGCTATCAAAATATTGGCTTCAGTACTGACAAAAGTATTATTGTAATAATTTGAACATAAGATTCTAATAAAGAGAAAAAAATTATGATCTTTTTGCAAATGACATGAACCTAAACTTATAAGATCACCCAAACAAAAACACTCGACCAAGATATTTCTAGAGCAGAAAATAATTCAGTAAAATAGCAGAGTACAATCAAGTTTAAAAAATCATTATCTTTTCTATGCACCATTCATGAATCCAGTGAAAATGAAATCAGAAGAACAGCTCCATTTACAGTGATCTAAAAAAAAAAAATACTCGGAGCCAGGCGTGGTGGCACATGCTTTTAATCCCAGTATTCAGGAGACTGAGACCAGAGTATTGCAGTTCACAGACAACCTCAGCTACTTAGTGAGTCCCTCTGCAGCTTAGTGAGACTCTGTTTCAAAATAAAAAATAAAAAACAAAGCAGGGGGTGTATCACAGAGGTCAAATTCCTTTGGCTTCCATTCCCAGACCTGTAAATAAAGTAAAAAAGTAACCAAAGAAATAAAAGGTCTCAATAATTAAAATGATAGCACACTAAAGACACTGAGGAAAATCTTAGAAGATAGCAAGACCTCTCATCTTCTAGAATATGCTGAATAAATATTATAACATGGCCATATTAGCAAAAGCCATATACAGATTCAAAGCAATTACTATTAAAATATCAATGTCATTCTTTTTTTTATTGGCACATTGTACTTATACATCTTAATGTATAAAAAACAATTTAGACATACATGCACACATTACCCAATTAACCTTTACCCATTTTGCATCCCCTTCTCTCCCCCTCTCTTCTTCTAATCATTAGCTTAGTAATTGACTTTGATATGTTTGTTAAAGTACATCATGCGCTTTAGAAAATTTCCTCTTCCACCCTTCCATCCTCAGTTTGGTTACCTTATTTGCTCATCTATAGAATTGCCTTCATCTAAAGTTCTTCTTATTACCCATTTCTCCTTAGCTTTCACATAATAGGGAAATAATTTGATTTTTTAGTTTTTGTGACTGACTGATCTCACTTGGCATAATGTCCTCCAGTTCCATCCATTTTCCTGTAAATTATGTAATTGTGTTTTTCTTTTCTTTATGGCTGAGTAAAGTTCCATATGTACATATACCATAGTTTATAATCCATTCATCTGTTGATGGACATCTTGGCTGATTCCAGAGTTTGGCAATAGTAAATTGTACATCTATTAACCTAGATATGCATGCATTATTTTGGTAGTTTAGTTTTCTTTATTTTTTGTAGATACCAAGAAGTGGTATTGCTGGACCAAATGTTAATTCCCATTCTTCTGAGGATCAGCCATAATGTTTTCCAAAGTGGTTGCACTGATTTTCAGTCCCACCAAAAATGTTTTAAAGTACCGACTTCTCCATATCCTCGCCAGCATTTGTTGTTGTTTGTGTTTTGAATGATTGATATTGTAGTTGGAGTTAGATGAAATCTCAAGGTAGTTTTGATTTTCATCTTTCTGATTGCTAATGATGTTGAGCATTTTTTCATGCATTTATTGGTAATTTGAATTTCTTACTTCCTGAAATCTTTATTTAGTTCACTTGCCCAATTTTTCATTGGGTTGTTTTCTTAGTTCTGAGTTTCTTAAGCTCTCTGTATATTATAGATATTAATCCTCTATCAGAGGAGTATTTGGTAAAAATCTCCCATTCTGTTGGCTCTCAGTTGTAGTTCTTGGTAGTTTCCTTTGCTATATAAAGGCTCTTCATTTTTATGTAATTCCATGAATTAATTTGCCTTTTAGTTTTTTGTGCCTTTGAGGTCTTGTTGAGAAAGATTTTATCTGTGCCTATGTATTACAATGTTAGACCTATGCCATCTTCGAGGAGCCTCAAGATCTCTGGTCTAATTTCCAAGACTTTGATCCATCTTGAATTGGTTCTTGTTCAGGGTGAGAAAGTGTTATTTATTTCGATTTTTCTGCATATGTTTAACCAGTTTTGCTACACCATTTATTGAACAGGTTTTTTCTTTCCCAGTGTATGTTTTTGAACTTTTTGTCAAAAATTAATTGGCTGTAAATGTGTTGATTTGTTTTTGAGTCTTCTATTCAGCTCCATCGGTCTATGTATCTGTTTTTCGGCAGTACCATAATGATGTTAAGACTATGGCTTTGGAGTATAGTTTAAAGTCAAGTATTGTGATTCCTCCTTTATGGTTTTTGTTCCTGAGCACTACTTTGGCTATTCACAGTTTTTTGTTGCTCCAAATCAATTTAAGGACTGCTTTAATTATGTCTGTGAGGAATGATCTTCGTAGATTAATGGGTATTGCATTGAAACTGTAGAAAAATGTTGGAATTATGTCCATTTTGATGGTATTTATTCTGCCTATCCTTGAACATGGAGGGTCTTTCCATCTTCTAAGATCTTCAATTTCTTTTTTGAATGTTTTATAATTTTCTTTGTAAAGTTCATTTACATCTTTGGTTATGTTTATTCCTAATTATTTTATTTTTGTGTGAAATCTTGAGTGGAAGTGCTTTTTAGATATCCTTTTCAGTGGATTAATGGTAGATGTACAGAAAAGGTTCTGTTTTTGTTTTGTTTTGTTTTGTTTTGTTTTGTTTTCTGGTACTGGGGTTTCTGAAAACCCTTCTAGCTCTGGGCTACACTCCCAGACATATATATATATATATATATATATATATATATATATATATATATATATATATACATTTTTTAAAATTTGAAAACAGGGTCTCTTAATCCAGCGAGTTTGGCTTTGGTCCTGTGTGATCCTCCTGGCTCCACCTCCCGAGCACAGGGATTACAAACATACACCACCACGCCTGGCTTGATTTTTGAGTAATGATTTTGTATCCAGAGACTTTACTGAATTTGTTGATGAGTTATAGAAGCCTTCTGGTTGAGTTTGTTGTATTTTCTAAGTATAGTATCATGCCGTCTGCAAATAGTGAAAGTTTGAGTTGTTTTTTCCTATTTGTACTCCTTTGATTTTCATGTCTTACCTTATTGCTCTGGCTAGAAGCTCAAGTACTATATTGAAGAGAAGTGGTGATAATATGCATCCTTGTCTTGTTCCTGTTTTTAGGGGAAATGCTCGACATTTCCCCCCATTTAATATGATGTTGGCTGTAGGCTTATTGTTGATTGCCTTTATGATGTTGAGGTGTGTTTCTTCTTTTCTGATTCTCTGCTGTGCTTTTATCAGAAATGGATGTTGGATTTTATCAAATGTTTTTCGGCATCTATTGAAATGAACATGAGCTTTTTGTCTTTGGTTCTGTTTCTATGATGAATTTCATGGATTGATTTTCATATGTTAAACCAGCCTTGCATCCCTGGGATGAATACTACCTGGTCATGGTATATGATTTTCTTGATGTGGTTTTGAATGCGTGTTGCTAGTATTTTATTTAGCAGTCTTGCTTTAAAGTTCATCAAAGATATAGGCCTATAGTTTTCCTTCCTTGAAATGTCTTATTTGGTTTTGGTACTAATGTGATGTTGGCTTCATAGAATGTATTTGGGACAGTTTCATTCTTTTTTTCTATTTCATGAAATAGATTGAGGAGTATTGATATTAGCTCTTCTATAAAGATTTTATCATTTACTTGTTAAACCATTTGGTCCTGGGCTTTTCTTTGATGGTAAGCTCTTTATTGCTGTTGCAATTTCTTTGATTGCTATTGATTGGTTTAAATTTTCTATATCTTCTTGACTCAGTTTAAGCAGTTTGTATTTATCTAGAAAGTTGTCGATTTCCTCCAGATTTTCCATTTTGTTGGAGTAATGTTTTTCTTTTTTTAAATTTTTTTATTGGTGCAATTTATTCATGTATCATATTGGGATAAAAGCTTGTGTGTACATACATGTACACATCACTGATTTAACCTCTACCCAATTCTCACCCCATTCCCTCCTCATCCCTCCTTCCATTGCTTGGCTTAGTGGTTGACTTTGATATGTTTAAGTACATTGTGTGTTTTAGAGATTTTCCTCTCCCCCCCTCCTTTCTCTTCCTTTATGTTGCCTTGTTTGGTCCTCTATAGGATTTCCTTTTTCATCTAAAGTTCCTCCTATGACCCATTTCTCCCTAACTCTCACATATTAGGGAAAGCATCTGATTTCTTATTTTTTGTGACTGACTAATAATCTCACTTAGCATAATGTCCTCCAGTTCCATCCATTTCCCTGAAAATGATGTAATTGAGGTTTTTTTAATGGCTGAGTAAAATTCCATTGTGCACATATCCCACAGTTTTGTAATCCATTTATTTGTTAATGGATATCTTGGCTGGGTCCATAGTTTGTTTTTCAAAGTAGTTTCTGATAATCCTCTGGATTTCCACACTGTCAGTAGTGATATTTCCTTTTTTTATCTCTTATCTTTATAATTTGCATTGGTTATTACTTTTATTGGTTTAGTTAGCTAGTAGTTTATCTATCTTGTTATTTTTTTCAAGAAACAAACTTCTGGTTTTGTTGATTTTCTGTATTTTTTATTATGCACTTCATTGATTTTTGCTCTGATTTCAATAATTTCCTGTCTTCTACTGGTTTTGGGGTTAGATTATGTTTTTTATGGGCTTTGAGGTGTGTCATTAGGTTATTTATTTGATGTTTTTCTGTTTTCTTATATGAGCACTGAGTGCTATGAATTTTCTTCTTAATACTGCCTTCAAATTGTCCCAGAGGTTTTGATATGTTTTATCTCTAATTTGTTTGTTTCTAGAAATTTTTTTTATTGCACCACTTACTTCTTCTATGACCACTCTTCATTCAGAAGTGTAGTTTCTATAGGTCTTCTTATAGTTGATTTCTAGTTTCATTCCCTTATGATCTGAAAAGATACAAGGATGTATATCACATTTTTTTCAATTTCCTAGTGCTGAGTTTGTGGCCCAGGATGTGATCTATATCATTCTTAACAGAACTAGAAAAAGCTGTTTTAGAATTTATATGGAAAAACAAAATACCCTGAGTAGCAAAATCAATTCTCAGCTGTAAGGACCATGCTCAAGGCATCACAATACTTGATTTCAAGTTATATTGATGAGCTATAGTAATAAAACCAGCATGATTTTGGCACTAAGATAGATACGTATACCATTAAAATAGAATGCAAGAAACAGAAGTAAATTCTTACCCTTACAGCTAGTTGATTTTTTTTTACAAAGTCTCTAAAAACATATGCTGGACAAAAAACAGCTGTTTTAACAAATGATATTGATAAAACTGAGTATCCATAGGTAGAAGATTAGAATTAGACCCCAATATCTCACCTTACACAAGAGTTAAATCAATATGATTAAAAAAGCCTTACACACTGGTGCTTATCTATAATCCCAGTTCTTGGGAAGCTGAAGCAATAAGATTGCAGGTTTAAGGCCAACCTCAGCAACTTTAACAAGACCCTTTTTCAAAAGAAAGAAAAAGGAAGGACTGAGGGTATATCTAAGGGTTAGAATGTCTCTTAGTCCAATCTACAGTATTAAAAAAATAAAAAAAGACCTAGAAATCAGAAAAATTATTTTCTAATTATCAGAGAGTATAGATCTAACTCTACAATAATTTGGGTAGAGACTGCCTCAATAAGACCTCCAAGGCAGGTGTGGTGGTGCATGCTTGTAATCCCAGCATTTTGGAGGCTGAGACTGAAGGATCTTGGTTCTCAGACAGTCTCAGCTACTTAGTGAGGCCCTCTGAAACTCATTGAGACCCAATTTCAAAATAAAGAATAAAAAATAGGGCAGGGGGTGTAGCTCAGAGGTCAAATGCCCCTGGGTTCCATCTCCAGACCCACAAAAAAAAAATAAGACCCCCAAAGCTCAGACAACAAAAACAAGGAATAATAAATAAAATGACAATAAATTAAAGAGCTTATGTGCAGCAAGGTAAACAATCAAGTGTTGAAAAGAGAGCCTACAGAATGGGATAAAACTTTTTCTAACTACTTGTGAGCTAATCCTCTAATATAGGATTAAAATCTTGAATATATAAAGAATTTAAGAAATGTAAAACTAAAAATCAAATAATCTAGTCAAAAATTGTCAATTAAACTAAAATATATGTCTGAAAGGAAGAAAAACAAATGTTAAATAAAACATGAATAAGTGTTCCACATCACTAACAATCTCTGAAATGCAAACAAAACCACATTGAAATTTCATCTGGTTACAGTGGCTATAATTAAGAATGTTAATAATAATTAATGCTGGTAAAGAGTTAGGCAAACAATAATACTTATATAGTGTTGGCAAGACTGAAAATTAGTACAGCCACTATGGAAATCAGTTTAGAAGCTCCTCAAAATACAGAGTATGGAACTCCTATATTACCCAGCTATACTAGTTCTGGGTATATTTCAAAATACTGAAGACATAATATTATAGAGTTACATGTGCATCAAATTTATAGAAGCAAAATTCACAATAGCAAAACTATGGAAACAGCCTAAGTGTGCATCAATAGATAAATGGGAGAAAAACTGTGTTATATAAACATAAAGGTATTTTACTCAACCATAAAGAAAAATTATGTAATTTGCATAAAAATAAATGGAAGTAAAAAAATATTATACTAAGGGAGATTAGCCAGTCTCAAAACTGAAGAGACCTATGTTTTTTTCTTATAGGTTTGTAGCAAAAAAAGAAAAAAATTCAAATAAATAAGGACATAGCATCAAAATACATAGAAGGGAATTTGCAGAAAGAGGTGAGTTGAGGAAGAAGACTTGATGAAGGTTTAGTTTCAACAATTCTACTTATATTTGTGAATTTATTAATATATATTTAAATATTGTAAATTCAGTGGGGGAAAGAGTAAGGTGGGATGTAGAGGAAAATTAACCAGATTTAATGTACATTTATGGATCTATCACAGTAAACACTAACATGACGCCTCTTGCTAAAACTTCAGTCCTCATTGCTAAGCTTAAATCTGGATTTTCTTGTTCCAGATTTTGTTTACTTATTATTTTGCTATCTAGTTAGATTTCTATGTTTGGATTCGCTTGAATTGTATAGGTTTAGAAATATTACTCTGTATAATTGGGAAGGCAGGCCCAAATTATGTAGTTGTGACCAACCCAAAGGAAAGTCCCATTTCAGGTTTTAAATGAGCTAGTATCACTTCTTTTATACAATCAAACTCTAATATAAAAATTGATATTAACTTTTTATCATAATGATCATTTTAATTATTTTTTATTTTTTTTCTTTTTCTTTTTTAAAATTATTTCTGTTGGTGCATTGTAGTCATACTTCTTAATGTGGTTTAAGATGGAAGGGGCATAAATCCTTCTCCAATTTCCAACAAGTTGCCTCACCCCATCCTCTTTCTCCTTCTCGTTTTTGGCTTAGTGATTGACATTGATATGTTTGTGGATGTACATCATGTATATTAATTTTCCTCTTCCCCCTTCCATCCCCATTCATTAATTTCATAACCTTATTTGCTCATCTATAGTTTCTTATTCTTTATCTAAGTTCTTCCTATGGCCCATTTTCTGCCTAGCTTCAACATAATAGGAGGTGCATCCATTTTTTTTTTTTACTTTTTGTGACTGACTACCTCATATAGCAAAATGTTCTCCAGTTCCATTAATTTCTCTGAAAATTACATAAATTTATTCTTCTTTAAGGCTGAGTAAAAGTCTATTTTATACACATACCATGGTTTTGTAATCCATTCATCAGTTCATGAACATCTTTGTGGTTTCCATAGTTTGGTAATTGCCAATTGTGCAGCTATAAACAAAGATATGCACACATTAATCTGGAAATTGATTTCTATTATTTTGGGTAGATACTTAGAAATGGTAATGCTGAATGATATGATAGGTTTATTTCCATTCTTCTGATGATCCTCAATACTGTTTTCCAAAGTGGTTGAAATAGTTTGCAATTTCACTAAGAACTTGAGTTCCAACTTCTCCACATCATCACCTGTATTTGTGGTTGTTTGTGTGCTAAATGATTGCCATTCTATTTGGAGTTAGATGAAATCTCAGGGTAGTTTTATTTGCATATCTCTGATTGCTAATGATGTTAAACATTTTTCATACACTTACTGGCCATTTAAAATTTTTCTTGTTTGAAATATCTATTTAGTTCACTT
This sequence comes from Muscardinus avellanarius, assembly GCF_963383645.1. Taxonomy (NCBI): domain Eukaryota; kingdom Metazoa; phylum Chordata; class Mammalia; order Rodentia; family Gliridae; genus Muscardinus; species Muscardinus avellanarius. The sequence goes on along the minus strand of NC_137792.1, from coordinate 61,057,422 downwards.
TACCATTTTTGATTGGGTTTTTCTTTACTTTTTGTTTAGTTTCTTGACTTCTCTGTATATTTTAGATATTAGTCTTCTACCATAGGAGTACTTGGCAAAAATTTTCTCCTCTCTGTTGGCTCTCTGTTAAGGTTCTTGATAATTTCCTTTGATTTACAAAACCTCTTCATTTTAATGCAATTCTCCTTGTATTGATCATCTTTTAATTTTGTGTGCCTTTGGGGTCTTGTTGAGAACACTTTTACCTGTGCCTATGTATTGAAATGTTGCACCTATGACTGCTACAAGGAGCTGTAAGGCCTCTGAAATGATTTCCAAGTCTTTAATCCATCTTGAGTTAAATCTTGTGCAGAGTGAGAAAGTGAGGTTTATTTTTTTTTTTAATATGGTTAACGGCTGAGCGTGGTGGCCCACGTTTGTAATCCCCGTGCTTGGGAGGCGGAGACAGGAGGATCATGCAGGTTCGAAGCCAACCACGCTGACTTAAGAGACCCTGTTTCCAATTTTAAAAACAAGTATAAAAATAGGCTTTGGTGCGTAGCCTGGAGGTAGAAGGGCTTCCAGGAAACCCAGTACCACACACACACACACACACACACACACACAAAAAATGGTTAACAAGTTTTGCCAAAACTGTTAAAGAGGCTATCTTTTATCCAGTGTATTTTTATTGCTTCATCAAAAATTAATTGGCTGTAAGTATGTGGATTTCTTTGAGTCTTCTATTCTGCTTCATGGCTCTTTGTGTTTGTTTTTGTGCCAATATCATGCACTTTTTATTATTATGGTTTTGTACTATAGTTTGTGGTCAGGTATTGTGAGACTTCCTGCAGGTTTCTTGTTGCTGAGAACTACTTTGGCTATTCTGGATTTTTTGTTCTTATAAATAAATCTAAGGACTGATTTTTCTATGTCTGTGATAAATGATTTTGGAAATTTAATAAATATTGCATTACAGCGGTAGATCACTTTTGGAAGAATGAATATTTTGATAATATTTATTCCTCCTATTTAAGAGCATATATGACCTTTCATCTCCAAAATCTTCTATTTTTTTCAGTGTTTTATTTTTCTTCTATAGCTCTTGTACATCCTTATTCATGTTTATTCCTAAGTATTTTATTTTTTGTGGAGAATCTTGCATGGACATATATTCTGAATTTCTTTTTCAGTGGATTTATGGTTAGCATCCAGGAAAGATTGTGCTTTTCTAAGATTTATTTTTTATCCAGACATTTTGCTGAATTTGTTGATATGTTCTATAAGCCTTTTGATTGAGTTTGTTGAATAGTCTCAGTACAGTATTATTCCATATACAAATAAATATAGTTTTAGTTCTTCACTTTCTATTTGTACTCCTGTCATTTACTTCTCCTGCCTTATTGATCTGGCTAGACGACTCTCAAGTACTCTATTGAAAATAAGTGATGATAAATTTCATTGTTCTTCCTATTTATATAGGAAATTCTAGAGTTTTCTCCTTATTTATTTATTTATTTATTTTTTATTTGACACATAACTTTTAATTGGCTAAAACAAAGCCCTTCTCTCTTCCAGAATTATTTTCTCCAAAAGCAGTGTACTCAACCAAGTGAGTCCCATTTTGGTTTTATTCAAATTTGTATTTTTTTGTAATTTTATTTTATTTTATTTTATTTTATTTAACATTTTTTAATTGAACATAAATATTATACATTTAAACTATATTCGGTGCCCTCTCCCCCCGCCCCCATTTTCCCTTCCCCCCTCCCACCAATGGTTGTCTAGGTTAACCATGTCTTATTCATAATTTTACACATGTTCAGATGTAGACCCTCATTAATCAAGATCAGCCTTCCTCCTCTCCTATCTTTCCATTCAAACTTTGCTGGTATTTCCCCTCCATTATCTGGAGTCCCACTGGTATCCTTTGTGTTTCCTAGTTTGGGCATATTAGAGGAAATATATATATACCTTCTCCTTCTGTGCTTGGCTGATCTCACTTAACATAATGTTCTCCAGGACTTTCCATCTTCTTGCAAATGATATAATTTTGTTCTTCTTTATGGCTGAATAAAATTCCATAGTGTGTATTTCCCACAGTTTTGCAATCCATTCATCTGTTGAAGGTGGTCTGGGTTGGTTCCATATTTTGGCTATTACAAAGTGTGTTGCTATGAACATAGGTATGCATATGTTGCTGTATTTCTCTGAATTCAACCCCTTTGGAAAGATACCCAGGAGTGGTATAGCTGGATCATATGGTGGATCTATTCCCACCTTTCTGAGGAATATCCACACAGATCTCCATATTGGTTGAACTAGTTTGCATTCCCACCAACACTGTAAAAGAGTTCCTTTTCCCCCACATCCTCGCCAGCATTTGTTGTTGTTTGATTTCTTTATGCTTGCCACTCTGACTGGGGTTAGATGGAATCTCAATGTAGTTTTGATTTGCATCTCCGTGATGGACTGTGATGAAGAACATCTTTTCATGTATCTATTGGCCCTTTGTATCTCTTCTTTTGTGAAGTGTCTATTTAGTTCATTTGCCCATTTCTTGATCGGGTTGTTTGTTTTGCTAGTGTAGAGTTTTTTGAGCTCTTTATATATTCTGGATATCAGCCCCCTATCAGAGTGGTGACTGGTAAAGATCTTTTCCCATTCTGTAGGCTTCCTCTTTAAGTTGTTGATGGTTTCCTTTGATGAGAAGAAACTTTTAAGTTTGATGTTATCCCCCATGTTAATTCTTGCCTTAATTTTCTGAGCTTTGGAGGTTTTGTTGAGAAAGTTACTGCCTGTGCCAATATGTTGTAGTGTTGAACCTATGCTCTCCTCTACTAACTTCACAGTCTCAGGTCTAATTTCTAAGTCTTTTATCCATCTTTAGTTGATTCCTGTGTTTGGTGAGATATAGGGGTTTAGATTCATCTTTTTACAAATGGTTAGCCAGTTCTTCCAGCACCACTTGTTGAAAAGGCTGTCTTTTCTCCAGCATATGTGTTTGGCCCCTTTGTCAAAGATTAATTGACTAAAGATGTGTGCGTTTGTTTCTGTATCTTCTATTCTAATCCACTGGTCAGTATATCTGTTATTGTGCTCGTACCATGCTGTTTTTACTACTATTGCTCTATAGTATAGTTTGAAGTCTGGTATTGTAATGCCTCCTGCATGTTTCTTATTGTTGAGAATTGCTTTGGCTATTCTAGTTCTTTTCTTTCTCCATATAAAGTTCATGATTGATTTTTCTAGGTCTCTGAAGAATGTCACTGGTATTTTAATGGGAATTGCATTGAACCTATAGATCAGTTTTGGCAGAATGGCCATTTTGATGATATTTATTCTGTCTGTCCATGAGCACGGGAGATCTTTCCATCTTCCAAGATCTTCTTCAATTTCTTTCTTTCATGTTTTATAGTTTTTGTTGTAGAGGTCTTTTACATCTTGGGTTAGGTTTATTCCTAGGTATTTTATTGGTTTTGAGGTTATAGTGAATGAATTGTTTTTTTTGTTGTTTGTTTGTTTTGTTTTGTTTTTGTTTGTTTGTTTCATTGTGGATTCGTTGTTGGCATAAAGAAAAGCCACTGATTTCTTTAGGTTGATTTTGTCATCTTCGACTTTGCTGAATTTGTCAATCAGCCCCAGACGTCTTTTGGTTGCGTTCTTTGGATCTTCCAGATAAAGGATCATGTCATCTGCGAATAAGGATAATTTTAATTCCTCTCTTCCTTTGTGAATTCCTTTGATTTCCTCCTCTTGTCTTATTGCTGCATAAGAGTCTCAAGAACTATATTGAAAAGGAGTGGTGATAATGGGCATCCTTGTCTTGTTCCCGACTTTAGTCGAAATTCTTGGAGTTTTTCCCCATTCAATATGATGTTGGGTTTGGGTTTACAGTATATTGCCTTAATGATTTTGAAGTACTTTCCTTCTATCCCAATTTTTTGCAGTGATTTTAATATAAATGGGTGTTGGATTTTGTTGAATGCTTTTTTAGCATCTGTTGCTATGATCATGTGATTTTTGTTCTTGGTTCTATTTATGTGGTGAATACCATGTATTGATTTGCGTATGTTGAACCAGCCTTGTTTTTTCTGGGATGAACCAAATTGGTCATGATATATTATTCTCTTGATATAGTTTTGAATGTGTATAGCTAGTATTTTGTTTAGAATTTTTGCATCTATGTTCATTAAGGATATTGGTCTGTAGTTTTCTTTTCTTGAGGTGTCTTTATTGGGTTTTGGGATTAATGTAATACTGGCCTCATAGAAGGAATTTGGGAGAGTTCCATCTCTTTCAATTTCCCGGAACATGTTATGAAGTATTGATATTAGTTGTTCACTGAAAGTTTTGTAGAATTCAGCTGGGAACCCATCTGGGCCTGGGCTTTTCTTTGGTGGAAGAATTTTTATTGCCATTTCTATCGCTTTGGTTGTTATTGGTTGGTTTAGGCTTGCTATATCCTCTTGGCTGAGTGTAGGAAGGTTAACTGTGCTTAGAAATCTGTCAATTTCATCCAGGTTTTCAAGTCTATTGGAGTATAAATTTTTAAAGTAGTTTCTGATAATCTGTTTAATTTCTTCACTATCTGTGGTGATATCTCCTTTTTCATTTCTAATTTTGATAATTTGAGTTGATTCTTTTTTTCTTTTCGTTAGGTTGGCCAGGGGTTTATCAATTCTATTAATCTTTTCAAAGAACCAACTTTTTGTTTTATTAATTCTTTGAATTGTTTTTTTTTGTTCTCTATTTCATTTATTTCTGCTCTAATTGATGATTTCTTGCTTTCTGCTGGCTTTGGGAATAGACTGTTTCAGAATTTCTAGGTCCTTGAGTTGTGTCATTAGGTTCTTTACTTGGTGGTTCTCTATCCTTCTTATGTGGGCACTCAATGCAATAAACTTTCCTCTTAATACTGCTTTTATAGTGTCCCATAGATTTTGGTAGGTTGTATCTCTGTTTTCGTTCATTTCCATAAATTTATTTCTTCCCTAATTTCTGCTCTTACTCATTCGTCATTCAATAGTGTATCATTCATTCTCCATGAATTTAAATACTTCCTTTTGAGTTTCCTGTTGCTGATTTCCAAGTCTCTTTCCAAATTTGGCAATTCTCTGAGATTATTTCCTTAAAGACATTACAGTTGCCCTTGGTCCGTACCTCTATTCCCTCTTCAATGCCTATTATCTGTAAGTTAGGATGCTTCATATTATCCCATATTTTCTGGATGTTTACGTTTTGTTGCTGTAGAGATTTCTGTATATCACTGACTGTGTTTTTGGTTTGGGATGTACTGTCTTCTAATATTGATATTCTGTTTTCCATTTCATCGAATCTTCCACAATTTCTTTCTATTGCTGTCTTCATTTCACTTATTGCCTCTTTCATTTCATTCCAGACCTCTTTCTGATTCTTTTTTAGTGTTTCTATCTCACCTTTAACCTCCTCTATATTTGTTTTAAATCCTTTCTTTATATTGTACATCAAGATTCTGAACTCCCCTTCCTGCATTTCTATTAGGTCAGTATTCGTGATTTCTGCTGTCTCTTAATAATTTCTGGTTCTCATATTTATAGAGTTCTCTGTCCTGTTTTTCTGGTTTCTACCCATTGATTGTGAGTTTTGTGCTTAGTCCAATCTCAATATTAGGAGTTTAGGGGTATCAGCAATTCAGCAGAGCTTTTCCAGTTGAGGGTGGGTGATGTGGCAGGAGCTGGGGTGATGGGTAAAGAAGTCAGATTAGGTAGAGGATATGTTTAGTTTGATAAAGCCTTTAAGTATGATAACATAATATCTTGCTAAGAATGAGAAAGAGTTAACTAGTAGGACTCTTGTCATTAGTAGAGTAAGTATGGATATATGAAAGAGTTTGAGTATTAAACAAGGAGGTACATTATGGGGAAAATTTTGGGGGAGAAGAGTATGTAGGTTAGTGTGGAAAAGTTTGTAAAGGGGGGTGATGGAAGGAGCAGACAAACATAAAAAAAAATCCACACAAGATACCAAGACTATTATGTAATCCAAGAAAAATAAAGGAAAAACCAATCGAAGGAGGAGAACGAAAAAAGGAAGGAAAGAGGAAGAAAGAGGAAAAAAGGACAAGAATAAAATAAAAGGAACTAGCAGCTGTGTGAAATCAGAAAATAAGGCAAACCATCAAATATTTATATAAAAAAAACAGTTAAAGTAAAAGGGTGGGTTAAGAAAAAAAATATAAAACAGCACTAACCATACCAAAAATAAAAGCACTGTAAAAGCAAAACAAAACAAAACATCCACAATAAAAGTAAAACAAACAGTCCTACTTATTTACAAATATGGGGTCATGTCCATATAATATTTGTGTATTGATTGCTTTGGTAGCTTTCAGAATATAATCCAATGTCTCTTAGTTTTCTTTGTACTGTATTTTTATCTTCTTAGGTCACTCTGGGTGTTTGGACACCTTTCCTTCCTTTAACTGCTTTGGGTGTATGTGTCAGGATATCTGGTTTCACTGTTATTTGATTCTGTACAAATCTCAGGTTCTGCGAAATGCCAACCTGTAGTCAGCACCTCTGCACTCACCACCCTAGACTCCCGCCTGTGCTTCCCTACAGCAGGGGTGGAGGATGTCTAAAGTATACTTGTAGCCTCCCCCTCAGGTCCAGTTAAGATATTGTGTCTCGATGGATTTTCCTGTGTCTCTGGAAATTCCAACTGGGCTAGCCGGTGTGGTCCCAAGATGTACCCTGGGCAAAGGGATGCCGGTTCCTGGATGCCCACACTTACTGCCAGAGCTCTGCCTATTCCAAGAGTGCAGGCTGGGTGCGCTGCTATTACTGGGCCCAGGTGTGAGTGGGTGCAGCTGCTTATTGCTGCTGCTATGCTCTTCCAAAGTGTATTGAGCTGTGTTCTCAATTAGAACTAAGCATCAGGCTACTGGGCGGGCAGGAACTCCCAGCGGTGGGCCAGGGATGCAGGATAGGTGCGTAAGAGTCTGGGTGCACAGGCAGTGTGTGGTGTCCAGCAGTGATCTCTGCCTCCCGTGCAATGTAGGAGCTGGGGGGGCCCAAGGATATTTCCGGGGCGCAAGAAGATTTCACCGCCTGGAAGGCAGGCTCAGATTTAGGGGTGGCAGTGGCGCAGGTACTGTCTACTAGCAGGGGTCCGAGGCACAGACCGGGTGCGTGAGGACAGTGCTGTGTTCTGAGGCATGAGACAGATGCCCTGGGCCAGTGCTGGGGTTGGGGCTGGGGCACATGCTAGGACCTGCACTTTCCCTGGACGCACTCAGGTACCTGGCTTCCTTGGTTCAGGCTTCTGTGGGAGTCCCCATGCTGTTGTTATCCAGTCGCTGGTGAGCACACAGGATTCTGATGTGGGTGCTGCTCGCTGCTTAAGATGAGGTCCTATGTCCGTTTTCAGTCCGGATTATCCTGCCGCGGTGACTTCAGTCAGGTCTCGGGAGTGCCGGCCAATTTGGGGTGGCAGGCAGCCGAGCAACCAGCCCGCCGGCAGGCGTCCCGATTGTATCTGCAGCAGGTCCGGTGTCGATCTTTGTTCTTCTTCTTCTTCGAGTTCAGTGTTCCGCCGAGGTACCTGGATCTGTTTTGGATCCTGGTATATTTTTGTTGATTAAGACACTGCTTCCTAAGTAGTTGAACTTTATTTGTTTCAGCTACTGAGAAGTGCTGTGTCCTTCAGTCGCCATTTTGAATCCCTCTCAAATTTGTCTAGAGTTTTCTCCTTATTTAATATGATGTTGGCTGTGGTCCTAATGTATATGGCCTTTATCACTTTGAGGTATGTTCCTTTTATTCCAATTTTCTGTAGTGCTTTTAGCATAAACAGGTGTTGGATTTTATAAAATGCTTTTTCAGCAGCTATTTAAAGTGATTATGTAATTTTTGTCTGGTTCTGTTGAACTGATGGATTACATGGATTGTTTGTTATATGTTGAATCATCTTTGCATCTCTGGAATGGACCATATTTGGTCATGGTGTATGCTTTTCTTGATGTGTTTTAAATGCATGTTGCTGGAATTTGGTTAGCAGTTTCATGTCTCATGCAACATTATGACTGCCTTAAACCAAAATGTCAAACCACAAAATTTAATGGAAGAAAGATTTATTTGCTTACAGTTTTTGGAAATTTAGAGATTCACTCTATGTGAGGCGGAGTCTATAGAGCAGGGGTTCAGCAGACATGACAGACATGGTGGCAGAAAGTGGAGAGAGACAGGTAGCTTGGGCTCTATTCTGATATCATGGGGATAAGGAACAGAGAGAAGGAGCAAGGGGAGAAATAACCATATAATACTCAAGACCACACACTCATGGACCTCTCCTTAGCAAACAAGCCCCACTTTCAGCATTGTTACCTTATTTATGTGAAGTCTAGGGGGTCACTCTAAATATAAAACATTGCAAAGAATAATAAATAATTAACTGAAAATATTAATAAATTGAGAATTATAAACAAATAGTTGAGTATAAAAAAGAAGCAAATCTTAGTATTCCTCCTATCAATTATTATCCTTTTAAAATAAAATAAAAAGTATTTAAACTTTATAAAAATAAATTAAAACCAAGGTAAACAAAGAAGGCAATGGTGGACTACAAACTTTTGCTTCAATTTATCCCATAACTACAAATTTCTGAATAAAATAAAAAACAGATGCTTTAAGACATCAGAAAACTACCAACACAGAGAGGATTATGAAGATGCAAACTCATAAAAAATGCAGATGACTAGTAATTGGTCCCACACCTACCTCCATAGAAGGATTTGAATTTTCAAAATAAGTGAATAAGAGACTACAAATCTAAACTCATATGAACCTCACATAGTTGAAAGGACAAAAATATTGTCTTTTGTGTCCAACCATAGAAGAGGGCCTACTAAACCTAATAAACATCAAGAGATTTTCAGTAGAAAACAAAAATAATTATTTCTTTAGATATGAAGGAAATGGAAAAGCAGCACTCTTACTAATACTGAAGCCCATTTTTGAGTTATACAATCTGATTTGAAGAAGTTTTTTTTTTTTTGCGGTTCTGGGAATGGAACCCAGGAGCATTCGACCACCGAGCTACACCCCCTGCCCTATTTTTTTATTCTTTATTTTGAAACCGGGTCTCACTGAGTTGCAGAGGGCCTCACTTAGTAGCTGAGGCTGTCCACGAATTGTTATCCTCTGGTCTCAGCCTCCCAAATGCTGGGATTACAAGCGTGCGCCATCACTCCCAGCTTGAACGTTTTAAATTATGAAAAAAGCAAAAGTAAATGGTGGCAAATTAAATTCATATCACAAAATATTCAACAGGTTTGTACATATTCCTCATAAAAATGCACACAATATACATATTTAAATAAATAAAACAATCATTACATAAACACCTTTACCATATGCAATGAAATATTTTACTCTTGAATTTTTTTCATTCTTTTAAGAAATTAGATAAAATTTCACTTTAATTAATAACATAATTCACAAGTAGCTCACTCACAACCTACAGTTTTCAAAAACACTCATCCAAAAATTGTCTATATGCTCTAAATAACGTGAAAAATAATTTGTTGAATGTGTACAATGTCCTTATGTAATTTCTCAAGTAAAATTATAGTGCTACTATTCCTAAATCAACCACATGTTTTGATATTATTGTGTACATGTGCAAGATGCTACATTAATAAAAGCAAGGAAAAGAGTGCACAGAAACTAACTGCATGTGATTAGCAAATCTCTGTCTATGTGTAAATATCTTAAAATATAAAGTTTAATTTTAACAGGGTGCACAATAAAAGATACAAACAGGATCCTTATACATAATGTTTCTTCTATATTTTCTAGCCTCTCACTTCCAGCAGAAGGCCCAAGTAGGACTGTACAACAAAACCAAGTTTTTAAAGAGGTGGCATTAGGCATGGTGATGCACAACTGTAATCCCACTACTTGAGAGGTCTGGACAAGAGGATCATAGGTTCAAGACCAGCCTCAGCAAATTATGAAATCTTCAGCAATTTGGTAAAACCCTATTTTAAAATAGAAAGGGACAGCAGGGTAGCTCAAAGGTAAAATGCCTTTAGATTTAATCTCCAACATAAACATAAATGAGTAAATAGATAAATAATAAACTTGTAAACAAAAAAATGAACAAACAGATATCACCTTCTCTCTTTCCATGGCCAGTACTCAGCACAGGCCATAACCCAACCTGTTTAGAAAGCCAGCAAGTAGGTATCCTTAAAGATCTTATTCAAATGATTTGAAGGAATAGTCTTTTAATCAAATGTTTCATTTTCTGGCTGCTATATAATCACTTATTACATGCCAAAAATTCATTGGGAACAGGAGACACAGAAGATCAGGAAATTCCTACAGAGTGGTCACATCTCCATCAGGCAATCACAGTCAGCCTGGGTGGTAACATTCCTGCTCCCTTCTTTCTGGACTTAGGAGGTATAAAACACTCATTCAGTGTGGAGAGAAATAGACTCCCATGTAAGACCTCTCCAGGCTGTTGCTGTCTAGTGATTTGCTGTTGTTTCTAAATAAGGGTCCTATGATGACATCTTTGAAGGCCTTAGGTACCCAAGGAGATTCCAGATTTGGATAAGGCAACAGACAACAAGAATGTCAAGGCTCTTTGTTATGGATCTGGACCTGGGAGGCCTCTGAGTTGCAGATATGCCAACAGAATAATAAAATATCATTTGTCAACCTGGTCATAGATTATAGAGCTAGCAAAGAAACCAAAGTGGAACTCATCCCTGGCAGTGCCCTGACACCTTCAAGGCAATGGCTTCCACCACTGGATGATGATAAGGGCTACCTCTGGATTAATAAAATAAAAAGCTATGATTTTTCACACAAATTGTTATGTTTATTTTTATCATGAAGATTCAGAATTATAAATCTGATGCAGTAAATATTAACTTAACAAGTAGGTTATTAATTTGTCATCAATTATTAGTCTTTTTTCACCATTTAAAGTGATAATTTATTGTTTACCAGATTAATATACAGACTAAATATGAAAATAATCTAAATACCCCAAAGCTAAAAAATTTTTACCTCAAAAATAAAATGATGTGTTCTCTTTTTTGTTTTTGTCCATTTTCTGCTGCTGAGACTGAGCAACTGATAAATTCACTCACATTTCTGGAGGCTGGGAAGTTCTACATCATTTTGACTTATCTGGTCAGCTTTAGGCACTTTGTTAAATCATATCTGGAAGTAGAAACCAAGCAGATTCCCATGGAATAGAGGTTGCATGGTAAAAGAGAAACCCAGAGAAAGATTACTATAAAGATACTTTCTTAATAACAAACAACTCTAGTGACAACTTATTTACTCATGTGAAAACTACTTAAGTTTCATGAGTATGGCATTTAATCATCTTAAAGGCCCAAGCTCCCAACACCACTACACTGTCAACCCAATTTTAACATGAGTTTTGGTAGGAACAATGACATCAAAACCATAACAGTTCATTACCAAAAAAAATGCAAAAGTAATTAACATTTATTCATTCTTATTCATTTGGCATGTAGATAGTAGCAAAATTTTTGTATATTATCTCTTAGAACTTTAAAACATTGGTATTGCAATAATTATTGATTCTGTATCACATATTTTGTCAACATGGAACAAGTTAATTTGTGAACATATTTTTGAAAATTCCTAAGCAATATTAAAATAGAAGTAACTATATTATTTCAAGATTTTATACACCATCAAAAGGTTTTCAATATACATTCATCTTATATTTAAAGAGATTTACCTATTTTTGGGAGATTTATAATTTTTAGCAAGTTTTTGCCAATGTAATTAATAAACCTAATGAGCATAATTTAGAGGAAGAAAGGCTTATCTGGGCTCACAGTTTCAGAAGTTTCAGTCCATGACTGGACATAATCACGGTGGCAAGGGTTGTGGTTTAAGGATGCCACTCTCATATTATGATGACCAGAAGAAGAGAGATCAAGAGGAGTGAGCCAGAAACAGAGAAATTCTACAAGGTCAAGCCCCCAGTGGCACACTTCTTTCAGCTGTGGTCCAACTTTGAACATTCCTGCATCAGGGACCAGGCCTTCAAGACATTAGCTGTTTAGAGGGAGGGTCATTCTAGATGCAAAGTGCAATATACATGTGTAAAATATTTATAGACACATTATATAGGTCAAATTCCCAGCAGAGCAAAAAAAAATACATTTGATATGATATCTACGTTGGGAATTGAAACCAAGATCTAAAGTATGCTAAACATGCACTCTACTACTAGCTACATCTCTAGCCCTTGCAGAATAGATTATAGTCAATTAGTTTTACTAATTTCATTAAGTAGATGTGATTATATCATTATTTTTATTTTTATAGAAAATACTGTAAATTATAGTTTTGAGGTGATTGTTAGGGAAAAACTTTATAATTTGGCAGCCATACAACTTCAAATAATATCCGTAAATAAAGGTAAATATCCAAGATTTAAAAGGTACAGATCAAGAAAGATGTGAATTCTTAAAAAAGCTATAAAAACAGTCAAAACAAATATAATCATATTAAGTATGAGGTCTCTATTTTCAAGATAATAAATTACTAAAATAAGCAAAAAATTCCAATCACAACAGAAAAAAATTACCCAAATATCTAGGGATGGAGATAAGATATATCTGTGATACTTAAGAGGATTGGAAGAAATCTTACTGAATTATAAAGTACACTCAGATAAAAATGGCCAATTGCACATATCAGAAAAGAGAAAAAGTACTAAAACATTTCACATGTACTTTAATTTAGTTATCACAGAAATAAAAACCAATATATTTTCATAAATACAGAAAATATCTTTATATTAATAAGAGGTGAGTAAATTTTTAAATTTTGAATAAGTGAGCAAACAGAATTAGTGTTTAAGAAAGTATAAAATGAAGGATGAATGTTTGAACAAGTTAATATTTTTATTATAATATTAGATTTTGTTGCTGGTTATCACAAATAATTGTGAAAAATAATTGGCAATATTAAGAAAATTAATTTAAGAAACAGATAATGTATTATAGGCCTGTTATTTTCTATGCTATTGAAGACAATAAAAATAATGATAATCATTAACACATAATGATTACATATATATCTGGTTGAGTATTTACAGTGTTTATATATAGATTCTATAACATGAACCTTCCAATAATCTTAGGGTCTAAAATTTTTGTGAATTGCATATCACAATTTTTATGATAATCTACTAGTGCAACATATGTAAGCACCATGTTATATCTAGAAATAAAAAATCATATATTTTTTATCAAATAATAAGTTTTAATAAAATATACATTTTAATTATCATATTTTATTTTGTTTAGAAAACATTTTTCTATTTATAAGATAAAATTTGACTAGGTTGCAACATAGAGTATCTAAAACAAAAATACAACCTTATTTCTCTCATCTGATTTTTCATGATACATTTTTATGATGAAATACTATAAGGTACTATTTATAATATCCCAATGCCTCATTCCTCAAACAAATATGTTATTATTATTATTAATCATTTGAAATGTCTCAAGAAAATACCTCAAGAACTCAACAACAGATTTTGAAAAGAGAAACAGTAGTTAGAAATGCAAATTTGAATAATGTGTTTACTGTACGTGAGCAATAAATCTTTTTAAAGCAATTTACAAACACTTCTTAAAAAGAAGAAAAAGTGAAGAATAAATTCAAATATATAAAATATATAAAATAAATTCAAATATATAAAATTCCTGAGTACATAAATACTTTATGTGTGTTTTGTGTGCATATGTGTGTATGTGTTTGTGTGGGAGTGTGCTGATCATACACATAATAGATACTGGATGAGGAGAAAATTTGCCAAAATTATTCAATTGTAATATTTTATTATTATTATTTTGTAATTATCCATCCCTTTGGAACACAAGACTTGAGAGGATATACAAGCACATATCATCCAATAAGCCCTCATCCAATCCCCATCCCATTCCCTCCCCCTTGATCCCATGCTTAATTGGTGGTTATCTTTGATATACCTGTTTACGCAGCTCATGGATATTAAAGAGATTTCATCCTCCCCCGCCCCCTCCCCTGTGATTGGTCACCTTAATTGCTTCTCAATAGGGCCCTTTCTACTACTCGAATTCCTCCTGTTACCCTTTTCTTCCTATTTATTGCTAATTAGGGGAAGCATCTGGATTTTATTTTCTGTGTTATCTCTCTGTGCATGCCGCATTGCAAGTTCTGATCCCACTCTTGATGGCCCCAGTAGTGGCCTGGACACCCGGAGAACTCTTATCCCAACCTCGCTGCCTCTAGCATTGGCCTTGCCTCATGGGAGGCCCCGATCCTGGCCTCGCTGGCCTCCTCACTGAACTAACCCTTTAGCTGGCTCCTCTCCCGGCCTCAGAGGCCACAGCACTGGCCTAGCCTCACAACAGGCTTTGATCCCAGCCTCGTTGACACTGGCACTGGCCTAACTGCTCAGCAGGCTCCTATCCTGGCCTCCTAAGTCCCAGCTCCATCCTTGCCTCACGGCAGTTTCCAATCCCGGCTTCACTGGCTCTGTCACCAGCCTTACCCCTCAGCAGAGTCTGATTCCAGCCTCAGTGGTCCCAGCACCAGTCTTGCCACACAGCAGACTTCAGTCCCAACCTTGATGGCCCCGGCACCAGCCTAACCCCTCAGCTGGCGCCGATCCCTGCCTCGGAGGCCTCAATAGCGGCCTTGCCTCATGGCAGGCTCTGAACCCGGCCTTGTTGGCCCCGGCACTGACCTCACCCCTCAGCAGGCTCCAATCCTGGCCTTGGAGGCCCCAGCACCAGCCATACCTCAAGGAAGGCTCCGATCCCAGCCTCGGTGGCCCCAGCACCAGTCTAAGCTCTCCACAGGCTCCTATCCAGGCCTTGGAGGCCCCGGCACTGGCTGTGCCTCACAGCAGGCTCCGATCCCAGCCTCGATGGGCCCTGCACTGTCCTAACCCCTGGGCAGGCTCCGATCCTGGCCTTAGGGTCCTCAGCACTGGCCTTGCCTCATGGCAGGCTTCGATTCCAGCCTCACTAGCTCTGGCACTGGCCTAACGCATCAGCTGGCTCTGATTCCAACCTCAGAGGCCCCAGCACCAGCGTTGTCTCATGGCAGGCTCTGATCCTGACCTCGCTGGCCCCGGCACCAACCTAAACCCTTGGCAGGCTCCAAAACTAGCCTCGGAAGCCACAGCACCAGCCTTGTCTCCCGGCATGCTCCAATACTGGCCTCGCTGGCTCTGGCACCGACCTAACCCCACAGCAGGCTCCAATCCCGGCCTCAGAGGCCCCATCACCTGCCTTTCCTCATGGCAGGCTCTGATACGAGCCTCCTCTTCACCCAGCAGTTTGTCCCACGTTCCTGAGGTGTGTGGTCGTAGTATTCTACCTCTGAGGTAATTTCTTCAAAAGTTCCAGGTGTATTATGTCAGATCTCTGCCTCCCCAGGGTACTTGCCACTGCCAATGCAACTGCCTCCATCATTTCAAATCTTTCCCAAGCTCTTTTCCCATACCGCATAATGTCCAGTGTTCCTAAGCATGTGCAACAGTAGCATTCAACCTTTGGGGTAATTTCTTCAGAGGATCAGAGTGGGTTGGATCAAATGTCTGCCTCTCCCAAAAACAAGTCTCCACAGCCATCTCAGCCACTGCTGCCACCACCGCCTTCCTCCTAGGTCTCCACTAGACTCTCTCCTTACAGGTGATGTCTAGGATTCTTAAAGATGTAGAGAAGCCTCAGTCCGCCTTCGCGGGGAATTTTTCCAAAAGTTCCATTTCAGATGTACATGTTTTGTCTGCATCTCCAATATTCTAGCTGCCGCCTCGGCCATCTTAACCCCTCTGGAATATTTTTCTCCTTTCTTTTAACTTTTTTTTTTTTTTTTTTAATAAGAGAAGAGAGTATGTGTGATTTGGGGAGGATGTGGGATCAGGCACTCGGTAACAATAAAATTTTTTTTTCATTGAGAGTGTGTGGGGTAGGTGTCGCCTAAGGGTGCTCCGCCAGCCCCTGCCCATCTGCCCAGGGTCGGGGCCTGGCGGCCCGAAACTCAGGGCCCTTCCAGGAAGGGAGGGGGTCGCCTAAGAGTGCCCCACCAGCACCAGCCTTTCAGCCCAGGGTTGGGGCTGGCGTCCCTGAACTCAGGGCCCTTCCAGGTGGGGAGGGGGTCGCCTAAGGGTCCCACCAGCGCCCACCCGTCCCAGGGTCAGGGCCGGTGGTCAGGACCTCAAGGCCCTTTTGGGTGGGGAGGGGGTCACCTAAGGGTGCCCCACCACGTCCGCTGGTCCACCCAGGGTCCGTCCAGCAGCCTGGACCTCAGGGCCCCTTCAATTGTAATTTTAGAGTGATTTAGTTTTTTACCTCATAGACATATTGTTGCTACAGATACTGCTTGAGAAAAATAATAAAATACATGTGTAAAACTTAATAAATAATGCTGATAAAAATATTTGAAACATTGAACTATACAGTAAAGTTACAGTAATTAAAATTACCATCAAATAAAATAATCAAGACAAATTACCAATGGAAAATTCAATAGTCGCAAACAAATTTCATCATTTTCTTGATGCATTACACATATTGTAATGATACACCTTAAATATGCCACAAAATAACTTATTGTTCAAGAGATATATTCATAATAATTTATTGAATGAAAAAGAAAAATGAGTAAGAGATGAGTTTATAAATCACTGCATTTTTGTTAATGAAAATAAAGTTAAAGTAAGAAATATAGTCTTCATGTTTATAAATTATGGGTAATTATAAATTTATACATATATATGATATATATATATATATATATATATATATATATATATATATGTGTGTGTGTGTGTGTGTGTGTGTGTGTGTGTGTGTGTGTTTTCAGAAAGGAAAATGCTAAATGACTAAATTGTGTTGCAAATATTAAAATAAGGCTTATGCTAAGTTTAGATTTAGATAAATACATCATAAAATAATTTTCTTTTGAAATTTCTCAGTCCATCCATCAAGTGGCAAATGTGTAATGTGAAAAAACCAAAGCAAGGGTTTAGAGAAGTTAATTATAACATTTTGGTGCTTTGCGGTAGTAAATATGCTATACATCATTGCATAAACTATCAGCAAACAAGTTATTTGGTTATTTGCCTCACTGAGTGGCATATTAAAATGTAACAATTACAAATATTTAGATAGAATCATAATAGGGAAACTAAGTACAGAAAACTACAATATTTTAGCAGCAAAATAATAGAAAAATAATAATTTGATGAATTTAAAGTAGTTATATTGCAAAAATTCCATTAGATTATAAACTTCATTTGTTGAAGGAAAGGCTTTTATTATGTTGGTGTATTATGTTACCATTAGTAGTAGTAGTAGTAGTAGTAGTAGTAGTAGGGATTAAAACCAAGGGCATTCTTCCCCTTAGCCACCTCAAGCCCTTTTTTTAATCTTTTTAAACAGGGTCTTAGTAGGTTGCTATAAGTATTACTAAATTACTCAAGCTTGCTTCAAAACTGTCATACTTCTGTCTCAGCCTCCCAAGCAGTGAAATTACTGGCATGCATCACCAAACATGGTTTCAATGTTATTAATAAATTTAAAAATCACTACTTTTACTGAAAATCAAGAGGGATAACAAATATCACCTGTCAAATGAATGTGAATCACCTAATCTCCAATAACAGTTTCCATAATGTGAAATAGATAATAATACCAAGATCATATATATATATATATATATATATATATATATATATATATATGTGTGTGTGTGTGTGTGTGTGTGTGTGTGTGTGTGTGTGTGTGTGTTTTCTAAATTTATTTAATGTTTACATGCTACATAAAGTTCTTATTTATTGCATATAAGTTATTTCACTAACCCCTTAAAACCTACCTGTGGCTTGTAAAATATTAATTTTTATACATTTGTCATCAGCAAAAGTAAGAAAACCTTAAAACAGTTGTTAGCTACCAAGCAATATACTAATATAGACAACCCTGTTATTTAATCCTTCAACTTATTTAAAAATGCATTTCAGAAATGTTGATTTTGCACTTAAAATATACACAGATATAAACAATTTGAGTTGTCTATTCACTAATATCAAACCTTACTATCAAACTTGAGTTCACTTGAGTTCATATTACCAAAAGGTCTCAAAGTACTTTGGCATAAAGGATAGTTGTCAGGGCAAACTCATTTGAGCTGGTAACCAAGACACTTGAAACCTATTTTTAGAGGGTTAGAATCCGCAAATTCAAGAAGGCATCCAAATTCTAAGAAGCATATATCAAGCATAATCTCAAACTAAAATACACCCCAATAATTTTGGAACAAAGAACATACAACATATATTTTTATGATAATGTGTATTAGGGTGTTGTATAAATTGTGATTCATAGCCAGGCGTGGCGGCACATGCTTGTAATCCCTGCACTTGGGAGGTTGAGACAGGAGGATCTCACAGTTTTGAAGCCAGCCTCAGCTACTTAATGAAGCTCTCAGCAACTTTGTGAGACCCTGTTTCCAAATAAAGTATATTAAAAAAAAAATGATCATGGAGTATAGCCCAGAGGTAGAAAAGCCCCTGGGTTCCACCCCCAGTACCATAAAAGAAATAAATACATGAATAAATAAATAAATAAATAAATAAATAAATAAATAAATAAATTGTGATTCATGAAAGGGAAAGCTGTTATTTTCCAGGTAGGAAATTCTGGAAACTCATGTTGAACAAAATTAGAAATGGTACTTCATTGAAGAAGGATATAAATAGATGATACATAGCCTTTTTAATTACAAAAGGTGATATTAGTAATAAAAATAAAAATAAAATCAAAATGAAATATGTAATGTAAAATTCTAGAAAAGACAGGTATGAATTTTCAAGAATGTTTATGATGAAAATCTTTAACAGAAAGATAAAATACAGAAATTTTAAAAATACTGGAAACAAATGAAAATAAAAAATCAGTATTATAAAATTTTACTACTTTGTGAATTATGTCATATTCATTTTAGAATTAAAAATCAAAATACAACTTAATGTAAACTTGGTAAATTTGAGAAAGTAAGATACAGGTAATTTTCAAAAATATATACATGAATATATATATATATATATATATATATATATAATATATGTATGTATAGTTATTTGATCAAATTTAGCTAGTTAACATACACAAACCCACAGAGTTATGTTTTATGGTGAGAATGTTATAAATTCACAACTATCACTTCTTAAGAATACAATACATCATTGATTATAATCACCCTATATAATGATTTGAAATTTTGATGTTCCCTGAAATCACTGGAGAGTAGGCAGCCAAGTTGAAGGTAGGGATTCATTGAAGAGGCATTCCAGGGAGTGTGGCCTTGTGGATTATACATGGCCCTCCCCCTTGCTCTATCTCTTGCTTCTGGCCTTCATGATATGAGATCAGAGAATTGCTCTCTCTCTTTCTCTGCTTCCTACCCCCATGCCCTGAGTTCTGCAAATCTGGTCTAATATGGATTGAATCTGAAATATCCAAAAACTGAGCAAATAATTATTCTTTCACTAGGATGTGTGGTCAGTTGTTTTGGATTATACACTAAAATTACAAGACACGATGTTATACAATAGATCACTTGAACTTATTTTCCCTAATATTTATGATCTGATTATTATATAGAATTTTAAAAAGTTGATCTCATAGAAGTTGAGAGTAGGATAGTGGTTTCAAGGGAGTGCGTATTTTAAGAAAATTGGAAAGACGTTGGCCAAAGGCTATAAAATTGCTAATTTTCATTATAACTCTTAGCACAAAAATGTGTTTTTTGTTAAACACACTATGTATCAATATTTTATTCTTTTAAATGTTTCAGAAATGGTATTAATTTATTTCCTTTTTGTGGTACAAGAAATTAAATCCAGTGGGGTTTTACCTCTGAGCTACACACCCAGCCCTATTTTATTCTGTTTATCTTTGAAACAGTTTCTCTAAATTGTGGAGGGCTTCACTAAGTTGTTAAGTCTGGCTTCAAGCCTGTAATCCTCCAGTCTCAGCCTCCCATATATGAGTATTAGAGGCATGGGCCCCCACACCCATCAATTTGTTTCCTTTTTGTTGTTAATTGTTGTTATTTACTCATACCACTGATGGTATTAGGTTGCTCTTATGCCCTGAGAGCTTGAGGAAGTCATTTATTATTTACAGAAATTTTGTGTGCTTAATGATATTCTATGTACAGGATGCAAATAAAGCAAGTTTATTTCTTCCTTTTCAGTATGGCTGTTTTATATATTTTTTACTTGACTGCATTGGATAGAATGAGCAGTGTTAAGGGTTAATATCTCTGGTTTATTGTCAATCACAGATGAAAGACATTTAATCTTTTTATGTTACATTGACTATTCTTAATGACACTTTTTTGTTAATGCCAATAATTTTATACATGATTTTGTTTACTCAATAGCCTTCTTAGTTTGATTGGTGGCCCAGTGTAGAAGGTTTCTTCTTTTCTTGGTAGAACAAAAAGTTTTAGGTAAGCACTACATCCCTAGATCTTGTGGAAGGACACTTTTCAACAGTTTTACCTCTATCCCAGCTATAGGAAATCTCATTTATTTGAAGGGGTCTATTTTTAATGGTGAATTGTAGTCATACACCTCAGTGGAGTACAAGATGGTAGAGGCATGCCTTACCCAATTCCATACCATTCTCTGCCCCTTCACTCCTTCACATGTTTGGCTTAGTGAATCTCTATTGATCTCTTTTGATCTTCTAGAGATCTCTGAATTTCTGTGTTATCAGGTTCTGATGTTGTGGGGTTGTGGACATTCATTTCTCCATTGTTATTCCTCTTTCCCATGATTTCAGAAGTTTGTGCCTTCTCTTGGTTCCTCCCTGGGTCACTACGACTTTACTTAGGGTGCTCTGGATCTCGAGTCTGTGGTAATCTCAGTCACCACGACTCCTTTATTGTGTTGTATCGCAAAGTCTCAGACCCAGTGAGTAAGTCGAGGCTGCCTGCGACCATGGTGGTGCCAGGCTATGTGTTTTCCCATGGGGAGCTGCAACTAGGGTGTGATATCTCTGTCAACACTACTCATTCACTGGGTTGAACTGCAAAAATCTCAGACCCAGGGAGAGTATCAAAGCTGCGCATTGCCTGGGGGTGCAATACTGGGATTTCTCCTTTAGGGGCTGCAATTTGACTCACGGTTGTTGAGTGCACTGATCTGTAGCTTTCGCAGACTTGGTGAACTCACTGCTGCTACCGCTGGCAATATGGTGCTACTGTCACACCCTCAGCCTTGAGGCTGATGTATCTCCTCTCTGGTTCTGAGCTCCATTCTGAGTCTCCTTCCTCTGGAGCCTGATGCTGCGAGGGAAGATGGTGCCGGCACAGCTCTGCCACCACAATGTGGGCTGGTTTCTTTTCTGGTGTCTGGTTTTTCTTCTAGCCTTCTTTTTCTCTGTCCCTTGTATTTAAAGTTTTTATTTCTCTACTGATGGTATTTTCTGGCTTGAAAAGTGCTGATTTTGTGGTAATAGAGATCGATTGTTAGCGGGATTCTTAAACACCACTTTTCTCCATCGCCATCTTCCCAGAAACCCCTGGTTCATATTTTAATTTAAAAAGTTTTATTTAATTTGACCCAAGTTGCCATGTACTGATGTCTACATTCCCTACAGCATACATGAGATGTTACTGTTTTTAATGAGTATTAAAGCACTAATAAAATGATCAGACCTTATATGAATTATATATAAAATATTTATTTTTGTGAATCAAAATTTTGATTAGGAAATACTTCATTAATGTTAAGATTTCATTTAGAGTTATGATAATAGCAACTGGAACATTTTATTAGAATAAAAGTTTAGTGAAATATGTAAATTCAAAATTACTAGATTTGAGGACAAAACAGAGATAACTTTTCTTTAATGTTTTTCAAGAAAATGTATGTGGAATCTCAAATATTTTTTTGTTTAGGGATTGTTATTTTTAACATTATAATGATATACAATAGGAAAATAAATCTTAAAAGGCATTTTTAATGCTCAGTGATGTTTGCCATATTAAGAAAATGCATTTATTAAGGATTTAAAGAGATGAAGGAATTATATCTTGCTAAGAATATAATCATGCAAAATCCAACTCTCAAGGAACTCTTGAACTCTTTTAGCATCACACTTCACTACATTAAACAGGAGAAATTTTTGCTTATACAAAGGTAGGTCATTCAAGATAAATATTTGGTTTAAAATTACAAATACTACAAATATATTTATTTAATTTGAAGTCATTTTAAATCTATAAAGTTTAATAAAAACTATGCTTTATATTCTGCATAAATTATTCATCTTTAGTGTCAACAAATTTTAACTCTCTTAATAAGGTCATGATACAGCCTCATATAATTGAGGTTTGTATTTAGATTTAAAAACCTGCATTGAAATAGTAAAAATGTTGTACCTTTTCCCTTAAGGAAAGTATGCCCACTTTTGAAAAATATCTGTAAAAATTATGAGAATGATTATTACTATTAAATAACATAATCCAATATTTCAGTTTACCTATACCAAAACAGTACTTATTATTTATTTTCAATTTAAATGCAACTGAGTAAGATTTATTTTTCTGATTACAGAAGTCCTATTATTGAATAATGCATAAAGGAACACATATTTATTGAGTCATCAGGTACACAAAGTAGTATAGTGAGCAAGACACTCCCAAATCATCCTTCCACTTAGATGGTTTAAATTGTTTCCCATCTCTCTATCTTTGGTCAAGACATATTAAGTTAACATTTTGAACTATTAACTATCAAATATTGTTAACATAAAATAAAAATATAGTGTGTCTATTTACATAGGAAAATAGAAGTGTATGGATTTGGGGTATAAAGCCAACTAATAAAATTTCATTCTTCAGGAAATAACAGTTTATTGTGTCTCAGGGACTACACTGATATAAGAAAAAATACCACCACAAGTATATCACCAGAAAGTATAGCATTGCATAGAGGCTTATGTGGAGAAAAAAATTTTGTCCTAGTGAGAAGAGAAATATGCAATTGGTATTTCTCCATTGTGTCTCACTCAGAGTTAAGAGGATTATAAATTTTCTTTCATTATTTTGAGACATCAAATGAAACATCATAATAGAGTATTTTTAGTATGAGCACATTAGCTTAAGGTCACATATCTTCCTACTCCCTTTGGAATTCACAAGGAGTACAAAGCAATAGAAATGCACACTTCTTACATGTTGATAGGAACAGCTGAAATCCCCAGATAATGAAAAGGTGTAAGGGTTACCAGATGTGGCAGAAATATTACAGTAGCAGATCTGCAGTAAGAGAAGTTATATCACAAATTTTAGAGAGAACTGACAATTAAGATTCTTGAAGAAAAGAGCCTTAGTTAAAATGAGTAAATCTCTGTATGCAATAATGGGAACAAAATGTAAAGGCTATAGATAGAGCTTTGTTATGAGAAACAAACATGGAGTAATAACATAGATAATAAATAGGTTACTATGTATATTTATATCAGAACATCATACTGTATATCATACATATAATTTTACAAAAGTTAAAATTATCCACCAAAGATATGTATTATATTGTTGGACTATTTTTTTCTTTCAAGAAAGTATAAAAGAAAAAAGGCTAAGTTATATGGATTGATCTAGATAACAAGTGCCTCAGAAAGAGAAATGAAAATATAGAGAAGGTAGTGTTTGAAAAACCAATAATACTCAGAATTAAATAAAACATAAAGGTAACCACGCCCACCACGCCAGGCCATAAAATTATTTCTAAAGTAAATGATTTAAAATGAGAATGAGGACTTCCGAATAAAAGGCTGAGATTTTGTCCAATAAAATTATTAGATAGGCCGGGTGTGGTTGCGCACGCTTGTAATCCCCGCGCTTGGGAGGCAGAGACAGGAGGATCACGCAGGTTAGAAGCCAGCCCCATGCGCTGGCTTAGGAGACCCTGTTTCCAAATGAAAAAAGTATAAAATAGGTCTGGGAGTGTAGCCTGGAGGTAAAAGTTGCTTCCAGGAACCCCAGTATCACCACCAAAAAAAAAGGATAATATTAAACTAAAAAAATTAAAATATCAAATAAAGGAGGAAATTCTAGAGGCATATAGACAGACATACAGCAAAAACAAGTGTCATGGTAATGCAAGAATTTTTAATAGCAGCACATGATGTGAGAAATTGAAGAAAACAAGAATAAAAATGAGCACAGATATATTCATTGAAACTGTCATTGAAAATCACTGCCATTTTCAATGTTGTGAGGTTTTATGACCCAGATTTTCTCCTAAAAGTTTATAGTCTTAAGATTTATATTTAGATCTTTTATCTATTTTGAGTCAATATTTGTATATGGGATTAGGTAAGGGTCCAACTTCATTCTTTTCCATGTAATTATTATTTTTCAACAATATTTAGTTAAAAGATTATTTTTTCCGCCACCAAATGTTCGTGGAAACCTTGTCAAAAATAACTTGACAATATAGGGAAGAATTTAGCTCTAGGCTTTTATTTAACTCCAATGGTTTATATATCTGCCTTTAGAATAGTACTACACTGTTTCAATTATTGTAGCTTTATATGGTTTGAAATCAGAAAATATACATCTTCTAGCTTTGTTCTTTTTCAAGATCATTGTGGGTACCTAGAGTCCATATTCCATATTAGGATAGATTTTTTTTTCTGAAAAATAAATATATAAATATATGATAGTTTCACCTAAAAAATAGAAAAAATAGATTCTCTGGTAAGAAATAAAGTAAAAAGAAATATTGAAATGTTATCTTTAAGTCATCAAAAGCTTGGTATCAGACAAATGAAACTGTTATGTGAGATTATCATTTTTAATTTTTGATAAATTGCTATAATACTAGATATCAATCACTAAGCCAAGCATGGGAGGGAGGGATAAGGAGAGAATGGGGTGGGGATCGGGTGGGGGCTGAATGGGCAATGTGTGCATGTATGTCTACAAAAGTATGTATCCCACTATGATGTATGAATACAGTGCACCAATTAAAAAATAAATAAATAAAAAAAAGAAACTGTCATTCAAATGAAAGGGCAAAATGAAATAATTCTCCGGTGTTCCAGACCCAATTTTGTTCCATAGATAAAAAGAATTTCACAGTAAAAAGAGTTTTATATTAAGTGCTTAAGAGGAGATATGGAACCAACCCAGATCACCATCAACAGATGAATGGATAACAAAACTGTGGGAAATACACACAATGGAATTCTATTCAGCCATAAAGAATAACAAAATTATATCATTTGCAAGAAGATGGAAAGCCCTGGAGAGCATCATGTTAAGTGAGATCAGCCAAGCACAGAAGGAGAAGATACACATGTTTCCTCTAATATGCCCAAACTAGAAAACACAAAGGATACCAGTGGGACTCCAGATATTAGAAGGGAAATACTAGCTAAGTTTTAATGGAAAGATAGGAGAGGAGAAAGGCTGATCTTGATTAATTAGGGTCTATACCTGAACATGTGTAAAATTATGAATAAGACATGGTTAACCTGGACAACCATTGGTGGGAGGGGGGAAGAGAAAACGGGGGCAGGGAGGGAGAGGGCACCAAATATAGTGTAAATGTATACTATTTATGTTCAATAAAAAAAATGTTAAAAAAAAAGAGGAGAAATTATTTCTCCAATTTTTTTTGAGGATCTAAGAAAATGTCATAAATTATCAGGATGAAGTTTGATGTGTTGAAAAGAATGAGTGAGAAAGAAAGATACACAAATAAAACACAGCCATGATTATATTAAAATAAAATTTTATAAAATTTAAATATTAAGAAAGTGTGGAGATGATTAAGACTGAGTGATTTTGAAAATAACCCATGGGAAAGACATATTGGGCACCTGTACTAATAGAAAAATATTGTTTAATTCACAAACAGAATATGGATAGATATGGCCACTGTTTAACATTAACTACAATTCAACAAAGAAAATATAGTCATTTTAATATATTCATTAAATAAATGTGAATTAAATATTTGAATCAAATAATAAAATAACTATAGGAATAGATGGAAATTCTTTAATGGGATGGATATAACTATACATTTATAGCTATATAAATTTTAAAAATCAGAAAAGATAAAGGATATCTGAATATTAGAACATTAATGATTTAATTGCTGGGTCATATGTGAATGTATTCATTGAATAATTAAAAGTATACATTTTCCAAACTAATTTTCAATGCATAAAACTTGAAAACAAAAAAGGCTCGGTTATCTCAAATACAGAACAGAGAACACTGCTGAGTTTAATCCTCACTACCACAAAAACATGTTATTTAACTTAGGCCATAAAATAGATAAATACACTTTGTAAGGTGTGTCATGTTAAAATTATTCTCTGATTAAAATACAATGAATTGTTCAGTAAAAAATATTCACAATTTTGAAAGTTGAAAATTTCTTCTAAATAATTAAAGAGTTGAAGAAAAATATATGACCCTGTCACCCTCAAAGACACTTGAGGCACTGATGCCACTGGTGTTCTGTAGAGGCTACCACCAGATTGAAGGCTTGTTTCTTCCTGTACCACTTACTAAACTTATTAACTACCCAGTAGTATATTAGAATATGTTATATAACTTGCATATTTATTTCCAAATTTAACTTTAGTCAGGAAAATTTGAAAAGTAGAAAATGTAAGAGATATCAAAGAGAAAATTAACCAATTAAATATCTAAAGTAGTTCTACATATAGAGTAATTAATTAGTATACTTTTCATGCACAGCAAGATGAAATTAAATCAGTAAACAAAGGTTACTTCAATATAGTAATTAAATTATTAGAATTTATTTATACACTTCCAGGTCCAGAAACAAACAAAACTCTTTTCTTTTGGTCATAAAATAAATGATTATAGCCGGGCGTGGTGGCGCACGCTTGTAATCCCAGCATTCGGGAGGCTGAGACTTGGAGGATCGTGGTTCATGGACAGCCTCAGCTACTTAGTGAGGCCCTCTGCAACTCAGGGAGACCTGGTTTCAAAATAAAGAATAAAAAGTAGGGCAGGGGGTGTAGCGCAGAGGTCAAATGCCCCTGGGTTCCATCCCCAGATGCGCAAAATAAATGCATAAGTAAATAAGTAAATAAATAAATAAATAAATAATTGTTATTCTATTTATCAAACCATTTTTATATGAAAAAGACCTTGAAAGCCAAGCACCGTGGTACATGCCTGTAATTCCAGTACTTGGGAAGTTGATATAGAAGGAACAGAGGTTCAAGGTCAGCATCAGTAATATAGTGAGGCTATCTGCAGCTTAGACCCTATTTCAAAACAAAAATAAAAAAGATCTGGGGTATATATTGGAGGTAGAATAACATTCAACATCATTAGCCATCAGGGAGATTCAAATAAAAACTAAAACTGAGGTTTCATCTAGTTGGTCACAGAAAGTGAAGAGCCATGTTTTCTCTCATACTTGGAAGCTAGCAAGTTATGGGTTCTCTGTCAGCCTCAGCTATTTTGTGAAGCACTTTACAACTCGGGGAGACCCTGTTTTAAAATAAAGAATAAAAAATGAGCTGGTGGTATAGCTCAGGGGTAGAATGCCTCTGGGTTTCATACCCAGTACCACACACACACACACACACACACAAAAAAAAAAAACCTGCTTCATTAGACCTTAATTTTTTTTTCTTTCATTCTTTTTGATACTAGAAATTGATACCTAGGAGTGGTATAGCCAGATCATATAGTAGATCCATTCGCAGTTTTCTAAGGAATCCTAACATTGATTTATATAGTGGCTGAAGTAGCCTACAGAATGGGAAATCTTTACCCACCACCATTCTGATAGAAGGCTAATATCCAGAATATACAAGACTTTACACTAGCTAAACAACCCAATCAAGAAATGGGCAACTGAATTGAAAAGACACTTCACAAATATAGAGAAACAAATGGCTAATAGATACATGAAAAACTGTTTGACATCATTAGCCATCAGAGAGATACAAACCAAAACTGCGGTGAGATTCCATTTAACCCCAGTCAAAGTGGCAAGCATAAAGAAAGAAAATAACAGCAAATGCTGCCAAAGATGTGGGGAAAGAAGAAATCTTTTACATTTATATCTCCCCATTTTCAGATCTCCCCTGATACAATAAAAAATCATCCTCAAATACTATAGGCACTCTTTCTAAAAATATATTCAAAATAATTTAACTGATTAGATAGATTATGACACAACATGTTCTGTCCAACCTTTCTAGCTCCCCCAATGAACTTAAATTAAATACCAGACAGTGCAATGGCTTCCAAAGACCTACATTAAATACAGAATCTTTATCTCTCAGACATTATCCATAAAACCTCCAGGGGGTACTAAGATCCAACTGTACTGACATCCTTGATTTTTTAGAAATGACCAGACCATTTCTTACTTAGGGTATTTGAACAGGATATTTCATAGATTCACAATTTTTGTACAGTTCATATTCTTTTTATATCATGTCACTTGTGTGTTCTGTTTCTTAAAAACTACCTTCTTATTGAAGTCTTTCATTATCCATTTAATTTTGCAACCAGTACCTGATTTTCTTTAAAATGAGTATTATTCCTCTTAATGTTTATCTTTAACCAAATTTTTTAATGCCATTATGATTTGGTTATAAAATGTTCTCCAGAGAAGCCCATGTGTTAAACAATGCAGCCAAGTTTGGGGCTGGCATGTGACTTGATAAAGTGCATCAATTGAATTATGGCGTTGGAGACTGTATCTGTTCTTGGCCTCATTCCCCACCCCCTCTCTCTGTTTCTCTGTCTCTGTCTCTGTTTCTCTCTCTGTCTCTCTGTCTCTGTCTGTCTGTCTCTCTCTCTCTATCTCCATCTCTCTCTCTCTCTCCCTCTCTTTAGTGGTTTGTGGTTATCATTGTGTGATAGTGTGAAACTGGCTCTTCCTCCACCATAACCTAAAATTCCACTGCCAATTGGTTTATTTCTACCTTAGAGCCAGGCTTCCATCAACCAAAAACTTCAAAATTTCTAAAGCCTTGAGCCAATAAGCTTTTCTCCTCTAAGTTGTACTTTTTAGGTATTTTGGCCATAGAGAAAAATGTTATGATATGCAATTTGCTCTTTTCTATTACTTATTTATTTATTTATTTATTTATTTGTACTGAGGATTAAACCCAGGGACATTCTCTGAGCTATAGCCACAGGATTTTTTATTTTTTATTTTGAAACAGTGAGTGCCTATGTTGCAGACACTGGCTTTAAACATGTAATTATTCTGTTTTAGCCTCCAAAGTACTAGGATTATGTGCACACCACTATCTCCAGCCACAATTGGCTTCTGTTTGTTTCATTCCCCTCCCTTAAAAAGAAAGTTCCAAGACAGCAAGTATTCTTGGATCTTTTGCTTAATGATGGCATATAATTAACATCATAAAATATTGTTTATAAATGGAAAATAGTAATACACAGTTATTATAATTAAAATAATTAAGTATCTGGCTCAAGAAATGACCTAAAGATATATATAAGAAAACTGAAATATCAGATATTGTCAGGCTAAATTTCAAATTAGAACAAAATCAAACTTATTTCAAGATTAAAATTTTTTTAATCAGAAAGTAGTTGCTATTTGGAGGCAAAAATATTAAAATAAAATTTTTGTTAAAATTAATCAGAAAAAATACTTTTACTTCCTTTTTTTCAATTCTTCAAATAAATTCATTCCATATAAAGTAAAGAGATGTTTTAGAAAATATAAGTCAATAAAATTCCATTGATTCAAAAAGAGACATTTACTATCTTTTTTACACAAGAAAAACAAACTTCAGAAAAATACTCTTGTAGAATTGATTCATATTTTTACAAACAAAAACAAGGAGAAAAAGTCTTAATTTAACTTATATATAAGTTAATAGATGATTATGTGGGTAAGCCTTGCAGTGTATAAGAATAAGTAACCATAGATACATTTTAGTCATGAAAGCAGAATATGGGTACTAGATAATAATTTTTTGCTATATATAGTTGTATATTGTCATAAATATTAGAGTAAGCAAGTAGCACCTTTTAATGAAAATTCCATAGCTTTTTTGTTAAAGCAAATTTAACCACTTCCACTTAAATGTTGTTTGACATTAAACAGTGTCAAAAATAATTCCTGCCATTATGATTGATAATGGCAATCATGATAATGATATTGCCTGACTTTTTATTGACAATTCTAGTACTGTCTTAAGAAATTTTTACATTGTTCTATTAATTTACTCTGCATAATGAACTCATGACAGATAACATTACTTCTGCCTCAAAAATCTATCAACAGAGTTAAATAAATCTATACACATGAAAATACTACTATACACTGAAAATAATTTAGACATAGAGACCTCTGAAGAAACCGGGCCCGGTCATCAGACCCTGGGTCCCAGGAAGGGTTCGGGCAGGGCATGCTGGACCCTGGAATAGCAAGGGCCTGGGTCGCAGGACTCTGGCCCCGGGCCGGACCGCGGAGAGCATGCCAGACCCCTGGAGAAACTGGGCCCGGTTGTCAGAACCTGGGTCCTGGGCAGGGGTCGGGTGGGGCACACCAGACCCTGGAACAGCTGGGGCCTGACAGGTCACAGGACTCTGGGCCCTGGGCCAGACCGCTCAAAGCACGCCAGATCCCTGGTGAAACTGGCCCTGATCGTAAGACCCTGGGTCCTGAGCAGGGGTCGGACAGGGCATGCTGGACCCCTGGAAGAGCCAGGGCCCAGGTCACAGGACTCTGGGCCCCAGGCGGAGTAGTGCAGAGCACTCTGGACCCATGGGGAAACTGGGCTGGGTCACAGTGATACTGAGTGCCTGGTCACAGTGATACTGAGTGCCTGATCCCACTACCTCCTCAAACCACACATACTGTCTTCTCTTATTAAAAAAAAAAAGGAAAAAAAAAGAAAAAAAAATATCAGAGAGGGGTCCAGAAGATCAAGGCAGATGCCAGGATACTAGAGATGCAGAAAAACTTATCCAAATGAACTGGAACTTATGGAATAATTCCCCATGAAGGAGGACTGCTTCTTCTCTACATTGTTAAGAATCTTGGACTTCACCTGTAAGGAGAGAGGTTAGCGGAGACCAAGGAGAAAGGCGGTGTTGAAAGTGTTCTCTGAGATGGCAGTGGAGACATGTATTCAGGAGAAGCAGAAATTGGATCCTACCAACCTTATTTTTTTGAAGAAATTACACTAAATGTCACATGCTTGGGAACCCTGGACAACAGAGTGGAAAAAGAGCTTGGGAAAGATTTGAAATTGTGGAGGCAGTGGGAATTGCAGTGGCCAGTACTCAGGGGAGGCAGAGATCTGATGCATTACTCCTAGAACCTTCGAAGTAACTACCCCTGAGGCAGTATGCTACCACCACAAACCCTCGAGAATGGGGGACAAATGGCTGGGTGAAGAGGGTGCTCAGATTGGAGCCTGCCGAGGGTTGAGGCCAGTGCCGGGGCCAGCGGCCGGCATTGGAACCCTCCGTGAGGCAAGGCCACTACTGAGGCCTCCAAGGCCAGGATCAGAGCCTGCCAAGGGGTTAGGCTTGTGCTGGGGCCAGCAAGGGCAGCATCAGAGCCTGCCATGAGGCAAGGCAGGTGCTGGGGCCTCTGAGGCCGGGATCAGAGCCTGCCAAGGGTTAGGCCGATGCTGGAGCCAGTGATGCTGGGTTCAGAGCCTGCCATGAGGCAAGGCCAGTGCTGGGGCCTTTGAGGCGGGGTTCGGAGCCTGCCAAGGAGTTAGTCGATTTCAGGGGCCAGCAAGATTGGGATCGGAGCTTACCGTGAGGCAAGGCCGGTGCTGGGGCCTCTGAGGCCGGGATCAGAGCCTGCCGAGGGGTTAGGCTGGTGCCGGGGCCAGCGGCCGGCATCGGAGCCTTCTGTGAGGCAAGGCCGCTACTGAGGACTCCGAGGCCGGGCTTGGAGCCTGCCGAGGGTTCAGGCCAGTGCTTGGGCCAGCCAGGTCGGGATCGGAACCTGCCAAGGGGTAAGACTGGTGCTGGGGCCAGCGTGGCCACGATCAGAGTCTGCCATGAGGCAAGACCAGTACTGGGGCCTTCGAGGTTGGGATCGGAGCCTGCCGAGGGTTTAGGCTGATGCCAGGGCCAATGGCTGGCATTGGATCCTGCCGTGAGGCAAATCCATTACTTGGGCCTCCGAGGCCAGGATTGGAGCCTACCAAGGGGTTAGGCCGATGCCGGGACCAGATGCCAGCATTGGAGCCTGTCTTGAGGCAAGGCCCTTACTGGGGCCTCCGAGGCTGTGATCGGAGCCTGCAGGGGTTTAGGCCAGTGCTGGGACAAGCGAGACCGGGATCAGACCCTGCCGAGGGGTTAGGCTGGTGCCGGGGCCAATGGCTGGCATCGGAGCCTGCTGTGAGGCAAGGCAATTACTAGGGCCTCCGAGGCCAGGATCAGAGCCTGCCGAGGGGTTAGGCCGTTGCTGGGGCCAGCAAGGCCAGGATCAGAGCTTACCATGAGGCAAGGCCAGTGCTGGGGCCTGAGAGGCCAGGATCAGAGCCTGCCATGAAGCAAGGCCGGTTCTAGGGCCTCCAAGGCTGCGATCGGAGCCTGCAGGGGTGTTAGGCTGGTGCCGAGGCCAGCGAGGCCAGGATCGGAGCCTGCTGTGTGGCAAGGTCAGTGCTAGGGCCTCCGAGGCAAAGATTGGAGCCTGCCAAGGGGTTAGGCCGGTGCTGAGGCCAGTGGCCAACATTGGAGCCTGCCGTGAGGCAAGGTTGCTACTGAGGCCTCTGAGGCTGGGATCGCAGCCTGCCTTGAGGCTAGGCTGGTGCTAGGGTCACTGAGGCCGGGATCGGAGCCAGCTGAGGGATTAAGCTGGTGTTGGGGTCAGCAAGACCATAATCGGGGCCTTTCATGAGGCAAGGCCGCTGCTTGAGCCAGCGAGGTCTGTTTCAGTTCGCCAGGTAGCCAGGCCACTACTGGGGCCGTCAAGTGTGGGATCAGTACTTGCAATGCAGCATGCACAGAGAAATATCGCAGAAAAAAAAAAAAAAAACACAGATGCTTCCTCTAATCAGCAATAACTAGGAGGAAAGGGGCAACAGGAAGAGGTCGAGCTATAGAAAGGGCCGTATAGTCAAGCAATTAAGGTGACCAATCAGAAGGTATGGAATAGGGGAGGAAGGAGCCTCTTTAAAACACAGGAGGTACATAAACAAATGTATCAAAGTTAATCACCAAACGAGCATGGGATCGAGGGAGGGGGAGGGAATGGGATGGGGGCTGGATGAGGGCTAATTGGATAATGTGTGCATGTATATCCTCTCAAGTCTTGTATTCCAATGTGATATATGATTACAATGCACCAATAAAAATAAATTAAAATATAAAATATATTTTATAACAAAAAATAAATCCAAACTTATTATTTAAAAATAATAATAATTTAGACATAGAATTACATCATTATAACAGAGGACTATGTGACTACACCTGTAATAGTTTACTGATAAATATTTGTTTTGCCCTTGAGATCTTATAAACCATGCTCTCAGAATATGAACATTCTGAACAACCCATTATATTGGCTAAGCTTGAGCACTATCATATCAGCATGTCCAATATGGTAGGTACAAGCCACATATGTGGTTAGTACAAAAAAAAATATGTTTTAAGTGTGAAATACAAACAATATTCTAAACATTTAGGATTAAATTGTAAAATCTAATTAATATGATTTTATATTAATTACATATTAAAATAAAATATTTTTGGGGGGTACTGGGGTTCCTGGAAGCCCTTCTACCTCCGGGCTACACTCCCAGACCTATTTTTACATTTTTTAAATTTGGAAACAGGGTCTCCTAAGCCAGCGCGCACAGCTGGCTTCAAACCTGTGCGATCCTCCTGTCTCTGCCTCCCAAGCACAGGGATTACAAGCATGCACCACCACGCCGGGCCTAAAATAAAATATTTTGATGCAAAATTTTGGATGAAAATTTTTATTAATATTTTCAGTTTTTTAAGTTAGCAAATAGAAATTTTAAAATTACATATGTGGTTCACATTATGTTTCTACTGGATAATGAGGCTTTATACCAAATTCTTCCTAGTGAGCTTCCATGTAGCTACTAGAATATCCCTTGATAAGTTTGCATCTGCATTTAAATCTCTGTAGAATATTGACTGAAAAGCCCACTTCTTTAAATACAAATTTAAAAATATACAAAATAAATGGTTGGGTCATGTCATGAGAAGGTAGTATAAAATCAAAAGTTAAGGTGACAAAAAAAAGTTCCAAGTCTTGATTTGTAGCATTAAAAAAATGTAATTACTTCGTGTTTGTTTTGCTATAAATGCATCACACATTTTAGCACAAATGTAAGATTGCAAATATAGAACATTCAATAAAATCCATAAAGACACTATAAAATATCTATTAAGCAATTTCCAAAATTTCAATAGAAATCTTAGATATGTACTTATATCTTCAGTTTTTGTGAGTTCTAGAAATTTTTAATTAGAATATGTAGAGTAGAAAAATCACAATAGATTGGTCACTAAAGTTTATAACCCCCACTGAGAGAAACTCAAAATTATAGCTCTATGAAAATATGTACAACATTAAAAGATGTCTTGAATTGATAGATAAGTCTTTCCAAACCTGACACTAAATATGGATAAAGGTACTGTGGAAAATATTGACTTAAGAATTCAGAGACATCATCAGAATTAAATGGGTATTTGTACTGAAATAAAATAAATATAATATTTGTTGGGAAAAGCCAAAAACACACAAGGTTTAACCTGCATTCAAAATAAGCTAATAGCTTGAATTTTTAAAATTTATTTATTTATTTATTTATTTATTTTTATTTATTTAATTTTTTTGTGGTACTGGGGTTCCTGGAAGCTCTTCTACCTACGGGCTACACTCCCAGACCTATTTTTACATTTTTATTTGGAAACAGGGTCTCCTAAGCCAGCGTGTGCAGCTGGCTTTGAACCTGCGCGATCCTCCTGTCTCTGCCTCCCAAGTGCGGGGATTACAAGCGTGTGCCACCACGCCTGGCTTGAATTTTAAAATATAAAAACGTCCAAGCATGATGGTTCACGCTTGTAATCTCAGCACTTGGAAGGCTGCAACAGGAGGATTGCACAGGTTCAAAGTCAGCCTCAGCTTTGGAGTGAGGCTCTCCCCAACTTGGTAAGACCCTGTTTCCAAATTAAAGTATAAAATATGTCTGGGAGTTTATCCCGGAGTTAAAAAAAAAAAAAAACCTAAATTCTACCTCCAGTACCACAAATTATATATATATAGTTTTTTTTTTGGGGGGGGTGGAACTTGGGATTGAACCCAGGGGCATACTACCTCCAAGCTATACCCTCATCCCTATTTTGTATTCATTATTTTAATTTTTTATTGATGCATAGATCTTAATGGAGTACAAGATAGTGGAGGCATACATGTCCACATTGACCAATTAGCCTTTACCCAATTCCCTCCCCATTTCTTCCCCTCCCTTATTTTTATGTTTGGCTTAGTGATTGACTTTGATATGTTTGTTAATGTACATCATGAACAGTAAAGAATTTTTCTCTTCCCTCTCCCATCTCCTCAGGTTACCTTATTTCCTAATCTAAAGTATACCCTTCATCATCTAGAGATCTTCCTATGTCCCATTTTCTCCCTAGCTTTCACATATTAGGGAGAGCATCTACTTTTTTATTTACTGTGACAGACTAATGCCACTTAGCATAATGTCCTCCAGTTTCATCCAATTCCCTGTAAATGAGGTAACTATGTTTTCCTTTATGGCTGAGTAAAATTTCATTTTGTACATATCCCACAATTTTGTGAGCCTTTCATCTTTTGATAGACATCTTGGCTGGTTCTATAGTTTGGTAATTGTGAATTGTGCAACTATGAGCATAGATACACAAGTGTTAGTTTGGTAGTTTGATTTCCATACTTTGGGGTAGATACAGAGAAGTGGTATTGCTGGCTCATATGGTAATTATTCTGTGGATCCTCCATACAGGTTTCTAAAGTGGTTGCACTTATATGCAATCACGCCAACAATTTCGTATAGTTCCTACTTCTCCACATCCTCACCAGCATTTGTTGTTTTTTTTCTCTATTTTGAATGATTGACATTCTAGTTGAATTTGGTGAAATCTCAAGGTAGTTTTGATTTGCATTTCTCTGATTGCTAATGATGTTGAACATTTTTTGCATGGTTTTATTGGCCATTTGAATTTCTTCTTTCATGAATTTTCTATTTAGTTCCTTTCTCCATTTTTGATTGGGTTATCTCTTTTCTTAGTGCTGAGTTTAATGAGTTCTCTGAATAGTCTTAATATTACTCTTCTATCAGAGGAGAAGGTAGCAAAAATCTACTCCCATTCTGTTGGCTCTCAGTTGAGGTTCTTGATAGTTTTCTTTGCTGTACAGAACCTCTTCAGTTTCATGCAATTCCATGTACTGATTCACCTTTTAGTTTCTTGTGCCTTTGGGGGTCTTGTTGTGAAAGTAGTTAACTGTGCCTATGTGTTGCAGTGCTGGACCTATGCCCTCTTCAAGGAACCTTAAGGGTTTGGGTATAATTTTAAAGTCTTAGATCCATCTTAAATTGACTTTCATGCAAGATGAGAAAGTGGGATTAATTTCCACTTTTTGCATATGGTTAACCAGTTTTGCCGTCACTATTTGTTAAACAGGGTACCTTTTATCCAGGTTATGTTTATTGTCCCTTTCTCAAAAATCAATTGATTATAAGTGTGCATATTTGTTTCTGAGTCTTCTATTCTGCTCCATTGGTCTATGTATCTGATTTTGTGTCAGTACCATGTTGTTTTTAGTACTATGGCTTTGTAGTAGAGTTTAAAGTCAGGTATTGTGATGCTTCCTGCATGATTTTGATGCTGTGAACTACTTTTCAAAGTTTTATATATATTTTTGTAAATGTATATTACTTCCTTGGTTAGTTTATTTCTAAGTATTTTAATTTTTGTTGGATATTCTAAGTGGAAATATTTTCAGGATATCTTTCTCAGTGGGTTTATGGTTTGTGTACAGAAAAGCTTCCAATTTTTTAATATTGATTTTTGTATGTGGACACAATGCTGAATTTGTTGATAAGTTCTATAAGCCTTTTGGTTGAGTTTATTGGATCTTCTAAGCAGAGTAACGTGTCATTTGCAAATAGTGAAGGTTTGAGTTATTTTCTTAATTGTGCTACTTTGATTTTCTTTTCTTGCCTTATTGCTCTGGCTAGAGTCTCAAGTATGGAAAAGAAATGGTGATAATGGACATCCTTGTCTTCCTCCTGTTTTTACAGAAAATTCTCAAAGTTTTTCCACATTTAACATGATGTTGACTGTGGGCCTATTGTATATTGCTTGTATGATATAAGGTATTTTCATTCTATTCCAACTCTCTGTAGTGTTTTTATCATAAATGGATATTGGATTTTGTTATATGATTTTTCAGCATCTATTAAAATTATTATGTCATTTTTGTCTTTGGTTTTGTTTATATGATAAATTACATGGATTGATTTATGTATGTTGAACCAGCCTTGCATCCCTGGGATGAAGCCTACATGGTCATGATGTATGATTTTCTTGATGTGTTTTTTAAATGAGTGTTGATATTATATTTTCAGCAGTTTTGCATCCAAGTTCATCAATGATATTAGTCTGAAGTTTTCCTTCATTTGGCTGTTTTTATTTGACTTTGGTAAGAACTTGATTTTGGTTTCATATAATTTATTTGGGAGAATCCCATTTCTTTCTATTTCACAAAATAGATTGAGGAGTATCAGGATTAGCTCTTCTATAAAGGTTGTATAAAATTCACTTGGGAAACTAACTGGTCCTGGGCTTTTCTTTTATGATAGGCTGTTTATTTATTGCTGTTTCAGTCTTTTTTTATTTCTATTGGTTAGTTTAAATTTTTTATATCTTCTTGACTCAGTTTATACAGGTTGTATTTATCTAGAAAGTTGTCAATTTCCACCAGATTTTCAGTGTAGTTTTTCAAAGTAATTCATGATAACCACCTAGATTCCTACACTATTGGTGGTAATATCTACTTTTTTATCTCTTATCTTTATAATTTGGGTTGATTTTTTTGTTAGGGTGGCTAGTCTATCTATCTTGTTAATTTTTTTCAAGAAACCAGCTTTTGTTTTTATTCATTTTCTGTATTTTTCATTCTCGACATCATTGATTATTGCTCTGATTTTAATAATTTTCTGCCTTCTACTGGTTTTGGGGTTAGACTTTTCCTGTTTTCCAAGGGCTTTGAGGTATGTCATAAGGTTATTTATTTGGTGATATTTTGTTTTCTTATGTGGGCACTCAGTGGTATGAATTTTCCTCTTAATACTGCCTTCAAAGTGTCCCAGAAGTTTTCATATGCTGTATTTCTATTTTTGTTTCTTTCTAGAAATTTCTTAATTTCAACCCTTATTTCTTTTTGATCCTTTTTTATTCAACAGTGTGGTGTTCAGTCTCTGTATTTTATGCAGTTTTTCTGGATTTTCATATAGTTGATGTCTAGTATTGTTCCATTATGGTCTGAAAAGACACAGGGAACTATGTCACATTTTTAAAATTTTCTACTGCTCACTTTGGCCCAGGTTGTGATCTATTTTGGAGAAGGTTCTATGAGAAGCTGAGAAAAATGTGAACTCTTCTATGGTTGAGTAGAATATTCTATGTGTCTAATAGGTCCATTTGATTGATGGTGTTCTTTAGGTATGAGGCATCTTACTGACCTTTTGTCTAGAAGATTGGTTTAATGATGTGAGAAGGGTGTTGAAGTCTCCCAGTATTATTGTATTGGGACTTATTTGTGATTTAATGTTACAAAGAGTTTGTTTTATGAAATTAGCTTCACCTGTTTTGGGTGCATAATTGTTGATTATCATTATTTCCTCTTGCTGTATTGTTCTTTTTACCAGTAAAAAAATGACCTTCTTTGTCTCTTATGATAAGCTTCACCTTTAAGTCTAACTTGTCTGATATCATAGTTGCTACTCCTGCTTGTATTCAAGTTCCATTGGTATTAATTACCTTGCTCAAGCCCTTTACCTTTAATTTGTGACTATCTTTAATTGTAAGATGTGTTTCTAGCAGAAAGCAGATAGATGGATTCTGGTTTGTAATTCATTTTTCCACCTTAATGTCTTTTTTATTGAAGACTTGTGGCCATTTATGGTCAGTGGGATTATTAAGAGATGTTTTTTATAATTCCTAACATATTGAAATTTAACTTCTGTTTGAGGTAGTGTTTATTCTTCTTTATTCAGTTTTTGTTGGGTGAAAATTTTTGTTTCTCCAGTTCTTGTGTGTATTAGTTATTTCTTCTTTGCAGTTAATATCCTTTAGTATTTTTCCTAGTGTCGGTTTCTTCAGCTTTTGTTTGTCATGGAATATTTTATTTCCCTGTCTAATTTGAGAGATAGTTTTTCTGGGTAGAAAATTTTTAGCTGTGAGACCCTGTTTCCAAAAAAAAAGTATAAAAAGGTCTGGGAGTGTAGCCCAGAGGTAGAAAGGTTTCCAGGAACCCCAGTACCACCAAAAAAAAAAAATAAATAAATAAAAAAATAAAAAAAAAGAATGTCCCCTTGGCCATCATGGAAACAAGGTAGCAACACTAAAAGTGGGGTTTGGTTGCTTAGGAGTGCTACCTGGGGTTCATGAGGATTATATATTCTTCTCTCTCCCCCATTTTCTCTCTTGCTTCTGGCCTCTATTATGTAAGCATGAGAGCCTTGTATGTGTTCTCTCTCTTTCTCTCTCTCTCTCTCTCTCCATGATCAAATAAATATTTATTCCTATGAGTTGTACAGTCATATCTTCTAGATTATGGCAGTGAGGATATTGACTTAGACATAACCTCATTTTTAGATTGAACTGAACATTTTACATCTACTTTATATTACTGAGAACTTGCCTAACAAAAATTGTTAACACTAGGCATAAACTCCTTAGAGATTCCACATCACTCTTAGTGTTCAGTTACAATTTTACTCCACTTTGCTACATGGGCAGCTAGGGTGGGGAAGCATCAGGAGAGAATTTCCAAATGTGAACCAAATGTTGGAAAGTTTCTGCATTTCTAATGATGACCTGAGTCTAAACCGAGAGTGGGGAGTGGGACAGATCCTATAAATGCTAGGGTCTGACTTGCTTTATGTTGGCATCCCTTCCTGCTCATGAAGGTATACTTAAAATATATAGTATTGAAATATTATAAAGAATAAAATTATCTTTCTGAAAACCCAAGACCATTGATATAAAATGTCTGATAACTCAAAATTTAATTCAGCCAGAAAGAAAAGAGAAAGGCAACGATGTGTACATCTGTGAAATAAGCCCTCAAACACACCCTTTCACAGCAGAAACAAAACATTGCAAGTATTTTAGTAGAAAACCAATTCAACCGATTCATATTTGTCCAATACATGAATTAAAACCCCAAAAATACTACCAACAGGGGTTAGAAGAGTGAGTGCAAGCATTTGGTCCTGTTCCCATTTCTGTTATCAACTACTAAAAATAAATGCACTACATTAAAATGATGATTAAAACAGACAATGTTGAAGATCATCTGCAACAACAAATTATTGAGAAAATTTTCAAGGTCACTCACACAAAAAATAATGAGAACGGAACTCTTGTCCAGGCAAAAAAAATGTATAATATGTAAAATACCACCAAGGATATGGTTTTGACACAAATCAAGAGGTAAAAATGAAGAGTTGATATAACATTGAAAAAAATGGATATCTGTTGACGAGTCTCAGGGAAATCAGCCCCCACAACTCATGAATATTCTCAAATATTGAAAATTATTTTGGGAAAATTTGTATAGAATTAAGATTTGGACTTTAATACAGAAGAAATATATATCTTTCCTCTGTAGGGAACTCCATGGCTCTTCTGGAGAGATTAAAGCAAGCTACAGAACTTGGTTCAGAGTATAAACCATGATGTGAACATAAGAATTCCAGTGTGGCCCATCAAAATTCAGCAGGCTGGTAGCAATGCCACAGGCCATAGCTATAAACCATGTTTGCAGCAGGGCACAGTGAAAGGGAAGGTCATGGAAAACACCTCATTTCTACTTGTCCATCCTTGCAACATTTT
The DNA here is from genome assembly GCF_963383645.1 of Muscardinus avellanarius. NCBI lineage: Eukaryota > Metazoa > Chordata > Mammalia > Rodentia > Gliridae > Muscardinus > Muscardinus avellanarius. Next base: position 61,016,221 of record NC_137792.1, on the reverse strand, counting down.
CCCAATTAGGAGAGGCAAGTGAAATATTTTAAAAATAAAATGTCAACAACAATATGGTATAAAATGAGTATTAGTGTACTCTTAATACATTCCTCAATTTTTGAAGTCTCGAGTTCTCTCATCACTAAAAATCAGATAATACTTGATCTTTAAATAATAGTATCAATTTACCAGAAAGGTATAGAATATATAAACAAATCTAGAATTACTGAGGAATACAGTAAAACCTTGATATAATGTACACACTCATATTTCTGTATGGCAGGGTCTTGATTTGTAGGGGAATCTCTGGGTTCTATCCCTGGTTCCAAAAAGAAAAAAAAAAAGAAAAAAAAGATTAAAAAAAAACAGAAAAAAATTTAAACTATGTGACACTCTGGGAGTAAAGTTATCCAAGAGAGATTTCTGCAATGACAGAAAAGCTTCATATACTCTCTCCCCAAAACTGCAGCAAATTACCTCATAAAACTTCAGTACTTGCAATGGAATCAGATTGTATTTAGTTTAAAATGAATTCAAATTTAAATAACCATGGGTTTGACTCAGCTTTAGGAAATACATTTGCAAGATAAAATTAAAGTTGATAAAGAATATTTCCCACACTAGATACTAAAATGAAATTATAAAACTATCAAAACTATAAAATGTTTGTCAGTTTTTTTTTCAAAATGGCGACTGAGGGACACAGCACCTCGCAGTAGCTGAAGTAAATAAAATTTAAATACTGAGAAAGCAGTGTCTAAATCAACAAAATAAATACATACCAGGAACCAAAACACATCCTGGTACCTCGGCGGAACCCTGAACTTGAACAAGAAGAACAAAGATCGGACACGGGACCTGCTACAGATACAATCTGACCGCGGACCGGAACGCTGAGCCGCGGGCTGCTTTAGCAGCTGTCCAAGGAGCTGCCTGCCCGATATTACCACGGCAAGATAATCCGGGAATAAAAACGGACTTAGGACCGCATCCTAAGCAGCGAGCAGCACCCACCAGAACTCTGTCTGCCCACCAGCGACCGGATCACATCGGCACAGAGACTCACACGGATTCCTGCACCAAGACAGGTACCTGAGGGCGCCCTAGTAACTGGGGTCCTAGCGTGTGCGCAGTCGCAGTCTCAACCCCCCACCACGGGCTCAAGCCTCAGAGCACTCTCCTCGCGCATCCTGCCTGTCCCCTACTAGTAATCAGTGCCTGTACACTGCCCCCCTAAATTGGAGCCTGCTTCTGTGGCTAACCCCTGCCACCTTGCCAGAGCCTACCCTCCAGGCTGCAAAAGCACTGGGAGACCCGGAAATCTCCTTGGGGCACCCCCAGCCTCTACGTCCCGCGGGACGCAGAGACCATTGTTGGACACCGCACACTGGACCCTTGAGCACCTACCCTGCACCCCTGGCCCACCGCGGGGTATTCCCAACCTCCTGGTAGCCAGATGCTTAGTTCTAAGTGAGAACACAGCTCAATACACCTTGGAAGAACATACCAGCAGCAATAGACAGCTGCACCCACTCTCACTAGGGTCCAGTATTAACAGTGCATCCAGCCTGCACTCTTGGAATAGGCAGAGCTCTGGCAGTAAGTGTGGCCACCCAGGAACCAGCATTCATTTGCCCAGGGCACATCGTGGGACCACACCGGCTAGCCCAGCTGGAATTTCCAGAGACACAAGAAAATCCATCGGGCCACAAAATCTGCTCAGGACCTCAGGGGGAAGTTCCAATTACACTTTAGTCACTCTCCACCCCTGCTGTAGGGAAGCACAGGCTGGAGGCGAGGGTGGTGAGTGCAGATGTGCTGACCACAGGTTAGAATTTCGCAGAATCTGTGAACTGTACAGAATCAAATAACAGTGAAACCAGACACCCGGACACATAAACCTAAAGCAGCTAAAGGAGAAAAAGGTGTCCAAACACCCAGAGTGACTTAAGAAGATAAAAATAGAGTACAAAGAAAACTAAGAGACATTGGACGGTATCCTGAAAGCTACCAAGCAATCAGATACGCACATATTATATGGACCTGACCCCATATGCGTAAATAAGGAGGACTGTTTGTTTTACTTTTAATGTGGATGTTATGTTTTCTTTTGCTTTTAAAGTGCTTTTGTTTTAGTATGGTTATTGCTGTTTTCTTTTTTTTTTCTTTTTTTTTCTTCTTTTAATCCAAACTTCTCTTACTTTAACTTGTTGTTTTATATATATATACATTGGATAGTTTGCCTTATTTTTTTATTTCACACGGCTGCTAGTTCCTTTTATTTTATTCCTCTTCCTTTTTCCTCTTTCTTCCTCTTTCCTTCCTTTTCTTTCATTCTCCTCCTTTGATTGGTTTACCTTCCTTTTTCTTGGATGACATAATAGTCTTGGTATCTTGTGGGGATTCTTTTTTTTTTTTTTTTTTTATGTCTGTCTGCTCCTACCAGCATCCCTATTTACAAACCTTCCCACACTAACCTACATACATTTCTCCCCCAAAACATTTCCCCATAATATACCTCATGGCTTAAAACTCAAAGTATTTTTTATATCCATAACTACTCTACTAACAACAAGAGTCCTAGTAATTAACTCTCACTCATTCATAGCAAGTTATTACCTTATCATACTTAAAGTTCTTCTCAACCTAACATATCCTCCACCTAATCTGACTCCTTTACCCATCACCCCAGCTCCTCCCACATCACCCACTCTCAACACTGGAAAGGCTCTGCTGACTGGCCGATACCCCTAAACTCCTAATATTAAGATTTGACTAAACACATTACTCACGAACGATGGGTAGAAATCAGAAAAACAGGACAGAGAACACTATAAATATGAGAACCAGGAGTTATGAAGAGACAACAGAAATCACGAATACTGACCTACTAGAAATGCAAGAAGGGGAGTTCAGAATCTTGTTGTTCAATATGATGAAAGGTTTTAAAACAAGTATAGAGGAGGTTAAAGGTGAAATAGAAACACTAAAAAAGAATCAGAAAGAGGTCTGGAATGAAATGAAAGAGGCAATAAGTGAAATGAAGACAGCAATAGAAAGAAACTCTGGAAGATTAGATGAAATGGAAAACAGAATATCAATATTAGAAGACAGTACATCCCAAACCGAAAACACAGTCAGCGATATACAGAAATCTTTACAGCAACAAAACCTAAACATCCAGCAATTATGGGATAATATGAAGCGCCCTAATTTACGGATAATAGGCATTGAGGAAGGGATAGAGGTACAGACCAAGGGCATATGTAATATCTTCAAGGAAATAATCTCAGAGAATTTTCCAAATATGGAAAGAGACTTGAATCTTCAAGTACAGGAGGCATACAGAACTCCACTGAGACAGGACCAAAGAAAAACCACTCCACGCCACATAATAACCAAATTGACCAGCATAGAGGCCAAGGAAGGAATCTTAAAAGCAGTGAGAACAAAAGGGCAGGTGACATATAGAGGCAAAACAATAAGAATCACCCCAGACTATACAACCCAGGTCAGGAATGCTAGGAGAGACTGGTACGACGTGATTCAGACCCTGGAAGAAAATAACTTCCAGCCCAAATTAATCTATCCAGCAAAACTACTATTCAAGATCAATGGGGAAGTCAAAGTCTTTCAGGATAAACAGAATCTCAAAAAATTCATGAATTCAAAGCCAACACTAGAGAAAATTCTTAAAGAAATAAATCATAAGGAAGAAAAAAGAAGCAGACTCCAGAATCAGAGAAGAGAGGAAGTTAATAAGTGGGCCATTTAAGTAAATAAGAAAGATCACAACACCCAAGAGTAGACAGAACACAAAATGGCAGAAAACAAAAAGCATATTTCAATAATATCACTTAATGTCAAAGGACTTAACTCACCAATCAAAAGACATACACTGGCAATGTGGATTAGGAAACATAATCCAAACATATGCTGTCTGCAAGAAACTCACCTCACAGCCAAAGACATTCACAGGCTGAAGGTGAAAGGATGGAAAAAGATATACCATGCCACCAGTGACCGAAAAAGAGCAGGGGTAGCAACCCTGATATCCAACAAAACAGACTTTAAAATAAAACACATCAAAAGAGACAAATCAGGGCACTTCCTTTTATTAAAAGGAACAATACACCAAGAAGATATAATGATAGTAAATATTTATGCCCCAAATGTGGGTGCAACCACATTCGTAAAACAAACCCTTCTGGACATAAGATCCCAAGTAGACCCAAATACAATAATTCTGGGAGACTTTAATACGCCTCTCACACCACTGGATCGATCTTCGAGGCAAAAGATGAGTAACGATGCTTTAGAACTAAAGGAAACCATAAACCAAATGGACCTAATAGACGTTTTCAGAGTAATTCAACCAGGAACTACAGAATACACTTTCTTCTCAGCAGCCCATGGAACCTTCTCCAAAATAGATCACATCCTGGGACACAAAGAAAATACCAGCAAATTCAAAAAATGTAATATAATCCCATGCATCTTTTCAGACCACAATGGAATAAAAGTAGAAATCAACAACAGGAAACTCGAAAGAAAGTATTCAAATTCATGGAGAATGAATGATACACTACTAAATGACGAATGGGTAAGAGCAGAATTTAGGGAAGAAATAAAGAAATTTATGGAAACAAACGAAAACAGAGACACAACCTACCAAAACCTATGGGACACCATGAAGGCAGTACTAAGAGGAAAGTTTATCGCATTGAGTGCCCACATAAAAAGGATAGAGAACCACCAAGTAAAGAACCTAATGACACAACTCAAGGATCTAGAAATTCTGCAACAATCCATTCCCAAAGCCAGCAGAAGACGAGAAATCATCAAAATTAGAGCAGAAATAAATGAAATAGAGAACAAAAAAACAATTCAAAGAATCAATAAAACAAAAAGCTGGTTCTTTGAAAAGATTAATAGAATTGATAAACCCCTGGCCAACCTAACCAAAAGAAAAAGAGAATCAACTCAAATTACCAAAATTAGAAATGAAAAAGGAGATATCACCACTGATAGTGAAGAAATTCAAAACATTATCAGAAACTACTTTAAAAATTTATACTCCAATAGATTTGAAAACCTGGATGAAATTGACAGATTTCTAAACACAGTTAACCTTCCTACACTCAACCAAGAGGACATAGCAAGCCTAAACCAACCAATAACAACCAAAGAAATAGAAACGGCAATAAAAATTCTTCCACCAAAGAAAAGCCCAGGCCCAGATGGGTTCCCAGCTGAATTCTACAAAACCTTCAGTGAACAACTAATACCAATACTTCATAACACGTTCCGGGAAATTGAAAGAGATGGAACTCTTCCAAATTCCTTCTATGAGGCCAGTATCACATTAATCCCCAAACCAAATAAAGATACCTCAAGAAAGGAAAACTACAGACCAATATCCTTAATGAACATAGATGCAAAAATTCTAAACAAAATACTAGCTATACGCATTCAAAACTATATCAAGAGAATAATTCATCACGACCAAGTCGGTTTCATCCCAGAAAAACAAGGCTGGTTCAACACACGCAAATCAATACATGTTATTCACCACATAAATAGAACCAAGAACAAAAACCACATCATCATAGCAATAGATGCTGAAAAAGCATTTGACAAAATCCAACACCCATTTATGTTAAAAACACTGCAAAAAATTGGGATAGAAGGAAAGTACTTCAACATCATCAAGGCAATATACTGCAAACCCAAAGCCAACATTATATTGAATGGGGAAAAACTGCAAGAATTTCCGCTACAGTCAGGAACAAGACAAGGATGCCCACTTTCACCTCTCCTTTTCAATATAGTCCTTGAGACTCTTGCTGCAGCAATCAGACAAGAGAAGGAAATCAAAGGAATCCACATAGGAAGAGAGGAAGTGAAATTATCCTTATTCGCAGATGACATGATCCTTTATCTGGAAGACCCAAAGAACTCAACAAAAAGACTTCTGGAGCTGATCGACAAATTCGGCAAAGTCGCAGGTTACAAAATCAACCTAAAGAAATCAGTGGCCTTTCTTTATGCCAACAACGAATCCACAATGAAGGAAACAAAAACAACAATTCCATTCACTATAACCTCAAAACCAATAAAATACCTAGGAATAAACCTAACCCAAGATGTAAAAGACCTCTACAACAAAAACTATAAAACATTAAAGAAAGAAATAGAAGAAGACCTTGGAAGATGGAAAGATCTCCCATGCTCATGGATAGGCAGAATAAATATCATCAAAATGGCCATTCTGCCAAAACTGATCTATAGGTTCAATGCAATTCCCATTAAAATACCAGTGACATTCTTCAGAGACCTAGAAAAATCAATCATGAACTTCATATGGAGAAAGAAAAGACCTAGAATAGCCAAAGCAATTCTCAATAACAAGAAACACGCAGGAGGCATTACAATCCCAGACTTCAAACTATACTATAGAGCAATAGTAGTAAAAACAGCATGGTACTGGCACAAAAACAGATATACTGACCAGTGGATTAGAATAGAAGATACAGAAACAAACCCACACATCTTTAGTCAATTATTCTTTGACAAAGGGGCCAAACACATACGCTGGAGAAAAGACAGCCTTTTTAACAAGTGGTGCTGGGAGAACTGGCTAACCATTTGTAAAAAGATGAATATAAACCCCTATATCTCACCTAACACAGGAATCAACTCAAGATGGATCAAAGACTTAGAAATTAGACCTGAGACGATGAAGTTAGTAGAGGAGAACATAGGTTCAACACTACAACATATTGGCACAGGCAGTAACTTTCTCAACAAAACCTCCAAAGCTCAGGAAATTAAAGCAAGAATAAACAAGTGGGATAACATTAAACTAAAAAGTTTCTTCTCATCAAAGGAAACTATCAATAACCTAAAGAGGAAGCCTACAGAATGGGAAAGGATCTTTACCAGCCACCATTCTGATAGGGGGCTAATATCCAGAGTATACAAAGAGCTCAAAAGGCTCTACACCAACAAAACAAACAACCCAATCAAGAAATGGGCAAATGAACTAAATAGACACTTCACAAAAGAAGAGATACAAAGGGCTAATAGATACATGAAAAGATGTTCTTCATCACTGGCCATCAGGGAGATGCAAATCAAAACTACACTGAGATTTCATCTAACCCCAGTGAGAGTAGCAAGCATAAAGAAATCAAACAACAACAAATGCTGGCGAGGATGTGGGGAAAGAGGAACTCTTTTACACTGTTGGTGGGAGTGCAAACTAGTTCAGCCACTATGGAGATCTGTGTGGAGATTCCTAAGAAAGGTGGGAATAGATCCACCATATGATCCAGCTATACCACTCCTGGGTATCTTTCCAAAAGGGTTGAATTCAGAGAAATACAGCAACATATGCATACCTATGTTCATAGCAGCACAATTTGTAATAGCCAAAATATGGATCCAACCCAGATCACCATCAACAGATGAATGGATAGCAAAACTGTGGGAAATACACACAATGGAATTCTATTCAGCCATAAAGAAGAACAAAATTTTATCATTTGCAAGAAGATGGAAAGCCCTGGAAAGCATCATGTTAAGTGAGATCAGCCAAGCACAGAAGGAGAAGATACACATGTTTCCTCTAATATGCCCAAACTAGAAAACACAAAGGATACCAGTAGGACCCCAGATATTAGAGGGGAAATACTAGCTAAGTTTTAATGGAAAGATAGGAGAGGAGAAAGGCCGATCTTGATTAAGGAGCATCTTCACCTGAACATGTGTAAAATTATGAATAAGACATGGTTAACCTGGCCAACCATTGGTGGGGGGGGGAGAAAACGGGGGCGGGGGGGAGAGGGCACCAAATATAGTGTAAATGTATACTATTTATGTTCAATAAAAAAAAAATTGTTAAAAAAAATGAATGGCAACAAAAACAAAAAAAAATAAAATGTTTGTCACAAAGATGGATAGAGTTTTTCAAGTACTTAGATCAAATTATGTGAGGAAAATTATATTTTTATTTTTATTGTTTTTCTTTCTGGTCTTGGGATGGAACCCATGGGCATTCAACCTTTTGAGATACACCTCTGCCTTATTTTTTATTCTTTATTTTGAAATAGGGTCTCACTAAGTTGCAGAGGTCCTCACTAAGTAGCTGAATTTTTCTTCAAACCGTGATTCTCAGGTCTCAGTCTCCTGAATGTTGGGATTAAAAGTGAGCACCACCATGCCCAGCTCATATTTTAAATGTTTAAATTGTTAAATCAAGTATTCACAATTTATGCTAAATAGATTTTATATGGGTTATGATGATGATTTTTTTTGATATTTTAAGAACTATTAGTCTTTATTGTTAGCATACAACATTTTTCTCAAATTATATTTACAATGAACATAAAATTTAGGCTAAATTTGTAGAGTTTAAATTATTTCACTCTTTCTTAAAACATTGTCCAGGCAGTTAATTTTTTAAGCTGAACATAGGAAATATGTTACTGTTACTAAATGCAAATTTTCAAAAGAGCTATCACAAAGTCATAGATGTACAATAAAAATCATCCAAGAAATCTGGTGTATCACATGTAATCCCAGTATTTGAGAGACAGAGGCAGGAGGATCACAGATTCAAAGGCAGCCTCACAACTTAATGAGGCCCTCAGCAACTTAGTAAGACCCTGTTTCAAAATAAAAAATACAATAGGGCTGAGGATTTAGCTTGGAGGTAGAATGTTTCTGGGTTTAATCCCTAGTATGACCACAAAAAATCACCAAAATTATTAAAATTTGAACCACATTACAAAGAGTCACTAACATATTTAAACGTTTAGTAACTAATATAATAATATACATTATCATTTTGGTATGTTTTCCAAGTTTGAGGATAAAATGAACTCTGTGTGTGTGTGTGTGTGTGTGTGTGTGTGTGTGTGTGTGTTTCTGTGTTTGTTAGTTGATTGAGCACAGGGGCATTCTACCTCTGAGCTATACTCTAAGCTATTTTTATTTATTTTATTTTTTATTTTTTAATAATTCGCTTTTATTGGTCCATTGTAGGCTTACATGATAATGTAAATGATGTTGATGATGACATACATGCATATAGCACTTGGTGCCCACCCTCATCTCCCCATTTCTCCCTTCCCAATACAGAGTACTGAGATGGATGTTGGTATATTCACATATGTACACATAATCGATGGTAGTATTTTCATTACTGAACCTCAGTCTTTCTCCTCCTTTTCCCTTAGTCCCCTCCCAGGCTCCACTGAGGATTCTCCTTTATTATCTGGAGTCCCTCTGGCATCCCAATTACTCCATAGCTTCTGCATATGATAGAAAACATATAACCCTTCACTTTCTGTGACTGCCTAATCTCACTTAACATAAAGTTCTCTTTATGCAAATGACATAATTTTGTTCTTTTTTTATTGCTGAGGAGAATTATATTGAGTGTATTTACCATAGTTTCGTAAAGTCCTGGAGAGCATTATGTTAATTGAGATCAGCCAAGCACAGAAAGAGAAGGTACATATGTTTCCTCTAATATGCCCAAACTAGGGAATGTAGTGGATACCAGTGGTACTCTAGGTAATGGAGGGGAAATACCAGAAAAGCTTGAATGGAAAGATAAGGGAGGAGGAAGACTGAACTTGATTATTGAGGGTCTACATCCGAATATGTGTAAAATTATGAATATGGCGTGGTTACCCTGGACAATCTTTGGTGGGAGGGGAGAAGGGAAACAGGGGAGGGGGGAGAGGGCACCAAGTATAGTTTAAATATATATGATTTATGTTCAATAAAAATTAATATATATATATATATATATATATATATATATATATGAAAGAAAACTAAAAAAATAATAATAAAGAAAAGAAAAGAAAATCAGGAATGGCTCCACCATATGACCCAGATATAACATCCCTGGATTTTTTTCCAAAGATGTTGAAACCAGAGAACTACAATAATATATGCATATCCATTTCACAGAGGACAAATTATAGAACTAATCTAGGTGACCTTCAACAATGATGATGAATTTTAAAATATATTAGAAGATGAATGTATTGATATGGAAAGACATGAATGGTCTATTTTAAGGGATAAAAACTAAGAAAGTTAAATAAAGCATTCTTGCTGTTTAAAAAGGTAATGTCATATTTTGCTATTGTTGTTGTTGTTGTTGTTGTTGTTGTTGTTTTTGCAGTGTTGTGTAGGAAACCCAGGGGCCTTCTACCTCTTAGGTATACTCCCAGACCTATTTTATATTTTATTTGGAAACAGGATCTCACTAAAGTGCTGATAGCCTCACTAAGAAGCTGAGACTGTCTTTGAACCTGTGCAATCCTCCTGTCTCAGCCTCCCAAATACTGGGATTACAAACTTGTTTCACCACAGCCATTGGGAATGACCTTTAAAGGCTACCTATATATTTGTAGACAGTGGTATTTTCCTGAATTGAGCTATGAAGTATGTGTGCTCTCCCTCTAGTGGTCACATTTGGAGGAATACAGTGGGAGTCAGCAAGAGTTAGGGGCTGTGCATGTACATTCACACATACTTTAGTGCCTTTGTGGCTTCTTATCTGATCTGTTTCTGAGTAGTCTCAAGGCTGCATTTTAGCCTTTTCTGTGAATTGAGGGAGCAGCTAGAAATAAGAGCTTCAAAGATCCTTAACCTCTTTAGAAAAATCTTTTCTGTCTTTTTTTTTTTTTTTTAATCTGTGAAGGTTTTAAATTATGGTCACATAATTTACAAATTTGAGCTGATGGCGTTATCTCCTCTAGTTAAATTATTCCATACAATGAGTTGGCAAAACACCACTATCAATTACACAGAACAGTTGTTTCACAGTTTTGTGTTTTAGAATGGCTAATTAAAGACAAACCTGAATTATAACATAGGCTGACTTAGAAATAATTCAAAAGTAAACTTTAACTTTGTATTGTAGCATGATGACTTTTAAAAACACCTGAACTTACAGATCAACTATAAAATGTGAGAAGCGCTAAATACTTTTATTTAAGTTTATACATAAACCACATTAAAATTCCTTTCTATAGGTAAAATGTGGCATTTTGGATACAGGGAATTCTAATTAAATTGTTATAGTTAAATATAAATCAGACATTGATTCCTTATTTTCAGCCATTGGATTTAAGAGACTGAAGCACAAAGTGAATGAAAGTCAAGTCTTGCATGGTTCTGAGAGTAAAGGTGTTTCTTCAGTATTTTAAACATATTGACAGAACCAGTTAAATAAATCTAAATATAAAACCAAGTTGTTTTTTTTTTCAAAATGGCGACTGAGGAACACAGCACTTCTCAGTAGCTGAAACAAATAAATTTAAATACTTAGAAAGCAGTGTCTTAATAAACAAAATAAATACATACAAAGAACCAAAACACATCCAAGTACCTCGGCAGAACCCTGAACTTGAAGAAGAACAAAGATCAGACACGGGACCTGCTGCAGATACAATCGGAACGCTGATCAGAACGCCGATCGGCGGCTGCCTTTGCAGATGCCCAAGGAACTGCCTGCCCGATATTACCACGGCAAGATAATCCGGGACTAAAAACGGACTTAGGACCACATCTTAAGCAGCGAGCAGCCCCACATCAGAATTCTGTGTGCCCACCAGTGACCTGATCACAACTGCATAGAGACTCACACGGATTCCTGCACCAAGTCAGGTACCTGAGGGCACCCTGGTAAGTTGGGGTCCTAGTGTGTGTGCAGCCTCAACCCCCCAGCACGGGCCCAAGCCTCAGAACCTAGCACTCTCCTTGCGCACTTGCCTGCGCCACGGTCCCCTGCTAGTAGTCAGTGCCGGTACCACTGCCACCCCTAAATTGGAGCCTGCTTGTGTGTCAACCCCTGACACCTTGCCAGAGCCTGCCTTCCAGGCTGCGAAAGCCCTGTGTGACCCAGAAATCTCCTTGGGGCACCCCCAGCTTCTACGTACTGCGGGAGGCAGAGACCATTGCTGGACATCACGCACTGGACCCTTGAGCACCTACCCTGCACCCCTGGCCCACCGCTGGGTTTTCCCACCCTCCTGGTAGCCAGATGCTTAGTTCTAAGCGAGAACACAGCTCAATACACCTTGGAAGAGCATACCAGCAGCAATAGACAGCAGCATCCACTCTCACATGGGTCCAGTATTAGCAGCGCATCCAGCCTGCACTCTCGGAATAGGCAGAGCTCAGGCAGTAAGTGTGGGCATCCAGGAACCAGTATCCATTTGCCCAGGGTACATCTTGGGACCACACCGGCTAGCCCATCTGGAATTTCCAGAGACACAAGAAAATCCATCGGGCCACAATATCTGCACAGGACCTCAGGGGGAGGTTCCAATTATACTTTGGTCATTATCCACCCCTGCTGTAGGGAAGCACAGGCAGGAGGCTAGGGTGGTGAGTGCAGTGGTGCTGACCAAAGGTTAGAATTTCGCAGAACCTGTGAATTGTACAGAATCAAATAACAGTGAAACCAGACATCCGGACACATAAACCTAAAGTAGCTAAAGGAGAGAAAGGTGTCCAAACACCCAGAGTGACCTAAGAAGATAAAAATAGAGTACAAAGAAAACTAAGAGACATTGGATGGTATTCTGAAAGCTACCAAAGCAATCAGATACACACATATTATATGGACCTGACCCCATATACGTAAATAAGGAGGACTGTTTGTTTTACTTTTAATTTGGATGTTTTGTTTTATTTTGCTTTTACAGTGCTTTTGTTTTGGTATGGTTATTGCTGTTTTATTTTTTTTCTTTTAACCCACACTTCTTTTACTCTAACTTGTTGTAATATATATATATATATATATATATATATATATATATATATATATACACACACACACACACATTGGATAGTTTGCCTTATTTTTTTATTTCATACAGCTGCTAGTTCCTTTTATTTTATTCTTGTTCTTTTTTCCTCTTTCTTCCTCTTTCCATCCTTTTTTTTTCATTCTCCTCCTTTGATTGGTTTTCCTTCCTTTTTCTTGGATTACATAATAGTCTTGGTATCTTGTGTGGATTCTTTTTTTTTTATGTCTGTCTGCTCCTTTCATCATCCCTATTTACAAACCTTCCCACACTAACCTACATAATTTTCTCCCCCAAAACTTTTCCCCATAATATACCTCTTGGTTTAATACTCAAAGTATTTCTTATATCCATAATTACTCTACTAATGACCAAGAGTCCTAGTAGTTAACTCTCTCTCATTCCTAGCAAGTTATTACCTTACCATACTTAAAGTTTTTCGCAACCTAACATATCCTCTACCTAATCCGACTCCTTTACCAATCACCCCAGCTCCTCACACATCACCCGCCCTCAACACTGGAAAGGCTCTGCTGACTAGCCAATACCCCTAAACTCCTAATATTAAGATTTGACTAAGGACATTACTCATGAATGATGGGTAGAAATCATAAAAACTGGACAGAGAATGCTATAAATAAGAGAACCAGGAATTATGAAGAGACAGCAGAAATCACGAATACTGACCTACTAGAAATGCAAGAAGGGCAGTTCAGAATCTTGTTGGTCAATATGATGAAAGTATTTAAAACAAGTATAGAGGAAGTTAAAGGTGAACTAGAAACACTAAAAAAGAATCAGAAAGAGGTCTGGAATGAAATGAAAGAGGCAATAAGTGAAATGAAGATAGCAATAGAAAGAAATTCTGGAATATTAGATGAAATGGAAAACAGAATATCAACATTAGAAGACAGTACATCCCAAACCAAAAACACAGTCAGCGATATACAGAAATCTCTACAGCAACAAAACCTAAACATCCAGCAATTATGGGATAATATGAAGCGCCCTAATTTATGGATAATAGGCATCGAGGAAGGGATAGAGGTACAGACCAAGGGCATCTGTAATATCTTCAAGGAAATAATCTCAGAGAATTTTCCAAATATGGAAAGAGACTTGAATCTTCAAGTCCAGGAGGCATACAGAACTCCACTGAGACAGGACCAAAGAAAAACCACTCCACGCCACATAATAACCAAATTGAACAGCATAGAGGCCAAGGAAGGAATCTTAAAAGCAGTGAGAACAAAAGGACGGGTCACATATAGAGGCAAAACAATAAGAATCACCCCAGACTATACAACCCAAGTCAGGAATGTTAGGAGAGACTGGTACTATGGGATTCAGACCCTGGAAGAAAATAACTTCCAACCAAGGCTCATCTATCCAGCAAAAGTATTATTCAAGATCAATGGGGAATTCAAAGTCTTTCAGGATAAATAGAATCTCAAAAAATTCATGAATTCAAAGCCAACACTAGAGAAAATTCTTAAAGAAATAAATCATAAGGAAGAAAAAAGAAGCAGACTTCAGAATCAGAGAAGAGAGGGAGTTAATAAGTGGGCCATTTAAGTAAAGAAGAAAGATCACACCACCCAAGAGTAGACAGATCGCAAAATGGCAGAAAACAAAAATCATATTTCAATAATATCTCTTAATGTAAAAGGACAACTCACCAATCAAAAGACATAGACTGGCAATGTGGATTAGGAAACATAATTCAAATATATGCTGTCTGAAAGAAACTCACCTCACAGCCAAAGACATTCACAGGCTGAAGGTGAAAGGATGGAAAAAGATATACCATGCCACCAGTGACCAAAAAAGAGCAGGGGTAGCAACCCTGATATCCAACAAAACAGACTTTAAACAAAAATACATCAAAAGAGACAAATCAGGGCACTTCCTTTTATTAAAAGGAACAATACACCAAGAAGATATAATGATAGTAAATATTTATGCCCCAAATATGGGTGCAACCACATTTTTAAAACAAACCCTTCTGGACATAAGATCCCAAGTAGACCAAATACAATAATTCTGGGAGACTTTAATACACCTCTCACACCACTGGATCGATCTTCAAGGCAAAAGATGAGTAAAGATGCTTTAGAACTAAAGGAAACCATAAACCAAATGGACCTAATAGACATTTTCAGAGTATTTCAACCAGGAACTACAGAATACACTTTCTTCTCAGCAGCCCATGGAACCTTCTCCAAAATAGATCACATCCTGGGACACAAAGAAAATACCAGTAATTCAAAAAATGTGATATAATTCCATGCATCTTTTCAGACCACAATGGAATAAAAGTAGAAATCAACAACAGGAAACTCAAAAGGAAGTATTCAAATTCATGGAGAATGAATGATACACTATTGAATGATGAATGGGTAAGAGCAGAAATTAGGGAAGAAATAAAGAAATTTATGGAAACAAACGAAAATAGAGACACAACCTACCAAAACCTATGGGACACCATGAAGGCAGTACTAAGAGGAAAGTTTATTGCATTGAGTGCCCACATAAAAAGGACGGAGAACCACCAAGTAAAGAATCTAATGACACAACTCAAGGATCTAGAAATTCTGCAACAGTCTATTCCCAAAGCCAGCAGAAGACAAGAAATCATCAAAATTAGAGCAGAAATAAATGAAATAGAGAACAACAACAAAAAAAAAACAATTCAAAGAATCAATAAAACAAAAAGTTGGTTCTTTGAAAAGATTAATAGAATTGATAAACCCCTGGCCAACCTAACCAAAAGAAAAAGAGAATCAACTCAAATTATCAAAATTAGAAATGAAAAAGTAGATATCACCACAGATAGTGAAGAAATTCAAGATATTATCAGAAACTACTTAAAAAATTTATACTCCAATAGATCTGAAAACCTGGATGAAATTGACAGATTTCTAAGCACAGTTAACCTTCCTACACTCAACCAAGAGGACATAGCAAGCCTAAACCAACCAATAACAACCAAAGAAATAGAAATGGCAATAAAAATTCTTCCACCAAAGAAAACCCCAGGCCCAGATGGGTTCTCAGCTGAATTCTACAAAACCTTCAGTGAACAACTAATACCAATACTTCATACCATTTTCCGGGAAATTGAAAGAGATGGAACTCTTCCAATTTCCTTCTATGAGGCCAGTATCACATTAATCCCCAAACCAAATAAAGATACCTTAAGAAAGGAAAATTACAGACCAATATCCTTAATGAACATAGATGCAAAAATTCTAAACAAAATACTAGCTATATGCATTCAAAACTATATCAAGAGAATAATACACCATGACCAAGTCGGTTTCATCCCAGAAAAACAAGGCTGGTTCAACATACGCAAATCAATACATGTTATTCACCACATAAATAGAACCAAGAACAAAAAACACATCATCATAGCAATAGATGCTGAAAAAGCATTCGGCAAAACCCAACACCCATTTATGTTATGTTTTGTGCTTTTGGGATATTTATTGAGGAAGTTTTTACCTGTGCCTATTGTTGAAATGTTGGTCCTATTATTATTTCAAGTAGCTGCAAAATATCTGGTTTGATTTCCAGGTCTTTGATTCATCTTTAATTGACTTTTATGCTTTTATGCAGCAGAAAAAAGTAGAGTTTATTTCCATTGTTCAGCACATATATCCATTTTTCAAAATCATTTGTTAGGCTATCTTTTTTCAAATGTGTGTTCTGTACCTTTTATAAAAATATATTGGCTCTAAGTGCGAGTATATGTTTCTGAGTCTTCTCTTATGCTCCATTGGTCTATGTGTCTGCTTTTGTGACAGTGTTGTGCTATTTGTTATTACTATGGTCATGTGGTATAGCTTTAAGTCAGTTAACTTGATGCCTCCTTTATGGCTGTTGTTGCTGAGAACTATTTTGGCTATTATAAGATTTTTGTTGTTCTAAATAAATTTAAGGATTTATTTTTCTATATCTGTGACTATTGACCTTGGTATTTTAATGGGAATTGCATTGAATCTTTAGATAACTTTGGAAGAAATGACCATTTAATGATGGCCATAATAATGTTCTGCCTATCCAAGAGTATTAAAGGACCTTCCATTTTCCAAAATCTTCTTCAATTTCTTTGTTCAGTGTTTTATACTTTTCTTTGTAGAGGTCTCTTACTCTCTGATTAGGTTTATTAATATGTATGTAATTTCACAGGGGGATATCATGAGTAAAAATATTCTCTGAATTTCTTTTTTGGTAGATTTAGCGTAGGCATACAGGAAAGCTTGTAATTTTTAAGATCAATTTCATATCCACATATCTTGCTGAATTTGTTGATCAGTTTTAAAAAACTTTTTGGCTAAGTATATTTGGGTGTTCTAAGTATAATATTATGTATGTGCAAATAGAGATATTTTTAGTTTCAGTTTTAGTTATTTTTCAATTTCTGATATTTTTAAATTTGTCTTCTTTTATTTTATTATCTTTCCTAATTGTTCTGGATAGAGTGTTAAGTAGTATATTTAAAAGGAGTGGTGTTGGTGGACAGGTTGTCTTCTTCCTTTTTTAAGATAAACTCTCACACTTTTCTCCATTCAGTAATATGTTGGTTTGGGGTCTATTATATTTTGCCCTTTTCCTTTAAAATTTTGATGCATATTCCTTTGATTTTGATTCTCTGCAGTGTTTCTTTGTATTTTATTATGAGTGGGTGTTAAATTTTTTCAAATGATTTTTCAGCATCTATTGAAATGATCATCTGTACAGCACCATACTCTAGAGATGAAAAGAAAAACAAGAACCTAAAGTGAGTAGTTGCAGATCAACAGGTTATAAGTCATCAGTTTTTTTCTGTGCAAATACCAGCTAAAACTTCCAAAGGCTGAGCTCACCACACCCTCCAGGGATCCAGAGTGAAACTCATCACCAGAAGAGAAACTCACACACTTTCATAGACTGAAAGTGAAAGAATGGAAAAAGGTATATCATGCTAATGGAGTCCAAAAACAGGCAGGAGTAGCAATGCTGATATCCAACAAAACACACTTTAAGCTAAAACACATCAGAAAAAAAAAGCAGACATTTACTTTTATTAAAAGGAACAATCAACCAAGTAGATATAATGATAGTAAATGTATATACCCCAAATATAGGTGCACACACATTTATAAAACAAACCCTCCAGGACATCAGATCTCAAAAATATCCAAATAATATGGGGAGACTTCAACACACCAATGTTCAAGGTAAAATATGAGTAAAGACTTTTCAGAACCATAGAAAACTATAATCCAAATGGACTTAATAGACATGTATATATAAAATATTCTGTATAGAATATTTTAACCAGGAACAGCAGAACACACATTCATCTCAGCATCCCATGGAACAGTCTTTAAAATAGATCACATACTGTGCCAGAAAACAAGGACCAGCAATTTCAAAAGATGAAATATAAGTTCCTGCATCTTTTCAAACCACAATGGAATGAAAGTTGAAATCTACAATAGAAAGACCAAAAAATACTATTTAAATACATGGAGATTGAATGATACACTATTGAAATATGAGTGGATAAAATCAGAAATAAGGGAAAAATAAAGAAATTTCTGGAATTAAATGAAAATAGAGACACAACTTACAAAAATATATGGGACACTTTGAAGGCAGTGTTAAGAGGAAAGTTTATAGCACTGAGTGCCCACATAAGAAGAACAGAGAATCACCAAGTAAACAACCTAATGACACATGACAAGGACATAGAAAGACTGCAAAAACTAACCTCAAAACCATCAGAAAGCAGGAAGTTATTAAAATCAGAGCAGAAATATATAAAATAGAAAACAAAAATAAATTCAAAGAATTAATAAAAAAAGCTGGTGCTTTGAAAAGATTAATGATTGATAAACCTCTGGCCAACCTAACCAAAAGAAAGAAGGAATCAACTCAAGTCATTAAAATCAGAAATGAAAAAGGAGACATCACCACAGACAGTGGGAAAATGCAAATGATTATCATAAACTCTTTTCAAAACTTATACTTCAATAGACTGGTAAACATAGAGCTGGGTGTGGTGGCGCACGCTTGTAATCCCCGTGCTTGGGAGGTGGAGACAGGAGGATCGCGCTCTCTTAAGAGACCCTGTTTCCACATAAAAAAGTTAAAAAATAGGTCTGGGAGTGTAGGCTGTGGGAGTGTATCCCAGAGGTAGAAGGGCTTCCAGGAACCCCAGTACCACCAAAAACCAACCAACCAACCAACCAACCTAACAAACAAAAATTAGACTGGCAAACATGGAAGAAATTGATAGATTTCTAAGCACATAAAACCTGCCTAAATTTAACCAAGAGGATATAGGAAACTTAAACCAACCAATAGCAAGCAAAGAAACAGAAACAGCAGTAAAGATTCTGCCATTAAGGAAAAGCCCAGGTCCTGCCAGGTTTCTAGCAAAATTCTACAAAATCTTCAGTGAAGAAGTAATCCCAATATTTCACAACTTGTTCTGGGAAATTGAAAGAGATGGAATTATCCCAAATTTCTTCTATGAGTCTAGTGTCACATTAATCCCCAAACCAAATAAAGATACCTCAAGAAAATAAAATTACATACCAATATCCTTGATGAACATAGATGCAAAAATTCTAAACAAAATACTATCTAGAGGCACTCAAAGCCATATCAAGAGAATTGTACAGCATGACCAATTCAATTTCATCCCAGAAAAGCAAGGCTGGTTCAATATATGCAAATCAGTACATGTTACTCACCATAAAAATAGAACTGAGAACAAAAGCCATATGAATACAATGAATTGAATTCATGAATACATTAATACCATATAAATAGCCATATCAATATATACTGAAAAAGTATTAGACAAAATCCAACATCCATTCATGTTTAAAACACTGCAGAAAATTGGAATAGAAGGAACATATTTCAAAATCATTAAGGCAATATACTGTGAACCCAAAGCCAACATAATTTTTAATGGGGAAAAACTGTAAGAATTTCTTCTAAAATCAGGAACAAGACAAGGCTGCCTACTATCACCACTCCTTTTCAATATAATTTGTGAGATTCTTGCTACAGCAAAAGAGAAGGAAATCAAAGAAATTCAAATAGGAAGAGTAAACTATTTTTATTTGAAGAGGACATGATTCTTTATCTAAAAGACTAAAAGAACTCAACCAAAAGACTGATTAACCAATTCAGCAAATTTGCAGGATACAAAATCAATGGAAAGAAATCAGTTGCTTTTCTGGATGCCAACAATGAATCTACAATGAAAGTAATAAAGAAAACAGTTCCATTCACTATAACCTCAAAACCAATAAAATACCTAGTAATAAACCTAACCAAAGGTATAAAAGACCTCTACAAAAAAGTATAAAACATCAAAGAAAGAAATTGAAAAAAATCTTGGCTTCTCTGGACACCCATGGTTACCTGTCTGCCCTGTTCTGGGTTTCTGGAGGGCTTGCAGTTCCACTGCAGGTGCCAATTCTGGTGAGTCTATGGGTGTTTGGCTGGGGCACTGCTCACTGCTTAAGCTGATGGAGCTCTGTGGCCACTTTCAAGCACTTGAATCATTTTTATGAATTTCTTGGAGCTGCTGCACTGATGTCAGCCATAGCAGGGAATCGCGGTTTGTGTCTATAGCCCAAGATGGTGCTGGCAGCTACTCCACATCTGCAGCATGTCTGTAATTATTTGTGCTTTCTGCAGTGTATCTAACAGTTCAGAATTACTGGATACATTTTGCCATGGTTCCTGTTTCTGTTTTGGTTCAAAAGTTGTATTTCTTTTGCTTGCCATGACATTGCCTTCTTAGTAATTGAACTTTATTTGTTTCAGCTACTGACATGTGCTGCGTCCCACAGTTGCCATTATTTTTCTCTAAAGACAGCCTTTTCAACAAATGAGAAAGAAAAAAATTGAAATCATTTGTAGAAAGATGTAACTAATTTCTGACCTCTCACCTTATATAGGAATCAACTCCAGATGAATGACTTATAAATTAGACTAGAGACTATGAAGTTATTAGAGGAGGGCATAGGCTTAACACTTCAACATATAGGCACAGGCAGCAACTTTCTCAACAAGACCTCCAAAGTGCAGAAACTTAAAGCAAGAATTAACAAGTAGGATGACATCAAACCAAAAAGTTTCTGCTCATCAAAGGAGACCACCAAAAACCTAAAGAGAAAGCCTACAGAATGGGAGAAAAATTTTTACCAGCCACCACTCTGATAGAGGGATAATATCTAGAATATACAAAGAGATAAAAAAAACTCTACACTAGCAAAACAAATAACTCAATCAAGAAATGGGCCCTTGGATTGAATAAACATTTAACAAAATATTAGATACAAATGGCAAATAGATACATAAAAATGTTCGACATCATTACCATCAGGGAGATGCAAAGCAAAACTACACTGAGATTCCATTTAACCCCAGTCATAGTGGCAAGCAAAAAAAAAAAAAAATCAAATAATAGCAAAAGTTGGCAAGGATGTGAGGAAAGAGGAACTCGGTTACAATGTTGTTGGGAGTGCAAACTAGTTCAGCCTCTATGGAGATCAGTGTGAAGATTCCTTAGAATACTCAAATAGCTCCATCATGTGATCCAGCTCTATCACTCCTGGATATTTTTCCAAAAGGGTTAAAATCAGAGAATTACAGTAACATATGCATACACATGTTCACAGAAGCACAATTTGTAATAGCCAAAATATGGAATCAACCTAGGTCTTCATTAACAGATGAATGGATTTCAAAATTATGGGAAATACACACAATGGAATTCTACTCAGCTATAAAGAAAAACAAAATCATGTAATTCTCAAAAAGATGGAAAGACTTGGAGAACATTAAGCTAATTGAGATCAGCCAAGCACAGAACGAAAAGGGACATACATTTTTTCTACTATGCTCAAACTAGGGACTATTAGGAATACCAGATGGCCTCCAGATAATGGATGCAAAACCTCAGCAAAGCTTCCATTAGAAGGTTAGGAAAGGAAGAAGGGTGAAGTTGATTAATGGAGCAGCTACATCCAAATATATGTAAAAGTCTGAATATAGCATGGCTAACCTGAATACTTATTGTTTGGAGAATGGGAAGGGAAAGTGGCGGGGTGGGGGGAACACCAAGCACAGTCTGAATATATGCTATTTTTAATATAATTTACATAGAATAATAAATAGATAAATAAATAATCATTTGATTTATATTTTTATTTCTGTTTATGTGGTGAGTTATTTTTCCTATGTGTAATCAGACACGGATCCCTGGGATGAACCTGACTTGCTTATGTTGTATAATTTCCTTGATGTTGATTTGAATCTGTGTTGCTAGTATTTTGTTTAAAATGTTTGCATTTAATTTCATCAATGATATAGGCCTATAATTTTATTTTTGAGCTATTTTTATTTGGTTTGGGTATTGATGTAATGTTGGCTTTGTAGAATGCATTTGGAGAAAGATTCCTCTTTCTTTTTATTTCATAAAATAGATTGAGAAGCATTGAGATTAGATATTTTATAAATATAAATTTTGGCCTTTAAACTTTCTGTACCTGAGTTTTTGTTTGACGATAGGCTCTTTATTTCTATTTCAATCTCTTTGCTTGCTACTGGTCAGTTTAAATTTTCTGTATTTTCTTTTTTCAATTTATGAAGGTTGTATGTGTCTAGAAATTTGTCAATATCTTCCAGGTTTTCTGTTTTGTTGGAGTAGTTCTTTAAAGTTCATTAAAAGAGATTATGGAGATGTCTGATAATATCACATTTTTTATATCTTAATTTAGTAATTTGGGTTGCTTCTCTTTTTTTAGATTACTTGGATTGTTTTAGAAACCTGCTTTGGTATTGTTGATTTTTAATTTTGTTTTGATCTCTTTTTTGTTTATTTTCTACTCTGATTTAATGACTTTCTGTTTTCTATTGGCTTTGGCTTTGGGATTAGACTGTTCCTGTTTTCAAAGGCTTTGAAATGTGTCATTAGGTTAATTATTTTTTGTGGATTTTTTTTTTTTTGGTCCTTCTTATATAAGCACTGAGAACTATAAATTTCCCTCTAAATTCTGCCTTCAAAGTTCTCAGGTAATTTGATGTTAGTTCTCTATTTTTGTTTGTTTCTAGAAAAATTTGTAACTTCTCTTTCTTCTTCTGACCCATTCCTCATTTATCAGTGTGGTGTCCTATGTTTATAAAGTTCCCTGGGTCTTCATATAGCTGATTTTCAGTATCATTCCATTATTGTTTGGAAAGATGCAGGGAGTTTTGTCACATTTTTTTAAAAAAATTATTTTTTGTGGCATCTGAGAATGAATTCCGGGCCTTTCTACCCCTGAGCTACACACCCAACCCTATTTTATTCTTTATTTTTGAAACAGGGTCTCACTAATTTGGGGAAGGCCTCATTAAATAGCTGAGGCTGGCCATGAACCTGTGGTCCTCTTGCATTAGCCTACTATGTACTGCTATTAAAAGCATGTACCACCATGCCCGTAGTTATGTCCTTTTTAAAAATTCACTAGTGCTTGCTTTGTGGCCCAGAAAATGGTCTGTTTTGGAGAAGGTTTGTAAGTAGCTGAAAAAATGTGAATTAACCTACAATTGGGTGGAATATCTTGTATGCATCTAGTAGGTCTATTTGGTATATGGTGTTCCTTTGTTCTGAATGAATCATCATACTGACCTTTTGTCTAGAAGATCAATCTAGTGTGTGAGAGGAGCATTGAATTCTCACAATATTATTATTGTGTTGGGATATATGTGAAATTTACTTTCATAAAGAATTTGTTTTTATGAAAATGGTTCCACTGAAGCTTAGAGAATAAGTGTTAACTTCCAATATATTCTTTTGTTGGATTGTTTCTCTTACCAGTAAAAAATGACCTGCTTTTTATTTTCTATTAAGTTTATGCTTAAAGTCTATCTTGTCTGATATAGAAGTTTCTACCTATCTGCTTTTGAATATTATTGGCATAGATTACCTTGCTCTGATCTTTTCATCTTTATTTTATGAGTATTTTGACTAGAAAGGTGCATTTATACAGGCAGCATATAAATAGATTATGATTTATCCATTTGTCACCAATGAATTTTGATTGGAAAGTTGAGGCCATTATTCAGTGTGACTCTTGAGAAAATTTTAATTCCAAACATTTTGAGTTGTAACTTCCATTTGAGTTAGTCTTTGTTCTTCTTTCCTAAGTTATTCATTTGATGGAACATAGTTTCTCTAGTTACGGTGTATTTTTATTCCTTCTTAGTAATTTTTTCTTTGACTATTTTCTTCAATGTTGTAAATTTTTTGTGTGAATGGCACTAGAAATGGAACCCAGAGGCGTTTTACCTCTGAGATCAATCCCCAGCCATATTTTTTATTATTATTATTATTATTATTATTATTATTAATTTGGAAACAGGATCTCACTGAGTTGCAAAGGGCCTTACTAAGTAGCTGAAGCTGGCCTCGAACTGCCATCCTCCTGTTTTAGCCTTCCTAATGTTGGGATTACAAACCTGGGCCACACCACCCAGCATTCCAATTCTGTTTTAAAGTTGAATTGTTTCATTTTCAAATGGTCAAGGAAGATTTTTATTTTCCCATCAGATTTGATAAATATTTTTGCTGGGTAGAGTAGCCTTGGATGATATTTATTTTCTTTCAGATTTTGTAATATGTCACTCTAGGCCCCCCTGGCTTTCATGACTTTGTTTGAGAAATAGGCAGCAATTATTTTTTGTTTGCTTATGAATGTAACTTGGCCTTTTATTCTTGTTGCTTTAAGATTCTCTCCCTGACCTCTACATCAATTTGATTAATATGTGACTTGGTGAATCTTTTCTCTGATCCTCTCTAATTGTGGTGCTATATGTTTCCTGTATCCCTATGAGGACTGGTCTCCCATATAAACAGACCAAAAAATCATGTTAATGAAGGCAATGCTGGAGATATGCCACCCTCATATGCAATAAGATTATTTCAAAACCATGAAAACTTTAATGGTAATTAACCCCAAGTAATTCTGATGAAGAAAGGGATGTTTATTTTTATTTTTTATTTTATTTTATTTTTTTAATTTATTTTTTATTTTTTATTTTATTTATTTTTTATATATTTATTTTTTAAATTGGTGCATTGTAGTCATATATCGATCACATTGGAGTACAATACTTGAGAGGATATACAAGCACACATCATCCAATTAACCCTCCTCCAGCCCCCATCCCATTCCCTCCCTCTCCCTCCATCGCACGCTTCTTTGGTGATTTACTTTGATACATTTGTTTATGTACCTCCTGCGTTTTAAAGAGGCTCCGTCCTCCAGTATTACATACCCTCTGATTGGTCACATTAGTTGCTTCACTATAGGGCCCTTTCTATAGCTCAACCTCTTCCTGTTGCCCTTTTCCTCCTAGTTATTGCTGATTAAGAGAAGCGTCTGATTTATATTTTCTGTGATATTTCTCTGTGCATGCTGCGTTGCAAGTACCGATCCCACTCTTGATGGTCCCAGTAGTTGCCTGGCTACTCAGTGGACTGATCCAGACCTCGCTGGCTCAAGCAGCGGCCTTGCCTCATGGGAGGCCCCAGTTCTGGTCTTGCTGGCCCTGCACCGGTCTAAACCCTAAACTGGCTTTGGTCCCAGCCTTGGAGGCCGCAGGAGTGAACTTGCCTCACGCCAGGTTCCGATGCTGGCCATTGGCCCCTGCACCGGTCTAACCCCTTGGCAGGATTCCAATCCCGGCCTCGGAGGCCCCAGCACTGGCCTAGCCTCACGGCAGGCTCCAATGCCAGCCTCGTTGGCCCCAGCACCGGCCTAACCCCTCTTCAGGTTCCGTTCCCGGGTTAGGAGGCCCCAGGACTGGCCATGTCTCACGCAGGCTCCTATGCTGGCCTCACCTCTCATGGCAGGCTCCAATGCCAGCCTCGCTGGCCCGAGCACCGGCCTAACCCCTCTGCAGGCTCTTATCCTGACCTTGGAGGCCCCAGTACCAGCCTTGCCTCAAGGAAGGCTCCAATCCCGGCCTCGGAGGCCTCAGCACCGGCCTTGCCTCACGGCAGGCTCCAATGCCGGCCTTGCTGGCCCCAGCATCGGCCTCACCCCTCAGCAGGCTCCAATCCTGGGCTCGGAGGCCCCAGTAACGGCCGTGCCTCATGGCAGGCGCCGATGCCGGCCTCCTGGCCCCAGCACCGGCCTAACCCCTCGGGCGGCTCAGATACTGGCCTCGGGGGTCCCAGCACCGGCCATGCCTCATGGCAGACAGCGGTGCCGGCCTCACTGGCTCCAGCACCGGCCTAACCCCTCAGCAGGCGCTTATCCTGGCCTAGGATGCCCCAGTATCGGCCTTGCTTCACGGCAGACTCCGATGCTGGCATCACTGGCCCCAGCAGCAGGCTCTTATCCTGGCCTCGAAGCCCCAGTACCGGCCTTGCCTCAAGGCAGGCTCCGATGCCGGCCTCGTTGGCCCCAGCACCGGCTTAACCCCTCGGCAGGCTCCGATCCCGGCTTTGGAGGCCCCAGCACTGGTCATGCCTCAAGGCAGGCTCCGATGCCGGCCTCGCTGGCCCCAGCACCGGCTTAACTCCTCGGCAGGCTCTTATCCTGGCCTCGGAGGACCCAGTACCAGCCTTGCCTCACGGCAGTCTCCGATGCCGGACTTGCTGGCCCCAGCACCGGCCTAAAACCTCGGCAGGCTCTTATCCTGGCCTAGAGGCCCCAGTACCGGCCTTGCCTCAAGGCAGGCTCCAATCCCGGCCTCAGAGGCCTCAGCACTGGCCTTGCCTTACGGCAGGCTCCAATGCTGGCCTTGCTGGCCCCAGCATCGGCCTCACCCCTCGGCAGGCTCCAATCCCGGGCTCAGAGGCCCCAGTACCGGCCTTGCCTTATGGCAGGCTCTGGTGCCGTCCTTGCTGGCCCCAGCACTGGCCTAACACCTCGGCCAGCTCTTATCCTGGCCTCGGAGGCCCCAGTACCAGCCTTGCCTCACGGCAGTCTCCGATGCTGGCCTCGCTGGCCCAGCACTGGCCTAACCCCTCGGCAGGCTCTTTTCCTGGCCTCGAGGCCACAGTACCGGCCTTGCCTCAAGGCAGGCTCCAATGCCGGCCTCAGAGGCCCCAGCACTGGTCATGCCTCATGGCAGTCTCCATTGCTGGCCTCGCTGGCCCAGCACTGGCCTAACCCCTCAGCAGGCTCTTATCCTGACTTCGGAGGCCCCAGTTCCGGCCTTGCAACAAGGCAGGCTCCGATGCCGGCCTCACTGGCCCAAGCACCGGCCTAACCCCTCGGCAGGCTCGGATCCCGGCCTTGGAGGCCCCAGCACTGGTCATGCCTCAAGGCAGGCTCCGATGCCAGCCTCGCTGGCCCCAGCACCGGCCTAACCCCTCGGGAGGCTCTTATCCTGGCCTCGGAGGCCCCAGTACCGGCCTTGCCTCACGGCAGGCTCCGATGCCGGCCTCGCTGGCCCCAGCACCGGCCTAACCCCTCAACAGGCTCTTAAATCGGCCGCGGATGCCCCAGGACCGGCCTGGCCTCAAGGCAGGCTGATGCCGGCCTCGGAGGCCCCAGCACCAGCCTTGCCTTACAGCAGGCTTCGATGCCGGCCTCGATGCCCCAGCACCGGCCTAAAGCCTCAGGAGGCTCTTATCCTCGCCTCGGAGGCCACAGTACCGGCCTTGCCCCGAGGCAGTCTCCGATGCCGGCCTCACTGGCTCCAGCACCGGCTTAACCCCTCGGCAGGCTCTTATCCTTGCCTCGGAGGCCCCAGCACCGGCCTTGCCTCACGACAGTCTCTGATGCCGGCCTCGCTGACCCCAGCACCGGCCTAACCCCTCGGCAAGCTCCGATCCCAGCCTCGGAGGCCCCAGCACTGGTCATGCCACACGGCAGGCTCCGATGCCGGCCTCGCTGGCCCCAGCACTGGCCTAACCCCTCGGCAGGCTCTTATCCTGGCCTCGAGGCCCCAGTACCAGCCTTGCCTCAAGGCAGGCTCCAATGCCAGCCTCACTGGCCCCAGCACCGGCCTAACCCCTCAGCAGGCTCTTATCCTGGCCTCGAGGCCCCAGTACTGGCCTTCCCTTAAGGCAGGCTCCGATGCCGGCCTCACTGGCCCCAGCACCGGCCTAAACCCTCGGCAGGCTCCGATCCCGGCCTCGGAGGCCCCAGCACCGGCCTAACCCCTTGGCACGCTCTTATCCTGGCCTCGAGGCCCCAGTAGCGGTCTTGCCTCAATGCAGGCTCCTATGCCGGCCTCGCTGGCCCCAGCACCAGCCTAACCCCTCGGCACACTCTTATCCTGGCCTCGAGGTCCCAGTACCGGCCTTGCCTCAAGGCAGGCTCCGATGCCGGCCTCGCTGACCCCAGCACCGGCCTAACCCCTCGGCAGGCTCTTATCCTGGCCTCGGAGGCCCCAGCACCGGCCTTGACTCACGGCAGTCTCCCATGCTGGCCTCACTGGCCCCAGCACTGGCCTAAGCCCTCGGCAGGCTCTTATCCTGGCCTCGAGGCCCCAGTACTGGCCTTGCCTCATGGCAGGCTCCAATGCCGGCCTCACTGGTTCCAGCACCGGCCTAACTTCTCGGCCGGCTCCGATACTGGCATCGGAGGTCGCAGCACCGGCCATGCCTCACGGCAGGCTGCGATGCCGGGCTCACAGGCTCCAGCACCGGCCTAACCCCTCAGCAGGCTCTTATCCTGGCCTAGGAGGTCCTAGTATCGGCCTTACTTCACGGCAGGCTCCGATGCCGGCCTTGCTGGCCCCAGCACCTTCCTAACCCCTCGGCATGCTCTTATCCTGGCCTCGGAGGCCCCAGTACCGGCCTTGCATCAAGCCAGGCTCTGATGCCTGCCTCACTGGCCCCAGCACCGGCCTAATCCCGCAGCAGGCTCCGATCCCAGCCTCGGAGGCCCCAGCACTGGTCATGCCTCACAGCAGGCTCCGATGCTGGCCTCGCTTGCCCCAGCACCAGTCTAACCCCTCGGCAGGCTCTTATCCTGGCCTAGAAGGCCCCAGTACTGGCCTTGCCTCACGGCAGGCTCCGATGCCTGCCTCGCTGGCCCCAGCACCGGCCTAACCCCTCTGCAGGCTCCGATCCTGGCTTTGGAGTCCCCAACACTGGTCATGCCTCAAGGCAGGCTCCGATACCGGCCTCGCTGGCCCCAGCACAGGCCTAACCCCTCGGCAGGCTCTTATCCTGTCCTCAGAAGCACCAGTACCGGCCTTGCCTCACGGCAGGCTCCTATGCCGGACTCGCTGGCCCCAGCTCCGGCCTAACCCCTCGGCAGGCTCTTATCCTGGCCTCAGAGGCCTCAGCTCCGGCCTTGCCTCACGGCAGGCTCCGATGCCGGCCTCACTGGCCCCAGCACTGCCCTAACCCCTCGGCAGGCTCCGATCCCGGCCACGGAAGCCTCAGTAGTGGCCTTGCCTCACAGCAAGCTCCGATGTCGGCCACTGGCCCCCGCGCCCGCCTAACCCCTCAGCAGGTTCCGATCACTGTCTCTGTGGTTATTATTTCAAAGGTTCCAGGTGTAATGTATCAGATCTCTGCCTCCCCTGAGTATTGGCCACTGGCATTGCCACTGCCTCCACCATTTAAAATCCTCTTTTTCCTCTCTGAATGTTGTCCAGTGTTCCTAAGCATGCGTGATGGTAGCATTCGACATTTGGTATAATTTCTCCAAAAAAATAAAGTTGGTAAGATCCGGTTTCTGCTTCTCCTGAATACAAGTCTCCACCACCATCGCGGAGAACTCTTTCAACACCACATTTCTCCTTGGTCTCCACTAAACTCTCTCCTTATATGTGATGTCTGAGATTCTTAACAATATAGAGAAATAGCAGTCCTCTTTCACGGCGAATTTTTCCATAAGTTCCAGTGCGTTTAGATAAGTTTTGTCTGCATCTCCAGTGTCCTGGCATCCATAATGGCTTTCTTACCTACTCTCCGATATTTTTCTTTATCTTTTTCTGTTCTGGGCCCGGTTTCTCCAGGGGTCTGGCGTGCTACTCGCAGTTCGGCCCGGGGCCCAGAGTCCCGCGACCCGGGCCCCAGCTGGCGTGCCCTGCGCGCGACCCCCGCCCAGAACCCAGCTTCTTACTGGGCCCGGTTTTTCCAGGGGTCTGGCGTGCTACTTGCAGTTCGGCCTGGGGCCCAGAGTCCCGCGACCCGGGCCCCATCTGGCGTGCCCCGCTCGCGACGCCTGCCCAGAACACAGCTTCTTACTGGGCCCGGTTTCTCTAGGGGTCTGGTGTGCTACTGGCAGTTCGACCTGGGGCCCAGAGTCCCGCGACCCGGGCCCCATCTGGCGTGCCCCGCGCGCGACGCCTGCCCAGAACCCAGCATCTTACTGGGCCCGGTTTCTCCAGGGGTCTGGCGTGCTACTCGCAGTTTGGCCCGGGGCCCAGGGTCCCACGACCCAGCCCGGCTTTTGTGCGCCGCACGAGACCCCCGCCCAGAACCCAGCGTCTTACTGGGCCCGGTTTCTCCAGGGGCCTGGCGTGCTACGCGCAGTTCGGCCATGGCCCAGAGTCCCGCGACCTGGGCCTCATCTGGTGTGCTTGTGCATGACCCCCGCCCAGAACCCAGCGTCTTACTGGGCCTGGTTTCTCCAGGGGTCTGGCGTGCTACTCGCAGTTCGGCCTGGGGCCCAGAGTCCCGCGACCTGGGCTCCATCTGGTGTGCCCCGCACCAGGGATGTTTATTTTTAGACTGAGAAGTGCAACAGAGTTTTAATCCAGAAGTGCACCGAAGCGCTATGAAATTTCACTGTTAGATTTTGTCCCTAAAGAATGGCCCAGCACTCAACATCTGATTGCATTGGAACTTCCTTTTTTCCTTTTCTCATGAACCTTGGAAACAGATGCAATTATTACTACTTCTAATTTTGTGATGGACAGCACACAACAAACAAGGAAACTTCAAGTCAGCACACAAACATAAGGATGGTTGTCACGTTAATGCCAGGTCTGACAAAATACACATAGTGATATTTCTAGACTTCCTACATAAACTCCTCAGAACTCCCAAGATGAGAAATCTTAGTAATTTTTGAGAAAGTTGGGTTTATTCTGTGGCTACACTGCCAAACAGTCTATCACACTGTTTACACCTAAGGGTGTGAACTTATGTAGCTAAGGTAAACCTGGGCCAGTTAATAGCTAGGTCACATAAAATGGTTTATGCAACAGTCCAGATCCTAAAACAGAGCTAACAAACTCAGATGACTGTCCATAAAGAAATGCTCACAAAACAATAGAGATGTTTCTTCTACATGGGAATGTCTAACAACCTGATGAAGTGTTTATAATATTGTATAATATCAAAAAAATGCATGTGGAATCAGCTATGGTGGTGCATACCTGTAATCTCAGTACTTTGAGAGGTTTAGACAGGAGGATTGCAGGTTTGACTGTAGCCACAGGAACTTAGGAAGACACCATTTGAACATAATACATAAAAAAGTGCTGGGGTGTCACCATGGAGCTAAAACCTGCCTTGGGTCCATTTTGAAGTATCAAAAATAGAAAAAAAAAATAAAGCACAATGGCCTTATATGTATTAGGCTCTAAAATACAGGAATGAGAAAGCAGAAATTGTCTTAAAGTCTAAAGTATAATAGTTACCAAAACACATATTGTCTTGCACAGAGTAAATTTTGAATAGATATCTTTTAAATGGAATAAGAATAAAAGCTATATAAAAATAAGTATTTTACTTTCAGACCAGCAAAATTCTGTCAAAATAAATAAAAATGGCAATTGTGACAGTGCTAAAATTAAAATAACCTTGAATGAACTCTTCTAAGGTATTTCTACATAAAAGATATAAAAAGTTAAATGAACTTACAGTAGGACATGAGACAAGACTTGATCACGTAGATATTTATTCCAAAAAATTTTATGAGTGGCAAACCTAAAGTGGAAAAGATATTTATTTTTGTTAAATTATTTTTCACTTGAAAAATAGTGTTTCTCAAAATAGTGCTTTTCAAGCCGGGCCTGGTGGTGCATGCTTGTAATTCCAGCATTTGGGAGGCTGAGACCAGAGGATTGCAGTTCACAGACAGCCTCAGCTATATAGCGAGGCCATTCACAACTCAGTGTGACCCTTTTTCAAAAATAAGAAAAACTAAAAAATGGGCCTGCAGGTGTAACTCTGAGGTATAATGCTCCTGAGTTGCATCCCCAGTACTGCAATCAATCAATCCATCAATCAATCAAGCTTCTCATTTGCCCCTGTTGGGGCAAATTTGCAAGGAGATCCTAAATACTTCTTCAAGAGAAGTAAGATGCAGAGCAGGGTATGGTAAGGAAGGAAGGATCCTTAAAGGGCTCCAAGCTGAACTATTTTTCAATAACAACTTGTGTGGGACTACCTAAAACTTCACAGGTATATTTGTTTGGATATAGAATGCCCCCCACTCACCCCTCATGGGACAAAGGTAGCAATACTGGAAGCAAAATGTGATTGCTAAAAAGGGGTTTTAAAGATGTACCTTTGGAGATAATATGTTTCATCTCCTACTTGCTTTGTTTCTTGGCTCTGCAGTTTGAGAGGAAAAATTTTTCAGCTATCTCTCTCTCTCCACTTACCACCACCATGCCCTGAGCTCCAGACACTTGCCTCACATGCACTGAACCATGAATCTCCAAATAAACTGTGATAAAGTGAATCTTTCTTTCTTTAAATTGTATGGCAAGTAATTTTGAATTATCACAATGAAAATTACTATAATAACAAAGACAAAAATTGGTAGCATAGAGGTGGAACCACTGCTATATCTAATTCTAATTATGTGTTTTATGAGCCTTTGGAACTGGTTTGTGAGAGGAAATTAGAAGTGCCTGAATGTAGCTAGAAAAGTGAACAGTAGGGACTCTGATCAGGATATTTTGAAGGCAAAAAAGATTCCATAGAAAAATGGAGCCTAAGAGACAAGTATTATATTCTGGCAAAGAATTCATCAGAAGCATGCCCATGTCCTAAAACTTTGTGTAAGGCAGAACTTAAAGATGATGAACAGATTAAATTGACACAGGTAATTTCAAAACAGCAGAATATCCAAACTTCATTATGAATCTTTATGTGTGCATTCAGAAATTATACACCAATTTTGGAGCAAAAGTTAGACAGATTTTAAAGATTTAGAGTTTGGCCAGAAAGGAAGATATAAAGCTGGGCCCCAGAGAAATCGTGTTGCAGAAGAAAGTAATATATTTGAAAGGAAGGAGGAGGCATTGGCCATAATTTTGTCAGTGCCAGTAGTGGCCATGATGGAAATGGGGTCAGAATAGTTATGGATGGAGGAGTGCACCACAGTTGTAATTGAAAAGGGCCCAGAAATTCTTTGACTACTTTTCTTACTAGTGGTCAGTCTTGGAAACACATAATGCCAAGTTTGCTACAAGAAAAAAATCCTCATGGAGTCTTCTACCCAGATTTTAAAAGAAGGCCTTTGAAGCCAGGCAATGTGAGTCAGTGACAGAATACTGAAGCATAGATCAAATGGGCAATTTGTGAAGATGTGAAGGTAAATCCAAGTTTTCAGACACCCCCCAACAGTTAGTAATGTCAGAAATGTGGAACAGTCACAAGGTAAAGCTGCAAAGTGTGAGCCATGAAGACAAGGTAGAAGAATTATTAGATCATCCATTGCAAACAAACAAGGCCATAGTGTTGGGTTTGTCAAGGACCCTAGAAGATTACATCTCACTACCTTGTGCTTTGGATCCTAAAAGTAGAAATGCATGATATTGGCCTCCTGTATTTTGATACTGATTTGATCCTATTACTTCTATGTTTCTATTTCTCCATTCTGGAATGAAAATATTTACTCTATTCCATTACACACTGAATACATGTAATTTGATTTTTATTTTTATAGGGGCTCACAGACAACAGTTTACTTTGAATTTCAGAGGGCACTTCAGACTCTTGGCTTTTCCGTGATGCAGAAACTATTAAGACTATGAGAAATTTTAGAGATGAGTTAAATATATTTTGTATTGTGAGGTGGTCATGGAGTCTAGGAGGGCAAGGGTATGGTATAATGTTTTGAATTTAGAACTTCTCCCTAGCCTTATAGAAACAAGGTAGCAATGTTGGAAACTTGACTTAGTTGGTAAAGAGAATTCCCTGGGGCGTGTCCTTGGGGATTATATGGTTCCTCTATGCTTTACTCACTCTCTGATTTTGACCTTTTCTGTGTGAGAGAAGATCTCTGTGGACTCTATCCACTTTCTGTTTTCATGCCCTGAGATCCATAATCCATGTTCCCTAGCCTCAAATGGACTGAATTCAAATCTCAAAAAAAAAACTGGTTAAATAAATCTTCTAAGTTGTGTGGTCAGTTATTTTGGATTATAACAGTGAGAATGTTCACTGAGACAAAAGACAATTGGGAAGTGTCAATGAATGTGACTAATATATATATTTAGGGAACAACTTTTTAGGGCTTTCTTAACATGAACCTCAAAATGCATTCTAGAAGGATTAAATTATACATTAATATATGAAGCAACAGTCATCTATAGAAATGAAACATATTATATATTATATCAGTTATAATTAAATATTAGCAGTATGTTGAAGGAAAGTATACATGAAATGTTCTTATTTCTGTTATAGTAGATTAAAAGCAAATCTCTTTTAGTGTAGACATTTGTAGGTTTATGTTTCAAAATTTTTTCTTAAGAAAATAATTTTTAAAATTTTGTGCTGAAAAATAAATAAATAAAATATTATTTACAAATAAATAAAAATAAATAAAACTTCCCATTTTATTCAGGTGTAGGGATCCAAGTTTATTCACATAGAAATCATGAATCCATTTTATTCAGAGTAGAATATCAAGTAAAATGAGTGAAAAGATTACAACATTTCTGTTAAGCTTTTGCATGGTTTTATCAGCTGCAATTAGAATGCACTATTTCTTTCTAATTAAAACATTTCAATATAGTTTATTTAGATTCTTAATTGGTTCATAGTATTCATACATCTTAATGGGGTACAAAATGTTGTAGGCATACATGCACACATCACCCAATTAACCCTTACCCAAGTTTCATCCCATTCTCTCCAGCTTCTTCCTTCTCATGTTTGGCTAACTAATTGACATTGATATGTTTGTTAATATACTTCATGTACGTGATAGAATTTCTCTCTTCCTCTCTCCCATCTTTTCAATTAAGTTGCCTTATTTGCTTATCTATAGTATC
This sequence comes from Muscardinus avellanarius, assembly GCF_963383645.1. Lineage (NCBI taxonomy): Eukaryota > Metazoa > Chordata > Mammalia > Rodentia > Gliridae > Muscardinus > Muscardinus avellanarius. The sequence goes on along the minus strand of NC_137792.1, from coordinate 60,981,182 downwards.
TCCTTCATCTAGAGTTTCTCCTGTAACCCAATTTCTCTCTAGCTTCTGCATATAAGGGAAAGCATCTGATTTCTTATATTTTTGTGACTAATTTAACTTAGCATAATCTTCTCCAATTTTATACATTTCCGTGTAAATAATGTAATTGTGTTTTTCTTTATGGCTGAGTAAAATTCTACTGTGTAAATATCCCATAGTTCTGTAATTCATTCATTTGCTGATGGACATCTTTGCTGGTTCCATAGTTTGGTGATGGTGAATTGTGCAGCTATGAACATAGAGGCACATGCGTTAATTTGGTAGTTTGGTTTCCTTTCTTCTGGGTAGATACCCAGAAGTGTTATTGCTGGATCATATGGTAAGTTCATTCCCATTTTTCTGAGGATCTTCCATACTGTTTTCTAAAGTGGTTGCACTAATTTGTAGTTTTACTGACAACATATTAAAATTTCCACTTCTCTGCATTCTTTCCAGCATTTGCTTTTGTTTGTGTTTTGAATGGTTGCCATTCTAGTTGGAGTTAGATGAAATATCAGAGTAGTTTTGATTGCATCTTCCTGCTAATGATTTTGAGCATTTCTTAATATATTTATTAGCCATTTGTATTTTTTCTTTTATGAGGTATCTATTTAGTTTACTAGCCCATTTTTAATTGGGTTATGTGTTTTCTTAGTGCTGAGTTTCTTCAGTTCTTTGTAGAGTTTATATATCAGTCTTCTATCAGAGGAGTAAATGGCAAAAAAAAACTTCTCCCATTCTGTTGGCTCTTGATTGAGGTTCTTGATAATTTCTTTTGCTGTACAACAAAAAAAAAAAAACATGGAAGAGAAATCATAGACCAATGGAGCAGAATAGAAATACCTGACTTTAAAGTATACAACAAAGTAATTGTAATAGAAACAGCATGGTTCTGACACAAAAACAGATATAGACCAATGGAGCAGAAAAGAAGGCTCAGAAACAAATCCTCACACATATAGCCAATTGATTTTTGACAAATGGGCCAAAAGCATGCACTGGAAAAAAAGATAGCCAGTTAAACAAATGGTGTTGTCAAAACATGTTAACTATATTTAGAAAGTGGAAATAAAACCCACTTGCTCACCTTGCACACAGTCAATTCAAGATGGATCAAAGATTGAAAATTAGACCAGAGACCTTGAGGCGTTTTTAAGAGGGCATAGGTCTAACACTACAACACATAGGCACAGGTAAAAACTTTCTCAACAAGAACCTAAAGGCACCAGAAACTGAGAGGTGGATCACAATGTGGGATTGCATTAAATGGAGGTTTTCTTAATGATGAACAATGTGGCAACTAAATCAAATAACAAACTTCTCCTAGCCTCACATTCTTGAAACTGGTTTATATTTATTTTCTCATTATTTTTATTAATTTATTTGATGTATATGCTAAGTGCATGCTTTACCACTGAGCTACATGTCCAACCCTACAATAGAGATTCTACCTGCTTCTACAATTAACAGCATGAAGTATGCCCACATTCAAGTACCCAAATCAATTTTCGTGTGGGAGAGAGTGTTCCCAGCACCTTTCTTTTGTTTATGCTGACAGTGATCCTTTGAAGTTAAGAGTGTAATTACTATAGAGAGGCTCCAGAGAAAAATGTTACATCAGAGATTTTGAAAAAAGAAAGCCCACCCCAGGACAAAAACACAAATTTCTACTCTCATTAGTTGAATGATGCTAAACAAGATACTGGATTTCATGCTTTTCAACTGGACATTCTGGAATATTTACTGGCCAGAGAAAATGGCAAAGTAAGACCTATATTCTGAAGATAATGAATTTGTATCTTTGGTTTTATTTTATCACACTAAAAACTTCCTGACTCATACAATGTAATCATCCTAAATAAATCATCTTTTGATAATATTGTTATATTGTATATATTTCTAACATAAGGTTAGAAACATGTGTTTTGTGTGTATATTTAGATTATATAAAACATCTCAAAATGCAAAAATAAAATACTAAATTAATTTAGAACATAGAATAAAGACACATAGTCATTCATAAAAAGGTATACAGATGGAAGATAAGCACAAGAAAAGATGTTCAATAACAATGAAAATGAAAAATAAAATCATAATGGGGTGTTATTATACACCTATCAGAATGGTTAAAATAAAAAAAATAGTGACTACATCAAATTCTAACCAAGTTGTGGACAACTTGCATTATTTTTATATTGCAGATTGAAATATAAATTTATACTCCACTCTGAAAATAAAGTTCTGAAACACTTAAAAATTAAGCATGCACCTAGGTGTGGTGGTTGTGGCCACTGTGGGGTATGGCTGTGAGGCCTGGCCAGAGAAGGTTGAGAAGAAAAAGTGACTCTAACTATCCTTCCGTCCCCAACTTTATAAATCTACCTGTCTTGGTCCTCTGTCAAGACCACCAATGGGAAAATTCCATTACTGCCAAGCTCCCAATATATTTTAATGCCCCAGAAAAAGCCCCTAGTCTGTAAGTAAGAGATCTTTTTTCCTTACTCTTGTGGGCTCTCTGTCTAGTCAGTTCTCCTCCCAGGCTTCCCTCCATTAAAGAAATTTTTTTGGTCTGTAGAGCTGTGTTTCTTTTTACTCCTATATTATCTAACAATGGTACATGCCTGTGATTAAAGTTCTTGTCAGCTTGAATAAGAAGGATCACAGGTATGAGGTCGTTGTTCAGAAATATAGTGAGGCCCTCTGCAAAACAGTGAAGCTCTGTTTCAAAATAAAATATGTCTGGGGTGTATCTTGGAGATAGTTTGCTACTGAGTTCAATCCCAAATTCCAATAAGAAATGTTAAGCATCCAATTAGCATATACCCCATCAATGGTAATAATTATCACGCCTCTAAGATACAGACTTTTGTTTTCCCATAGCCTCTACATTAATGTTTATAACATATTTATTCATAGCAGGTAAATCTTTGAAAGTACCCAGATGTTCCTCAATAAATGAATGGTTACAAAAAAGAAAACTGGAATATCTTTATAATTGAATAAAGAGAAATATTATTGAATCACAAAACAGCATGAATTAGGCTTAGTGAAAAAGGTCAGTCTCAAAATAATATACACTACAAAATTTCACTTTTATAACACTCTTGAAAAAACAAAATTTAAGAAATAGAAAATACATTAGTTGTTGACTGTATTGAAAGAAAGGATGTGGCAGGAGGCAAATGAGTGTTACTATGGAAGTGCAATGAGCGGGTTGAGGTTAAAAATTGCTCTACCTATGGACCATATCACTTTCAGTACCAGGGTTATGATATTATACTATAATTTTGGAAGATATCAGTATCAGAGAAAGAGATTGAGATTATAGCATAACTTTCTTTGTCAAGTCTTAAAACTGGATGGAATATTCATAATTTTTCAAAATATAAAGTTAATAAAAACACCATAAAGAAGACCTCATTTTACTTTCAGCCATGGGATTAACTGGTGATATATTTGGTACTGAATTGCTAATAGAATTTCAGACTTGTTATAATAATAGTAACATGATGAATACTATTTCTGAGTTTCTGCTTCCTCATTTTTTAAATATTATGATAAAGATAGACACTGATGTTGTAAAATATAAAGAAGATAACATATTCTAAAGCCTGTGTAGAAAGAGATTATAGTTCAGTGTACCTGGTATTCCTCAAGACATGGTTTTTTCTTGTTTAAATGACATTCATATTATACTAGTTTCATTGATCATTTCATCACTCTTATTAGTGTAACTGCCTAAATCTTGCCAACTGATTGTTTTTGTGTGTTATATAAAGGATCAATCCCCAGTAGAAAATTGTCACATTTGTGGCTACAACTCTGTAAAACCCCATTAAGTAAATAAGAGTTATTTAATAAAGCAAATCAATATCAGGATAATAGTATAGTGCCAATATATTTCTGACAGGCTACTCAGTCTCAAATGTGCAATCTAAGGGAAAAGTAACTAAGGATGTTAAGATCCATCATTCATTACCACAAAGGTATAAGTTCTTGCTTAATTAAAACTGAATGAAATGGTTCCATATAAATAATATTGAAAGCCCTTATAGTTTCTAAACAATTCACATTTTGTAGAGACTATAGGAAAAAAAGTATGCCATAGCCTCACATATATAAAGCTTTATTACTAAAGATAAAACTATAACAAGGTAGCTTTATTATCAAATAAATGAAACTAGAGGTGGTGGTGTATGCCTGTGACCAAAGTACTTCAGAGACTGAGATAGGTTTAATACAAGTATAAAATCAGCTTCAGCAATTTATCAGGATTCTCAGAAACCTAGCTAAATTCTATTTAAAACTAAAAAATAAAGCCGGGCATGGTGGCACATGCTTGTAATCCTAGCATTTGGGAGGCTGAGACAGGAGAATCATGGTTCGTGGACAGCGAGGCTCTTTGAAACTCAAAGAGACACTGTTTCAGAAATAAAAAGATTGCGGATTGCAAGGCCCTGGGCCCCGGGTGGGGTTCGCGTGGGGTATGCTGGACCACGGAAAAACCGGGGCCCGGGTCTCAGGAACCTGGGCCCCAGGTGGGGTCGCACGGGGCATGCAGGAGCCCCGGAAGAAGCGGGGCCTGGGCCGCAGTGCTACCGAGTGCCTGATCCCACAACCTCTTCAAACCACACATACTGTCTTCTCTTATTAAAAAAAAAAAAAGAAAAGAAAAGAAAAAGAAAAAGAAAAAAGAAAAGAAAAATATCAGAGTGGGGTCAAAATAGCCACTGCGGCTGCCAGGATACTGGAGATGCAGACAAAACTTGTCCAAATGAACTGGAACTTTTGGAGAAATTCCCTGCGAAGAAGGACTGCTTCTTCTCTACATCCTTAAGAATCCTGGACATCACCTGTAAGGAGAGAATTTAGTGAAGACCTAGGAGGAAGACAGTATTGGAAGCGGTCGCTGCGATGGTGGTGGAGACTTGGATTCGGGAGAGGCAGAAATCTGATCCTACCAACCTTATCTTCTGGAGAAATTATCCCAGACGTCGAATGCTACAGTCATGCATGCTTAGGAACACTGGGCAACATACATAGTGAAAAAAGAGCTTGGGAAACATTTGAAATGGTGGAGGCAGTGACAATGGCAGCAGCCAGTACTCATGGGAGGCAGAGATTTGATGCATTACACCTGGAACTTTTGAAGAAATAACCCCAGAGGCAGAATGCTACCACCATGCACCCTCGGGAACGTGAGACAACCTGCTGGGTGAAGAGGGTGCTCAGATAGAAGCCTGCCAAGAAGTGAGGCCAGTGATAGTGACAGCAAAGCCGGGATTGGAGGATTGGAGCCTGGCATTAGGCAGGGCCGGTGCTTGGGCTTCAAAGGCCAGGATAGGAGCCTACTGAGGGGTTAGGCTGGTACTGGGGCCAGCGAGCCCAGGATTCAATTCTGCCGTGAGGCAAGGCCACTACTGAGGCCTCTGAGGCCTGGATCAGAGCCTGCCAAGGGGTTAGGCCAGTGCCAGGGTCAGTGAGGCCAGGATCGGAGCCTGCCATGAGGCAAGGCCATGAGGCAAGGCCGGTGCTGGGCCTCCGAGGCTGGGAGCGGAGCCTGCCGAGGATTGGCTGATGCCGGGGCCAGTGAGGCCGGGTTCAGAGCCTGCCATGGGGCTAGGCCAGTGCTAGGGCCTCCGAGGCTGGGATTGGATCCTGCCAAGGGGATAGGCTGGTGCTGGGGTCAGTGAGGCTGGGATTAGAGCCTGCTGTGAGGCAGGGATGGTGTTGGGGCCTCTGAGCCCTTCATTGGAGCCTGCCGAGGGGGAAGGGCAGTGACGAGGCCAGTGAGGCCGGGATCGAAGCCTGCCGTGAGTTTTGGCTGCTACTAAGGCCTCCGAGGCCGGGTTCAGAGCCTGCCGAGTGTTTAGGCCAGTGCTGGGGCCAGCGAGGCTGGGATCAGAGCCTGCTGAGAGGGAAGGCTGGAGTTGGGACCTCTGAGGCCGGGATTGGAGCCTGCTGAGGGGCTAGGCAGGTGCCGGGGCCAGCAAGGCTTGAATCAGTGTCTGCCATGAGGCAAGGCCGGTACTGGGGCCTCCGAGGCTGGGATCTGAACCTGCTGAGGGGTTTGGCTGGTACCAGGGTCAACGAGGCTGGGATCGGTGCATGCTCTGAGGCATGGCTGGTCCTGGGGCTTCTGAGGCCAGGATATGAGCCTGCCGATGGTTTAGGCCATAGCCGAGGTCAGCGAGGCTGGGATTGGAACCTGTCGAGAGGCAAGGCCATTGCTGGGGCCTCTGAGGCTTGGATTGGATCCCACCCAGGGGTAAGGCTGGTGCCGGGGCCAGCGAGGCCAGGATCAGAGCCTTCCTTGAGGCAAGGCCAGTGCTGAGGCCTACAAGGACGGGATTGGAGCAAGCTGAGGGGTTAGGCCAGTGCGGGGGCTAGCGAGGCCAGAATCGGGGCCTCCCATTAGGCAAGGCTGGTGCTGGAGCCAGCAAGGCCGGGATCAGAGTTCTCCAGGTGGCCAGACCACTACTGGAACCGTCAAGAGTGGGATTGGAACTTGAAATGTGGCATGCACTGAGAAATATCACAGAAAATAAAAACCAGTGCTTCCCCTAATTAGCAATAACTAGGAGGAAAGGGGTAACAGGAGGAGGTCGAGTTATAGAAATGGCCCTATAGCGAAGCAATTAAGGTGACCAATCAGAGGGTATTGGATGGGGGAGGATGGAACCTCTTTAAAACTCAGGAGGTACATAAACAAATGTATCAAACATAATCACCAATCAAGCATGGGATCGTGGGAGGGAGAGGGAATGGGATGGGGATTGGATGAGGGCTAATTGGATGATGTGTGCTTGTATAGCCTCAAAGTCTTGTATTCCATTGTGATGTATGATTACAATGCACTAATAAAAATAAAATAAATAAAATAAAAAGGCCAAAAATTTAGGGCTTGAGGTGTAGCTCAGAGGTGCAATGCTCCTGGGTTCCATCCCTGGTACTGGAAAACAAAAATAAATAAATAAATAAATAAATAAATAAATAAATAAATAGTGTAGAGGGAGTAGCTCATAGGTAAAATGTCTGTGAGTTTAATCCCCAGTACCACACACACACAAATACAATAATAAAATATAGTAGATAAAAGTCATTAAGAATATCTTATTTTTGTGTTCTATCCTTAATGTAATGACCGTAAATGTTCCTGCTCATTGAAAACAACTTATTGTGTGAATTTCTTAAAGCTATTCATGGTACAGTAATTGATTACAGACATTTGCTTTCTTAGTCTATCTGCATAGATGAGCTAATATCCTGATTTTTATTATGGATTCTATGGGTAGCATAAAAAATATCACAATGTGAGTTCCTGTACAGTAGGGAGAATATCTACACTATTTTGCATGATCTTTAGTAGGATTTTTATATGCAAAGTTCTTAGTATTGTGTCTGACTAATAAAAAACATTCATAATAACAGCTATTTATGTTACTAAGTTGATTATTTAAATGGATTGGATTTTTTTCATATATTTAAATAATAGGAATTACTGTTTGTTTCTTTAGGCAAGGTATTGCATCTTTCCCAGACTGGCCTTAAACTTTTTAATGAGCTCAAACAATCCTATTTGCTTCGGCTAACTGAGTGGCTGACTAGAGATTCATGTTATTAAATTCAGTCAAGTGTTAATTTAGATGTTTCAAAATATTAACTAGAAAAAAATTCTTGTAAGAAAAGATTTTTTAAAAATTCATTCAAAAATGTTTAGTTTATTCAGTTATATTTCAATCACTCAAAAATTTTGCCAATTTTTTATCGAATACCTGTTAGTGTCTGGCATCATACAAAACATCAGGATTTAGGTATGAGTAGAAAAAAGTGCTTTCCAACCATTTGTATTCTAAAGGAGTTAAGCTGATCATGAAAAACTTCATGAATGTATATAATGTATATAAATATATATTTGTATAAATAATATTTTATACAAAGTACTAATATGTATGTATATACAAATACATACTAATATATGTCATATACATTGATCATATATACATGAAACTATACACACATACATCTATATATGTACATTAATATATATTATATGTATTGTATAATATATATACTTTCTTGAACATAAGTGGTATGTAGAAAAATAAAGAAAAAGAGGATTTTAGAGTGCTATGTTATCACGTACAGCTTTACTGAGAAGGGGACTTCTGAATAAAGATCTAAAAGAAGAAAACAGTGGAACCAGAAAGATGTTAAGAAAAACATTTTAGGAAGAACAGTCATTGCAAGGACCCTGAAGTGAAAAAAAAAAATACAGCCTATTTTGGGTATGTAATGAAGCTAAGGCAGCTGAAGTAGAATTAGTAAAGTGGAAAGTAGAATAGAAAATAAGAGAGATAATGGAAGGCTAGGTCATGTTGGGCAACTAGGAGATTGTTGTCTCTTAATGAAACAAGAAAACTTTTTAAAGATTTCACCAAATATGTAGCACAATACAGTTTAAATTGAGAATATGTGAATGTATTTTATCATTTCATCTAGAAAAGTTTAATCAAAGGGCATTTTAAATTTAGATTTGGTGCAAAGTTTTACAATGACAAAACACTTTCTGGTAGAATGGTATTTGGGAAATTACCTTGACTCCAGCAAAGTCTGAGGGACAATGTCAGTAAAACAAGAAAGTCCTCATTTCAGATATGCTAGTAATATATTTTGCTCAGTTTTAACACGGTCTAACATTTCCATTCACCTAAAACAAAACAAAATATTAAAAAGATACATAGAAATCAAGACCATTTCTTACCATACTAATTCAATGTTATTGATCTTAAAGGGACATAAATGTGTCCGTCATATATTTAAAAAATATAGTCATCTATATTTAACTAGTAGAAGAGATGGATTGAGATCTCATTTCTTAGTCTATGAATGTTTATTAAATGTCTACTGTGCTTTAGATGATGCTTTAGAGCCTAGAAAATCAGTAGCAAATAATTTGAAGGGAGGAAGAGTTGTTTGCTCACTGTTTTGGAGATTTTAGGGGTTCAATACACTTAGGCCAATTATATTTGTGTAGCTCAAGTCATGGAAACAGAAGGGAGAGATACAGAGAGTGAAGGGCTCTGCTT